>NC_081558.1:192951683-192980844 GCF_022355385.1 Mustela nigripes
CAAAAAAAAAAAAAAAAAAAAGAGACTCTAATTCACAAAATATGGCAAAGACACAACTAAGTCTAATCTTATCTCCATGCCTCCTAAGATTCACTAGTGAAGTAAATAAATGTATAGCATAAGAATAGAGCTAAGGATTACAGTAATATCTCACCACCCCAGGCAGGGAAATGCGAACTTCAATGACAAAGAAGCCTAATGGCCATCATCTCAAAAGTCATAGCGTCAAAAAGCTAAGTCATTTGATACACAGACCTAGAAGAGATCAGACTTCATCATATCCTATCAGGGATTTAGTTCTTTAGAACAAAGGTATAGAAATAAATACCTAAGTAAAAATAACAGCCAAACCAAAAAAAAAAAAAATTATCTTCGTCTATATGTCAAGTATAAAATAAACAAAGCTGTACTTTTTGGCATCAACACTATATGGATCATTTGATTTAACTGAGGAATCTGCTTCACTGGATGCTTAATTTTCAAGTTTAGAAGCAAAAATAAACCCTCACTGCCCAGATAAAGCACCCCGCAATATTCAAAGTTGAGTTATGGCAAAGGTATTGTTAATGAAGGGTAAAGAACAGAAAAAATATATGCTCCCCAAACACCATACTTTGATTTGTCTTATCCTTTTTGCTACAGTTTGCTACAATTTTCAAATCTGTATCTTAAATCCATAATTTTTTATAATGAAAATGAGTACATTAAGATCTCTTGAAATAAAGGTTACAAAATTCTCACTAGTTTATGCATAGACACATATTTAGCTGCCTTTTATCCTAAAGATGACCATGTTGTGTGCAGATGTCATGTTTACTGTGCCTGTTCCAAACTAGCTGTCAAGTTATTCTGAAACGTCCAGTAAGTAAATTTGTAATAAGTGCATTTTTTCATGTTCACATGCTTAATTGTATACACCAAATAACTTGTAACAGTTGTCCTAATTTGACCTGGAAATATATAGCATCTTGATCCATGTTCTTTTCATTGAGCATTTATTTTTACTAGTGGCATGTCAAGGACACAAAAGTTCCTTCTCACAGAAACAAAAACCACATCCAGATGGTCAAAGTCTCTTCCAGGAGAGTATGGTTAACAGAAACACAGAACAACCAAAAAAAAAAAAAAAAGAAAGAAAAGAAAAGAAAGAAAGAAAAGAAAAAATGTCTATGCTTCATCAAAAGAAACCATTTAGCAAATAATCAAAATATGTCTGGGGGAATCAACATAACCTACCTGGTATGTCTTTCTCCTCTTCCTGGTGTTAGGCCAGCTTTTTGGCTGTTAGAAGTACCAGGTTCCTTGTTTCCAAAGAGCCGCCTGTGTTGGCCTGTCTTTCAGACTCTCATGTTGCAAAATCTGAAATTCTGTTGCAATAAACACCAGATTTCAAAAGAAAAGCCATGGAAATTGTGCAGAGATGAAACTTCATTTTTATAGCAACAGTCAGCAGTAGCATGATTATGTGTCTAAACAATGCCTCCTCGTCCAATATAATATATGAGACTGAGAAAGACAGACCTGTAGTTTATTAGTGGAGAGGCAGGCACTGATTTTGAGGGTGCATTTAGAAAAACACATTTAGTCTTGGGAGAAACAAAGGGTTGTCTTTTCCATAAACACAATAAATGTATCCTTTGAATTCCTTCTGAAGGAACCATATGCAAACAGATAACTTTAGAACTGCGTTCTTCTAGAGTAATGTTCAGCCAAATGCAGTTGAAAAGTAATTGGGCAAAATAAGGGCAAGCCTGACACAAACAGAACAATATGCTTCACAAGAGAACAATTTTAAAAATATAAGTCAAATAAGAGCACGGTATTTTGGGAATATTTTTTTTTCTCTTGATGCTCATTCAGTTCATAATTAGGAATGATGACCTCAAATAATGGTACCTTATGAATTAGTTTTCTTGGTCTTTATTCAAGGATATCTTCATTAACATTCTAATATCTGAAACTTTTAATGTTTAAATGTTTAATGTTTAAAGAAGACTAAGGAGTTAAAATATCAAAAATTCATAGAAATGCTCATAAACAGTTGATAAAGCCAGTAAGAATAGGCCCAGGCCACCAAGGAAAATGGACACATTGCTTGAGATAGAACACACTTGACATCTCAACTCACACTTTTCTGTAGGTGTCTATTCATTCCTTCACGACTTTACAAGGTCAGGGCTCCCATGACCTAATTACCATAGAAGTGAAAGTTCTCAGATAACCATCATCACAGAAAGGTAGAGCTTAAAGAGTAATCATTTCAGTCCACCTATGTTTCAGAAAAGGATGCTGAAGTTTCAACAGGTTAAGTGATTTGCTCCAAAGTGATGGCTGTCCTGTGTCAATATGGGGAATAAAATCCAGGTTAATAATGCTTAATTATCAGGTAAGTGTGCCTTTTCTAGCACACTACAATTAAACTTTCTAGAGTAAAGATTTCTTTAAAAGTAAGATAGGCTAGAGTAGACGATTTGGCAAAATTTAAAATCACTTTATGACAAATGATGCAGATAAATCAGACACCTGACTGAATCAAGGTTGAACACACACACACACATGACTATGGATATTCTCATAGAAAAGGTTTATCCAGGTGACTGGCTGATGCTGGCATTCAGCACAGGTGAATTGATTGTGGAATAGGATTCCTATAAAAAATGATCTCAGGGCATCTCATAATAGTTGCTCTGGAGACAACCCATTCTCGAAAAGTGGTTGGTAAAGATACCATGTGGATTTGATCTATTTTCCCTCAGTTTTTCTTTTCTACACTACCTACCATGAATTAACTATTAATGACTTTTGGGAATGATAATGTTAGTTTTATTTTGTCTGTTTTCCTAATCCTCAAGAAACTGGCAAAACGGGGACACTGGGTGGCTTAGTTGGTTGAGTAACTGCCTTCAGCCCAGCTCAGTATCTCGGGCTCCCTGCTGGGGATGGAGGTATGCTTCTCCCTCTACCTTAGCAGCTCCCCCTGCTTGTGCACACTCTCCCAAATAAATAAATAAAATAAAGCCAAAAAAAAAAAAATAAAGAAAGCAAGCTGCAAATTTTTCTCTTCTACCTTTTTATCCAAATGAAGATCCTTTTTAAAAATTTCATAGTTGTTTGTCATGCTTGCTTTGGTTAATCTCATCACAGAATTACAATTAATGTGAGAAGGTAAAAAGGAGTGTTCTGGTGGGTCACTTAAAACTCTTCTATTGCAGAATGTTCATCCTGGAGCTTTCAGAGAGGCAGAACAATCTGGAGGTTATTAAGGCCCTTGACCCTGGCTTTCATATGAAATAGCTACATATCCATTTTCATCCCTGAGCCTTGATTACCTCATCACTAATGTGGGAATTACAGTAGTTCCTGTCACATTAGCCTGTTTTAAGTATTACATGTTGTAATACATGTACCACAACCGACAGAGTTCAGAGTAAGCCCTCAATGAATGTTAGATTTTATTTTGTTTTCAGTATATTATTACAAAAGTGAATATAAGTTTAGTTAACATCCATCACAACACATAGAGAAGTTTTTTCTTATGATGATAAATTTTACTTTATTTGCAACTTTCAAATATGCAATACAATATTATTAACTGTAGTTGCCACGTTAGCCCCATGACTTAATTATTTTATAACTGGGAGATTGTATTTGACTCCACCTACTAGATAAGATATATGCACCTCTATGCTTATTGTAACTTCATTTGCAACAGCCAAGATATGAAAGCCAAATGTCCATGGATAGGTGAATGGATTAAGAAAACATATATAATGGAATATTATTCAGCCATAAAAAAGAAAAAATCTTGCCATTCATGTTGTTACCTGGATGAACATAGAGGTTAATTATGCCAAGTGAAAGAGGTCATAGAAAGGGACTATATTATTTTATTGATACGTGAAATATATAAAAACAAACCAAAAGGGGCGCCTGGGTGGCTCAGTGGATTAAGCCACTGCCTTCGGCTCAGGTCATGATCTGAGTGTCCTGGGATCGAGCCCCACGTTGGGCTCTTTGCTCAGCGGGGAGCCTGCTTCTCTCTCTCTCTGCCTGACTCTCTGTCTACTTGTGATCTCTCCCTCTGTCAAATAAATAAATAAAATCTTTAAAAAAACAAAAACAAAAACAAAAAACGCACTCTTAAATACAGAGGACAAACTGGTGGTCACCAGTAGGGAAGTGGTTGTGGGGGGATGGGCAAAATAGATGAAAGACATTAAGAGGTACAAACTTCCAGTTATGAAGTAAGTCACAAAACCAAAAAGTACAGCATAGGGAATACAGTCAATAATATTGTAGTGACACGGTATGGTGACAGAAGGTGATTACACTTATCATGGTGAGCACTGAAAAATATATAGAATTGTCAAATCATTATGCTATACACCTGAAATTTAAAGATAAATAAATACATAAATATATTTAAGGGGCGCCTGGGTGGCTCATTTGGTTGAACGACCGCCTTCAGCTCAGGTCATGATCCTGGAGTCCTAGGATTGAGTCCCTCATCAGGTTCTGTACTCAGTAGGGAGTCTGCTTCTCCCTCTGACCTTTCCCCTCACATGCTTGCTCCCTCTCATTCTCTCTCTCTCTCAAATAAATAAAATCTTTAAAAATATATATATAGATAGAGAGATTGATATTTAAATTTGGTAGCATTTTTTAAAAAAATCCAACCCATAAGTGAAGAGAACAGATTGGTAGTTGTCAGAGACTAGGAGCGGGGGTTGGGCAAAAAAAAGGTTTTTTTGAGTCCAACATCACCATTCATTTTACTGATCTAGTAAGAGATCATGCGGTGTTACAGTGCCTGCTAACTTCCAAGGCTGCTGTCTAATAACCATGGTCCTGTGTAAACCTTAGGAGAGTATGACTCATTTTCCTTTTAGCCTTCTAGAACAGAGTTCCTCTGGATTTCATTTCCTTTTAGATAAATCACATTATTTTTTAACACTCTTGCATTGTTTCCACCAGAATGCCTCAGACCCATCAGTGATTTATTCCTATCATTGTGGCAAGAAAAAAGTAGATCACAAATGTTAAGAAGCTTTAACATGTAAAATGAGTTACTGAAAATTCTTCTAACAAGAAGGTGAAATTCGCTGCAACCCTATTTTTAAAATTTAATATGCTCTATTAATGAAATTGAAATTTCCAAACAATTTAAATTCTATAAAAATGAATAGATTTAGTCCTGATTTCATTTGGGGGATAGACTTAACTTATTTATAATTGATGTGATCTTTGACTTATGTAGGTTTCCTTTCTTTTTTACTTTGTTTTGTTTTTTGGGAAACATGACTTTACATAAAGGATGTAACTTTTTTCAGTTTCAAAGTATATTTAAAATTCTAAAAGCTTTAGAATATTAGCAATATGAACAAATGAGAATTTCAGTTACTTTGGTGTTAGGGTTTATGTTCTGGCTAGGATATTAGCAGTAAGTTGAACATTTCCCTAAATGGTTAGTTCTTTCCTGTTTTATTTTCATTATATTCACTCATATTAAAATAAAGCCACTTTTCCATAGTAGAAACTGCTAAAACTACAGTGTGAATTGTGATAATATTCTTGTGTTAATACCCTACCTTATTTTCAGGCCCCCAAAAAGAAGTCATGTACATTTATTCAATACTGAAATGTAACATACATCTCGATGGGAAAGAGAATTTTATTTTTCTTAACCTTCAATCTCTAAATGAGAAAGGGGAGGGGGAGGCATTTTTCCCTAGCAGAGTACACTCCAGAAACAAATATGCTACATCTGTTTTAGCTGGCATGGATGGGGCCCTGCAGGGTAATGCATTGCTTTAGATTTCAAAACTGACAGTATTTAGACTAGTAATCCTCCATGTTGCAACGCAGCGACCTCCACGCACAGAGATTTTATTTTCCAGCAACGTTTACTTAGGATTTTTTACTGGATGAATTGAGCTTGCAAGTTTATGAACTCTGTTGAAGCAATTATCTCCCCAACTCAGAAGGAGCTGTTGGAATTCTTCATGTCAGTTCCATACAGCCAGCAGGTTCCCTCACCACAGACCGTCACAGAAGGCATTTCTTGTGGTTTATTTGGAAGGCATTTTTACGCTAAATCCCATTTTCTGATACTTTGCAACTTCTTCAAGAGCTTTCATTAGCCTTAATGTGGAGTTTAGAGCAATTTATCTATTCTTCAAGAGATTGATGTATGAAAGGAAGTGTTCCTAGGATATTTGGTGATGGGATAATATCAAATTAGTCCATGATAAAATATGGTTAAAGCCCAGCATTTGAAATTGAAGAGCCATATGAAAGCATTAAATTCAAATATTTAGATGCTGAACAATAATACACAGGGAATATTTTACATCTACAAAGGATCTTCTTCCTCAACTCCCCTTTCCCTATATCATCCATTCCCCAAACACAAACATGCACACACTCTTTTGAAGTATGTGAAGGTGAAATCATAGCAGGCATGCCTCACAGTCTATGCCTGTGGGCATGATTTTAAACAGAAACCTTGAGGGGGTTTATTGCTGTTAAAATGCGTAGACAGAACCATGGTTGGTATTTTTTTTTAATTTGCAGCACAAAAACTCAATAAAAGCTGAATCAATACATATTTATATGTACGTACAAATATATACAGGAGCTTAAAATATAAAGATACATTTATGCTACTGGCAGAGATGGGCAATTAAACAATGTGCAATTGGGTGTGTAAAACTCAGGTCCAGTCAACAGATGTGAGTGTATTTGAGGGTAAAGCTGCCAGCTCGTGCTATAAGATAATATACTTATACTCACAAAATTCATCCTACACGAAAGAAAGAAAAGAAAAGTGTGCTTTCTTTGTTCTATTTCAAAAGAGATTGGTTTTTGGTATGGTTTTCACTGCAGAAAAAAAAAAAAGCAATAATGACCTAATTGCCGGAAAACATGCATACAACATGAGACTTGGGAATCTGAGTTCTTGAAAGCCATATCCAGAGATTTTCTCTAATACCTTTATTTTCTGAGAATCTTTCCCCAGGGGAACAAAATAGTTCCACAGCCTTTATCTCATTAATCCTCACATGATCATTGTTAGGGAGTCAGGCAGGCTAGGACTTCTGTAGATTCCACTGGTGAGACAGACAGACAATGGCTGCTAGAGTGACTTGATTGAAATTATACAACAAGTCAGGGGCACAGCTGGTGAAAAGATCGGGGTCTGCTGTTTGCCAGAGCTTTCTTTTACCCGACAGAACATATTGCCTAAAGCTGAGAATCCCACAGTGTCCTTGATTACGTATTTTCAAATTATAGTTCACTTTAGAGAGTCCTATTAAAAATCAGATATGGCAGCCAGCCTGGAAATCATTTAGAAAACCCCAGGTTTCAAGCAAGTGGGAGATTTAAGAAGAGCTGGAGCGATGGGATGTCTATAGCGTAGATGGGGATGGGGTGTCTCACTGGCTAGCTACTGGTTCTTGCACCACAGAGGGCATCGTGCTTGGTGCCCTGCTGGTTTGTCGAAAACGACAGAAGGTATTCGCCACGCACGCATGCAAGTATGCATGTATGTATTTACTTTTAAAAGTGGCTTCTTCTGCAGGTTTCATTTCCACTTATAAGATACTGGAGAAGACAGATTAAGAATAGTAAGATCTATAGCTATTACAGAAGCCCAGGGGCAGCTTGAAATGAACTCCCTCATAAAGTGGAGGGAAGGCCTTCTCTCCTGGGAGAGATTCAGGAGGCTCCCTCTTGTCTCACTAAGATTTTTTTAAGACATAGTCTAGTAGGGATAGACTTTTCCCTCATGAATTATTGATACTCTAAAGCAATTTTAATTGTTTTCCCTTTCAGTGCTATATAGAGAAACCCAATAATGATTCTCACTGCAGTATTAGCATATATTTTAAGCGTGCCATAATACCAAGGGAAAGCATCTAATTTTCCTGAAACAATATGCTTCTTTAACTTCGAGAAATATGATTTAAATTAGTAATAAAGATGAGAAGTAATCTAACTTAGGTTATGAAATTGCTTTCTGTGCTGAAATATTCTGTAGGAAAATAAGAAAAAAATGCACTTAATGTAAGATTTAATTTAATCATTGAAAAGCATGATTAAACATTGAAATATGGGATTTGTAGGTATAAATTTCACTACGATACGGCAGTCTTTTCTTGGTCACAAATATAAAAATATTAAGAAAAAAATTTAGAATATATAGAAATTTGAAACATTAAGTATTTAACTATTAGTAAATGTATTAATATTTATTTAATCTTGTTTATTAATTTTTATTAAACTGAGTGTTAAATATCTTAATATTTTTAAAATAATACCATTTTCCTAATAGGAACAGAGCTTAAAAATACTGTAAGTAAATATTCTTTAATAAAGCAGTTTTCAAACTTATGACCTTAAGACCAACTTAAATTAATAAAAACTATTGAGGACCCCAAAGTACATACCCATTGATATTTACTATACTAGAAATTAAAACTGAGAAAATTTTGAGATGTTTACTAATCAAAATAAAAATAAACACTGCAAAAAATAAATAAATAAATAGATAAAACATTGCATGTTGACATAAAAACATTTTTATGAAAAAGTGTGCTCTTTTACAAAAAATAGATATAATTGAGAAGAGTGATACTGTTTTACTTTTTTTGAACCTATCTTTATTGTCTAGCTTAATTGTCTGGCTGTATTCACATATCTGCTTTTGGTTTCAATCTGTTATGAAGTCATATACAATGTTCCTCCGGAACAATACCATAAATTCATAAGAGAATGAGAGTGAAAACGGCAAATAATGGCAAATGTTGGTATTACTGTGGAATGAGTCTTGACCTCATGAATCCTGGCAAAGTTCTCACGGGCCCCTAGATCACACTTTGAAGTCAACTGAAGAAAAGAGCTCTAGCATGGGGTGTTTCTATTTCAGGTGCTATCATCAGCCAGATTTTTCTCTTTGGGCTGAATCTTCTGGTCTAAAATGATGCTGTTAGATCAGATTATCTCTGAGGTTACTTCTGTACTCTCATTGTCCTCAAAAAATTGTTTTCATCATGTTAGCCCATATCCACAAATATATTTTCATATCTGAGATTATAGTTACAATTTTTTAATTTAAATTCAATGAACCAACATATAGGACATCATTAGTTTTTGATGTACATTAGTTTTTGATTGACTCATTAACTGTGTATAACACCCAGTGCTATATGATTAAGGTCAATAAAAGAAGCTTGTAGGTAAGTCTTGATCTGTTAAATACTAGTCATCATTTCTTCATGGATACTTACTTGGATTCTGCTGTAGACACAGCTTGTTTTGTCGGAGAAATGAGGTAATCCTCAGGAATTGAACGACTCTCACTCCCCCTGTACTTGTATCTGGAATAACAGAGCCCTCTCCAGAATTAAATATGTTTGCACACAAATCACAGCTTTCCTATTTAGTAGTTGTGTGGTGTTGGTCAAGTAACATAACCTCTCTAAGCTCCATGCCTATCAACTGTTAAAAGCTGATATAGTAGCTGGTGGGAATGAAAATGGTGCCACCACTTTGGAAGACAGTTTGGTGATAGCTTACAGAACTAAATATACCCTCACCACAAGACCCAGCAATTATACTTCTTGGTAGCTGAAAATGTGTCCACACAAAAATCTGCACATAGATGTTTATATCAGCTTTGTTCATAATTGCCAAAACTTGGAAGCAACCAAAATGTCCTTCAGTAGGTGAACAGATAAACAAACTATAGTACATCTAGACAGTGAAATATTACCACCCAAGCCATGACAGGAACTATAAATGCATATCACTTAATGATAGAGCAAAAGGATGCAAACTGTATTTCCAATTATATCACATTCTGGAAAAGGCAAAACTATGGAGACAGTAAAAAGATCGGAGGTTGCTGGAGGTTGGGAGCAGTGAAGGATAAATAGGCAAAGCACAGAGGATTTTTTGGACAGTGGAAATATTCTGTATGGTACTATACTGATGGATACAGGTCATTATACTTTTGTCCAAACCCACAGAATGTACAACAAGAAGAGTGAACCATAGTGCAAACTATGGACCTTGCATGTTATGGTGTGTCAATGAGGCTCATCAATTGTAACAAAGGTACCACTCTAGTGGAGGGTGTTGATAAAGGAGGAGACCACGGGGGTTGGAAGAATATGGAATATGGAGAATCTCTGGACCTTCCTCTCAATTTTACTGTGAGCATAAAAGTACTCTAAAGAATAAAATCTTAACAAATTATTTTTAAAATTAAAGAAGTAATAATAGTTCCATCTTACATGATTTTTCTAAGAATTACATGGATAATCCACATAAAACACTTAGCAGAGCACCAAAAACTAAGCACCGAACAATTATAATGCTATTTTCACAAAAACTTCCTCCCATATATCCTCTACTACTATTGTTTAATATATGATTATTTTCCATTTTAATGTTTCAGATAACTTTTTTTTCCAACCATGATTATATTCAATGTGGTAAACCTTTATTACAAAACAAGGGGGAAAAGCACAGAAATATCTACATTCACACTGTCAAGGAATAATCATACAATATTTTGATGTGTACTTCTACTCTTTATTATTTTGTGTTTCTATTTATTTTAAACAGTATTTTATTATACATATTTCATAGTCTGCTTCTCCTTCTTAATATGTTATCAACAATTTTCCATGTTAAATAATTCTACTATAATGAGATTTTTACACTCTTAATTGAATGATATCATTAGGATATTCACAATTTACTCAATTTCTTTCCAGCTTAGGAAAGTTAATTATTCCTTTTTGTTTTTCATTATTGTGATAAACGTCATTATAGATTGATACTAGTACATATTTCTCATCTCCCATAGAATCTCTTTGAGTATGTCAGTGTCTTAAATGAAAATATGGGAGCTTGCAAATACTTGACCTTCTGAAGGTTTCTGTCAAACTATTTCCTAGGGCCCAGTTTTAAGTCTCATTGTGGTCTCTCCTTAAACTCTCTCTTTGAATGATCTCATCTATTCTGTTAGCTATTATTTCTTCCAAATTTATACATCCAGCTCTGAACTTTCTCCTGAGGTCCAGACTCGCATATCCATCTCCCTACTTGATATCTCTATTTGGATGTATCACAAGCATTTAAAATGTAACTGAGTTTTCATCTCCTGTATCCCTTAAATATTTTCCTTCTTCATTTTCCCTTCCTATGAATAACAGCAAAAATTTCCTGTTAAGTTGCTAAAGTAAGAATATGGGAATTCGGTTCCTACTTTTCTCCGCCTTTCTATAAGCATCTATTGTTAAGTCAGTAAATGCTATCACTCCTGTATGTTGTTTCTTATTACTAAGAAAAGTTTCTCTGTCATTGTTACAGAAGGAAGGGCTTTAGTTTCAAACCCAAGGTCCAAAATTGTACTTTGTTGACCAAATCTCATTTTATTTTGGAAGTTTTCTTAAAAGTTTATAGAATATAAAAACCTCATTTTTATGTAATATAGGAATATCTAATTAAAACAGTCCTATTGTTGGGGCACCTGGTTGACTCAGTCAAGAGCATGCAACTGTTGACCTCAGAATTGTGAGTTCAAGCCCCATGTTGGGTATAGAGATTACTTAAAAATAAAATCTTAAAACACACTCACACAGTTCTATTGCCAAAGAATGGAAACGTTTATAAATACTTCAAGAAATAGAAACAGATTTGGCATGGTTTAGAGAGCAAGGGGTCTTGCTTTGATTTCAACATTTATTTGAAGCAGCCTGAAAAGTGTGTTGACATAAGAAGGTAGATGGAATGGGGATGATCTGTTGGCTTATGTGAAGCTTCATGATCTTCTGTTAAGATATCTGTAAAAGCCTATACTTTTTTTAATATGGAAAAAATAGGTAGAATTTAACCATAGATTTCATACCCCACAACTCTCTAGCTTACACAGTCTCAATACCCAAGGTTTAATGTTAAGAAAAATGACACATTCTGGAGGGAACGAAAGTTCCCTAGCATGATCAAAAGTGTGACAAGATTCTTTCATTGTATGTTAAGTACTTCCTAAGAAAACAAATCGGTATTCTTTTGCTTCCTTAGGAAGAGATTAATAAATTATATAATTATGTGATTTCTTAAATTTAAAGGAGATAAGTAAAAAACTGGATATTTATGCTTTAAATATGCTGTCCCTTAAAGAAAAAGAATCCTCTGTTCAGGAAAAACCAAACTGTGATGTTAAAGGTTGATTTCTAGACAACTTTTTTTTTTTTTTTAATAATTAGAGATCACAAGTTGGCAGAGAGGCAGGCAGAGAGAGAGGGGGAAAGAGGTTCCCCACTGAGCAGAGAGCCCAATGCAGAGCTCAATCCCAGGACCCTGGGATGATGACCTAAGCCGAAAGCAGAGGCTTTAACCCACTGAGCTACCCAGGCACCCCTAGACAACTTTTAAATAACCATTAAGCTGAGGACACCTGGGTGGCTCAGTTGTTAAGTGGCTGCCTTCAGCTTGGGTCATGGTCCCAGGGTTCTGGGACTGAGCCCCACATCGGGCTCCCCGGGGAGCCTACTTCTTCCTTTCTCACACCTCTGCTTGTGTTCCCTCTCTTGCTATGTCTCTCTCTGTCAAATAAATAAATAAAATCTTTAAAATATAAGTAAGTAAATAAATAACCATAAGGCTAATAACTAATAATCATTAAATAGGCTATGAAAGTTTCTTTGATTTTAAGTATCCTCAGTTTTGTAATATTCCTTTTAATCTAGGTAACTCTTTCACTGAATTCAATTAGCTTGTTAATTTTGGTTTTGTGCATCTTCTTTTAGAACTTTTCACAGTAAGTAATATAGTCT
This sequence comes from Mustela nigripes, assembly GCF_022355385.1. Taxonomy (NCBI): domain Eukaryota; kingdom Metazoa; phylum Chordata; class Mammalia; order Carnivora; family Mustelidae; genus Mustela; species Mustela nigripes. The sequence goes on from NC_081558.1 coordinate 192,964,532, forward strand.
ATTAGTTAGCTATTAATGGATTACAAACCACCTCAAAAATTAGTAGTTTCAAACAACAATGATTTTATTATTTAATTTGAAATAATGGACTAGCTGAGCAGTTGTTTTGTTTGTTTGCTTGTTTGTTTTTGTTTTGTATTTTGGGGTTTTCTGGGAGTTTTGTTTTTGTTTTTGTTTTATATGGACTCTCAGGTAAAGCTGAATGGTCTCAGATGGCCTCAACCAGTTGGCTCAACAATGTTACCTGGGGTGATGGAGATAATTTGGTTATCCCCATTCAACAGAGTAACCTGGGCTTGGTCACATGGTGTTAATTACAAAGATTCAACCACAGCAAGTAGGATCAAGTTCCAATATTCAAGTCCTTTAGAGCTTTGGCTCTGTCCTATTTGTTAACATCTCATTGGCTAAAGCAAGTCACATTACCAAGCCCATATTCAAGAGCTGGTTTCAATAAATAAACTCTAGAGGCACCTGGGTGCCTCAATCGATTAAGCATCCAGCTCTTGGTTTTGGCTTGGGTCATGAGCTCAGGATTCTGGGATTGAGCCCCTTCCCCAACTCATGCTCTCTAAAATTAAAAAGAATTAAGAAAAAAAGAAATAAACTCAACCTCCTGATGGGAGGACAAATAAAATTAAATTGTGGAGATATGTTAAACAGATGAAACATTTGCAGCAATTTTTATAATCTACCACAGACTGCCTTCTGACCACAAATTATTCTTCCTATGTGTAAAATATGTTCATTCTTCACAAATGCCAAAAGTCACTCCCATTTATGGCATCTGGCATCTCATGATCTGCCTCTAGCCTAGATATGGATGTGACTTACTGGGTGCATGTGTTCTTCACCCAGACGACTGTGAACTGAAAACATAAATTGTCTGCTGCCAATTAACCTAATATGAAAGAGTGAGATGGGAGCAAAATAACCACAATAGTTGCCTCTAACCAAAAATGAGAGGAATGGGAGTCACAGGGCAGTCATTCATTTGTACCAATTCTGAAATGCATACAGTCACATATTAAACATTCCTCTCATTGGATCTGGGAATGTTCTGTGATTACAGTCCACCTCTGCTTGAGAGTAATTTTTCTTGTCCACTATTCTCTGAGTCTCTTGACTCCACCTCTGGATTTCCATATCGTTACACGAGAAACGGTCATGATTCTCATTCTGATTTTTTTTAAAGATTTTATTTATTTATTTGTGAGAGAGAGCACACACAAGCAGGGGGAGTGGCAAGCAGAGGGGGAAGCAGGCTCCCTGTTGAACAAGGACCCAGATGCGGGACTCCATCCCAGAACCCTGGGATCATGACCTGAGCTGATGGCAGATGCTGTGCTACCCAGGCATCCTCTCATTATGATTTCTAGCCATAGAATGTTATGCTCTTAGAAATCATACTTTTTGAATTATTGCAATCACTTTTAGCCCAATCTTGCAGCTCTTTTTTTTTTTAGTATAATCATCTGAAAAACTTCATGGGTTACCCATGATCCACACTCACAGCTCTGTGTCATTACTAAAATTCTCTATTCCTAAAATTTACATCTAATTCTTTTCAAGACAAACCTCTCTGCTTTTTCCCGGTCTTGCTGCTGTGGAAGAAAAATGCCCTCAGGAGTATTAAGAGTCTATTGTATTTCCCCAAGGTCTCTTTTGTCTAACTTAAACCTTCTAGAAATTATTACAAAGAGTCTTCTACACACACCTTTGATTTTATCTTTACATTTAAGGCTATTTCCTACTTTGTGAATTTTTAGCAGCTTGAGAGACTGAAGACAAAACACAATTTTGTTTTTTAACATAGCAAATCCTGTTTTGACTTTTCATTTCTTCTAAATTCTTATAAACAAAACTATTCATTTTTTAGCTCATCTCGCTTTCCATATTTTACTAAGTTCAACTAAAAGAAGTCAACTGATATTTAAGCATTCTATCCAAAAATGTCCTTAAATAGATCCACAAGTTCTTTGGGTACATTTTTTTATCATCCAAGCTCCTGCAGATGAAAGTGTTGCCAAATGTCCCACTATGACCTAATCTTGTTCACCATTTTTCCATCCTTTACAAAAAGTTTCCTCCATCCATGGCCTGAATTCAAAGTCATTATCATCTATTTTAGGTTTTATTTCAGGTACCAGTTTTCATATCAGTTAGCTTTTGCTATGTGAAATAGAAATTTGCTTTAAAAGATAAACATTTGTTATTTTTTTATGATTCTGTAGTTTGCCTGGCCTGTTCTTCTTCTCTAGGCTAGCTGTCTAGTGCTAGACGTTTTCACATAGCCAAAGTCACATATCTAGCAGTTGGTTTGATATTATGTGCTAGGGTGATAGGGATAACTTTGGCACGTGTCTCCCATCATCCAGCACATCAACATGGACTCATTCAGTTGTGGCAGAATACCCAAAGACAGCCAGAGAAATTCCAGTGCAATGTTTTTCCAGCCTCATCTTATGTCACCTTTGATCATATCCATTTGTCAAAAGCAAGTCAGATGACCAAGTCCATATTCAAGATTTGGAAAAATGGATACCAACTCTTAATGGAGAGAGCTGTAAAGTCACATTACAAAAGGCAGGGTTCATAAAGGAGTAAAAGAATTTCTGGGCATTTTCACATTCTAGCACAGCCAGCCTATTTTGTGTAACACCTGAATATAGTTTTATATGACAAATATAGTCATTTAGAGCTTGCTAAATTTCCTTTGCTAGGTTTATGGGAAAGATTATTATTATTTTAATGTTATTTAAGGTTATAGGAATATAAACATATGTATTAAACTAAGTTGAATTATAATATTGATGTCTTTTAAAAGACCTCTTCTTATGAATGGGAGACTGTGGCAAATTATGTGAATTAACTTACTACACTTACTCTATCTTGATAAAATTGTAAAATTGATCTCTTTGACACATATTTGATATCAATTTTGATTGTGTTGCTCTGAAGGATCATGTAATTTCCAAGAATAAATAAATAAATATAACCTCCACTATCCTTAATTAACTTTAAGACTTTGAGTTAAGGGGCCCCTGCATGGTGGCATAGTGGGTTAAGTGACAGACTCTTGGTTTGACTCAGGCCATGATCTCATGAGTTGTAGGAACAAGCCCCATGTCAGGCTCTGGGCTCATCTGAGAATCTGCTTGACATTCTCTCTCTCTGCCCTTCCCCCCACCTGTGTGTACATGTTCTCTCTGTCTCACAAATAAATAAGTCTTTAAAAAAGAAAAAAGACTGGGTTAGTCATAATGAATGAGTAATCCTTATAATTAAAGTAGAAAGTCCAACACATTATACGTACCCTCTTATGCTGATAACTTAGTATTTTAAAACTAGTAGTGAAAGCCTTATATGGACTTCTATTCAAATCATTAAAGATTTATTACAATAAAAAGTAGAAGACTGTTAATTCAAAATTAGTCCTGAAGGATTTAATATTTAAAAAAAAAAAAGATAATAAATTATTCTCTGTAGTCTACCCTAAGGAACAGAGTTTCCTTAACTCAACAGAATTCTTTCACCTGAGATCTTGTTAAGTCCTCTCATCAGTCTTGAAAAAAATTTGATAATAAACAAAAAAAGTTTCTCACCTCTGAAAGAACCAGTTACTTTATTATGTTATCTTCTGCTATTATATTTTAGTATATTGTCACTCTGATTAATAAATTAACAGTAGTAAAGGCTATTACAATTTACCTATAACTTATGCTCATATCTTGATTATAATGACTAACATCCTCTCATTAATCTTTTTCATATTGCCTTTCCCAAACTGAGAATAATAAAACTGTTCAGATGTCTTTTAAACCTTCACTCTCCTGTGGAATAGTGACTTTTTTTTTTCACTTTCTAAGAGAGAAGTGGCTGGAAATAATTAGGTAGCTTTGGTATTCTCTATATGTTAATTAGATCAACACCATTGTGTGAGAGAGAGGCACTCTATTTGTCACACTAACAGTACAGGAAGAGCTGTCAAATCAAAAAGGAGCTGAGCCTCGTCTGGGTCAATTATGTACAAGTAAGATATTATTAATATGAACATGTTTCCACAATCATACATGCTTTCAGGATGAATTGAAGCCTTCGCGTGTTCTTATGCAAAGCCTGGCATAGGTTACTAGAACAAATTGATTCTTTAAAGATTTTGTTTCTACATTTATAATACCCTTTTCAGCTGGTGGCACATATAACACACATTTTACTAGACGGCACAGAGGCTCTGCAGGTTTTTCAATGCCATCCGTGTTCATAATGTGTTTGCATACTCAGGGTAATCATTCTCCTGATACTCTCTGAGCAATTTTGAATTATGCCCAAATAGACAATTGTTGTCTCCTCAGTTCTCCTATTTTTGTGACTTTTATAAAATGAATCAAGTCTATCGTATCATCTTATCTTCATAATGAAGATAAGACATATTGATGTCTTATCATCATCAAGTTGTCCCTGCTACCTCCCTCTATATACACACTGACCTAAAGGGCATGCTATAGAAACTGTAGAAAAGAAACTGTGGTGTGTTTTTTTTAATATTTATTTATTTCAGAGAGAGAGCCTGAGCAGGAGGGGCAGAGGGAGAGGGAGAGAGGGAATCCCAAGCAGACTGTGCACTGAGCACAGAGCCTGCAGTGAGGCTCCCTCTCACAGCCATGAGATCATGACCTGAGCCTAAACCAGAAGTCACATGCTTAACCAACTGCACCATCTAGGCATCCCAAGAAACTGTTTTTTAGAGGAAGCATCAAAAGAATGATTGTCTCAGTAAAAGATCGTATTAGTTGTTGTTAACACCTCATACTGAAATAAATAGATTTAAGTTTACAATGCTTCCAGCATATAAGCCAACAGCTGCCAAAGAGCATCAGAGAACTCCACTGGGATTTCCAAAACACCTCTGGTCCAGGAGCTGATGACTTCCTGCAAGCAGATTGCTAGTGCAAGTTCTGACGTGACAAAAATTAATTAGGCAAGACTAAATAAAACTGGTAAGGGGAGTCTAATTAGTATTTTCTCATTGAAAACTTGATGGCATTGTTTATAATGTTCCACATTCTGGTGGTCCTACAGAAAAAAAAAATACTTGTTTTCTTTTTCACCTATATCTAAGCTTCTTTTTAGTGAAATACATTTGTATAAGCTGGAATGAAACACTTTTCCTGTTGTAACTTCTTCTAACTGGCCACTAAGAATTCAAGAAAGATAGGAGTGCCTGGGTGGCTCAGTCGGTTAAGCATCTGAGTCCTGGTTTCAGCTCAGGTCATGACCTCAAGGTTGTGAGACTGTGCACAGTGTCAGGCTCCATACTGGCCTTAAGATTCTGTCTTTCCTGCTGCCCCTCCTTGGGAAGAAGGGGAAGGAGGAAGAGGAGTGGGAGGAGAAGAAGGAAAATAAGAAGAAGGAGAAGAATTCAAGAAAGATAATCTATAAAAAATCTCAATATAGATTAAAACCTTATAAAGGATGATATGTGTAGAATAAATAATACATATGATATTGTATAATAATAAGACATAGAGTTTTGTCTAGAAAATATCAGAATAATGTCCAAAGGCATTCAAAACGCCTTTACTGAATTTCTTTATCTTTTCATGGTATGATAAGGCTATTTGTATAACTGCATTTCTATAGACCTACTTCTTACCAAGTTGGAATTGAATAAACAAAATACGTAAAAGGATCACGTTTATTTTTATTTTTTTTTAAAGATTTTTTTTTTTTAATTTATTTGACAGAGAGAAATCACAAGCAGATGGAGAGGCAGGCAGAGAGAGAGGGGGAAGCAGGCTCCCTGCTGAGCAGAGAGCCCGATGCAGGACTCGATCCCAGGACCCTGAGATCATGACCTGAGCCGAAGGCAGCGGCTTAACCCACTGAGCCACCCAGGCGCCCCAAGGATCACGTTTAAAGGCAAATCTTATTTAATTAGTTGTAGCAAGTCCACAACTAAATAACAAGGACTGTTGCTGATCAGCAGACCTTGAGATGAGATTTTCCTGTATTATCTGAGTGGGCTCAAGGCAATCATATGTGAGAGAGAGTACAAGTCAGAGAGATATCTGAAGATGCTATCCTATTGGCTTTGAAGGTGGAAGCAGCAGCCATAGGCAAGGAATACAGGTGGTCCCTAAAAACTGGAAAAGGCAAGGAAATAGATTTTCCTGAAGAGACTCCAGAAAGAATCACAGCCTTCCTGATACCTTGATTTCAGTCCAGTGAAACTCATTTCAGACTTCTGATTTCAAGAACTCTTAAGATAATAAATGTGCATTGTTTTAAGAATTTGTGATAATTTTTTACGGCAGCTATAGAATACTAATACACTCCCATATTTCTAGCAGGCATTACAATAAAAGCCAAACTCTTTCCCCATGTCCTCATGTCCTAAAAGGAATTGCATCAACAAGTTTCTCCTTCCTTGCTCATGTCTTCTTGACATTCTTCTCTTTGGTAGGTCTACTCAAGCAACACTGACATTCTCTCCTTCCTTTAGACTTGACAGGTTCTTCTACTGAGGGCCTTTACACTTGCTACTCCTTGGTCCAGAGAGCTTATTTCCCTCTTCTTTGTCACACGGGTTCTTTCTCATTTTTCACCTTGAGTTGCCTTCACTATTGTGAAGAGACCTCTGCGACTACCCCATTAAGATAAATCTCTCACATACACACACACACACACACACACTTGCAAGTTCTCCCTGAACCTTGTCATCCCTTTACTGCATTCACCATTATTTGATGCCATCTTTGTGAGTTCACCTTTATCTCTCACCCTCACTTGAACATAAGCTCCACAAAATTGAAGACAAACTTGTTCTCTGTTGAATCCCTAAGACTTAAAATAGAATCCTACGCACGTGGCTACTCTGCAATTACTGAAGGAGATAAGCAGAGTATTTCACCAATACTAAATGACTTGCAGTTCCCAAAATACTGTGTTTCCTCTTGTGTCTGTGCCTTTGGAACACGCTATTCACTTTTTCTGGTCTCATTGCTTGTCTAAACAATTCCAACACAGTCTTTACACTTAATTTAAATATGACCTTTGGGAAGCTTTTGCTGACCAGAGGCCTTCAGTCCTGTTTTGGTTACCTATTGCTGCATAACAAACCATAATTCATTACTTCTCAAGGGTCTTGCTCAGGTGGGTGGTTCTTTGCAGCATGTGCAGTCATTGCCTCAGCAGCATTCAGCCTGGAGGCCTGAGTGATTGGCCCTGGGGTTAAAAGGACAAATAAAGCCTTACTCAAATGTCTAGTGATTTGGCCCATTTTTAGGTGGCCACTCAATGTGACTAGCAAGGGCTTTCTCATAGCAGTGTGGTTTCAGGCTAAACTTTTATATGTGGCTGCTGGTTTCAAGAGAGAACGTGAATGATCCTGGATCTCTTAAAGTCTAGACTCAGAATGGAATTGGTGAGCAGATAGAGACCCTCAGGCTTCAGCCCCTTCCTGTCCGCTGCTCGCTGCTCTCCACTGCTCCTGCTGAAGTGCAAGACCAAATGGCAGACCTGCTTGGTTAAGAAAAGGAAACAAGTTCCCGGGATGACTTGGCGCTCTCCTGAGATGCTTCTCTATAGATTATACTTCCACATAACGGAGGCCAATCAGCCCTGCGAAACCCAGAAAAATGGCCCATTACCATCCCCCATCACCCGTAAACATAAAAACTCACCCCTAACCCTGCCAGGTGCTCAGTCTTTGGGACATGATCCCACTGAGCCCGCGGGTGAAAATAAAGCTGTGTTCTCCCAGATTTCTGTGTGCCGCTTGAGTTTCCGCAGTCGCTTCAGATTTTCCCCAACATTGGCATCATGACGTTTCTGCCACATTCTGTGGGCCACGGCAAGTAACAAATCCAGCCCAAATTTATAAGGAGGTGTGATGGTTAATTTTATGTGACAACTTGGAAGAGGCTACAGGATGCCTAGAAATTTGATCAAATATGATTTTGGATGTTTTTGTAAGTGTATGCTTAAATGAAATTAACACGTAAATGAGTAAAGCAGATTACTCTTCCTAATAAGAATGAGCCCCATTCAATCAGTTAAAAGTCTGAATAGAACAAAAAGGGTGACTCACTTATAAGTAAGAATAGGTTCTCCCTATCTGACAGCGTTCGAAATGGAACATCAGCCTTTTTTCCTGCTCTCAGACTCAAACTGAAACATCAGCTTTCCCTGGGTCTCGAGCTTACTAAACCTCACAACAGAACTAAACTCTTAGCTCTCTAGCTCACTGATTCACTGTGCAGATCTTGACTTGCCAGATACCATATTCACGTGAGCCAATTCCTTAAAACAAATTTCTTTAGTGAGACTGGTTACACTACTCAAGCAACACTTACATTCTCTCATTGTTTTGAATTTGCCAAGTGTTTCTACCTGAGGGCCTTTGCATTTGCCATTCCTTTGTCTAGAATGCTCATTTCCCTACGGCTTTTCAGACAGGCTCTTTTTCATTCTTCAAATCGCCTCTAAGTGGGATTGTTCAAGTGGCCTTTAAAATAAACAAATATCTGGGGCACCTGGGTGGCTCGGTCAGTTAAGCATCTGCCTTAGGCTCAGGTCATGATCCCAGGGTCCTGGGCTCAAGTCCCACATTGGGCTCCTGCTCAGCAGAAAGCCTGCTTCTCCCTCTCCCTCTGCTGCTCCCCCTACTTGTGCTCTCTTGTTCTGTCAAATAAATAAACCTTAAAAAAAATTCTTAGTGATTAGATAGATAGATAGATAGATAGAATGTATGTATATTTCTCTGGAGAACTCTGACTAGTGCAGAATGGGAAAAGATACTCTACCTCTTGAAAGATGAACACCAAGTATATGCAAGGAAGGAAGAAATTGGTAGTAGCCATCTTTGGAGATCATGTAAAATGATTTGCTCTTTCCTTTGAATTTGTTCTTCCATTCTGCCCTTCACTACATGCCCTTAGAATTTAATTGTTCATCTTTTCTACTGGGCTTTTAGCACAGTAAAGGTAGGAATTGTGTCTCATGTATCACTATGTTCTTAGCACCTTCCCTCAGCATAGTATTTAATAATATTTAATGGGTAAGGGAATGATTGAATGAAAAATGTACCCTATATTCATGAACTTTTTACTAAGTTTTAATAAGCTTTCTTAATTCCTTCATCTTAACTTCTACTGAGTTACCTTATATTCTCCCTGACAAATACACTATTCTCTAAAACAGCATCACCACCTTCAATATCTCCAAATAATCCAGAACAATACAGAACCAATGTTATACAATCATTGTTTGCAGTATCTGTCCTTTATTTAATCAAAAAGATAACCCAGTTCTAAAACACTATCCCATAGAATTGATGAGACAAATTTGAAATTATAAAATTATTTTTATACTTAGAAACTCCAAAAATCACATTCTCTAAGCAAATATAATTTAAAAATCTAACTTAATAACAAATTTCCTCATACAGATTTTGTTTTCAGTGTGATCTTTTTCATATCTGGAAATAATAAATATCCAGAGCTCAGAACTCTTCTGTGTATAAAGAAGATCTGTATGCATACTTCTTTGAAAGATTTTGGCTGGTCTAACATCCCTGCTTCCTACTTCACTGTCTTGCCTCACCACTCTTCACGAGCTGCATTTCTAACAAAGAAAAGACAATTTCAGAGCTTTGGAAGGGCCTAAACTTGGCTTTATCAAGGACAATACTGGCAACTTTCCAGAAACCTGGAGGCCATGGCTCATCTGCAAATCATGTACATATATTTGCATGAATTTTATTTTGATTAGTAGCCTCAACCCATGATGGTACTCAGGATGAATGAAGCATTTTACATATATGAATAAATGAAGATGATTTAGTAGTCTGACTGCTCGTGGCTGTGTTTTCCTTGTCCCTCTAACTCTAACGCTCCTCATCCAGCCCCTTCTTGTTATTCCTTCTCTTTAAATCTAGAGTGGGTGTTGCTTTTCTATTTTTAACATACTGATTCTATATGGGTGATAAGAATGAAGTTTTCCCTGCTTTTGTGTTTTATTGACCCATTTAACCTCAATCTACTCCGCTCCAGAATTTCTGCAAAGTTCTTTCTCTTAACTGACCTAAACTGGCATTTTTGGGGGGCTGAGCCAGTGGAGTATACAAGGCTTGATGCAATTTTGTTTTGACAGGCTTGTCCTTAAAATACTCCATAAACTGAAATACAACTTCAGGCAACAAAGATATTAAAAGTAATATATAAAAGTAGAGACAAAGGAGAATCACTACTCTATTAAGAGCTTTATATTTTCCCTAAATTTCAAAATCCCCCTAAATGTAACTCTGTGTGTGTGTGTGTGTGTGTGTGTTTAACCTGCAGTAGGGTAAGTTGGTGGAGAATAACACAAAAGGTCATCAGTTGATCAAGATAAAGGACACTGAGAAGATGGTGACATATGATGACTGCTCTCAGAAAAAAGAGGAGAGAAAGACCAATGCAGAACTCTAATCTAGTCAGATCTAAATCTAGATTTAGGGACAATTTTTTTTTTCTTACCTTGCTGTTTCATTTTGTGTTCTTTTTTCCCCCATTCTTTTGTTTCTTGTTTTATTTTCCTACACTCTAACACACTCAATTCCTTTCTAGTGTCTCAGTGTAGCCAGGTCTTCTATGAGCAATAATATATGCATTTTTACATTAGTTATTATTGAGTAGGGTCTAGTTTACTTATAAGAAATAATAATTATTTATTCCTATGTTTGGAGCAGCAGAACACATATGAAATTATTTCAGAGTATCAGTAATATCTTCCATTTATAAGTTATAGGGGATGACAACATAGTCCTAACTAAGATTTAAAATCTACAAATTTTACAAAGAACTAGTTTAATGTCATAAGGTAACAGAAATATTACTAGAAGGAATACTTGAATTCACCTTAAAATGAGTTTGGGGGTTGAATCAGGGTTTGATCAGAGAAGAACCACACAGAATAAGGAATTTTTATAAGGATTAGGTATTACACAATTATGAGAGCTGGTGAGAAAGCCCATGAAAAATCTCATCCCCTGTATCAGATGTTGTACCTGAAGTCACTACTGGCTGTCAGGGCCTATAGTCAGGAAAGAACGCTGCACTGGAGAGAGTGGGATAGAGTAAGATAAACTGGAGCCCATTCAGATGAACAGGAATGCACAAAGGTAAAGGAGAACTCCCATCTAGTATTCACAGCATATTCACACCTGGCATAAGGGACCTGCAGAACAACCTGGTGCTGTCTGCAGCATCGCTCAAGTACGCAGCTCCAGAATTTGGAAATACTAAAGAAGAAGATCCAACAGGACCTGGGATGGGGTGGGGACAGGGGTGGACAGCAGTTGTCAGCCTGGGGCTGCTACACATCAACAAGATGAGCTAGTGGATTCACAACAACATACAAAAGCTGCAGTAGTGTCTGGGACCCCACACTGACTTTTAGAAAGTAGAGCCCGTGATTTGCTTCCACCTTCTAAATCTCTATGCAAATTTCTCTTGTGGCGCACGGGAACCTGGGACCATACCTGAAGGATATTTAGAGAAGTGTAGTTTCAGCTTCCACCTAAGAGGAAGCAGAAAAAAAAGGCACCACAACCTCTTAAACACTTCCCTAAGTATCAGTGATATTATGTGTAAATAATTTACAACATGCCTGGCACTTAACAACAGCTCAATAAGTGTTAACTGTCATTATTATATCATCATTGCCATCATTTTATCTGACCTAGATTTAGTTTTAAATTGTGGTTATCTAAATTTTTATTCATATATCTTTCACATTTTTCCCTTGATTGTGAGTTCTTAATTATAAAGATCATGTTTTATTCTTTTGTGATATGTTGGATACTAAGCACAGAATTCTATAGTTACTGCATAACCTTAAATTGTCATATTTAATACCTTTGGCTCGTAGTATTAGGAATTAGAATGTTTAGATAGGGACAGAAAAAATGATGTGTGTATTAGTGATCTTACACTGAACTATATGATCCATATATGCTTCTATTCTGTTCATGGCCATATCCTTAGTGTCCAGGGCAGTACTTGTCCAAAGCAAGGACTAAATAAACATCTGTTGAATAAATGAATATGTATGGGGTTTTGGAAAGTTTGAGACATAAACTAGAAACCCACACCTTGAATAACTGAATCGTTTTTAGGGGCACAACAAAATCCTGCCCTATTCCTCCTCAATACCCAGGTCCTGATGTTGCAGTATATATATATTTTAAAGATTTTATGTATTTATTTGACAGACAGAGATCACAAGTAGGCAGAGAGAGACCGGGGGGGGGGGGGGGAGCAGGCTCCCCACTGAGCAGAGAGCCTGATGTGGGGTTCAATCCCAGGACCCTGAGACCATGACCTGAGCCAGAGACTTTAACCCCTGAGCCACCCAGGTGCCCCTGATGTTACAGTATATTACACATAGGCTGAAACTGTAGTTGTTTCCCTCTGAAGGCTTACAACCTTTATGGGTATATAGACACATATGCACATACATAGACACAAAAGCAAAATGTTTAATTATATACCATTATATGGATAAAATAGATATAAATTGTAATTTTAACATTTCACCATGACAATTTATAACAAGTGAGTGGCATGTGGTATCTGATTTAGAAAGCAGAGATTCCCAAGCTTAGAGATTCAAGAGTAAGATTCAAGAAAGTATTTGAAGCCGAGAAGAAGCAGCAGAAAATTCCTTGGAGGTGAGGGCGGGGGAGAAAGGAGGTGGAAATTGTCATAGTTCCAGAAGAACAGGTTAACTACTGAAGCAGAGTTTTGCACTAAAAAATAGTCAATATTCTTCACATTTAAATATGCTCAGTGTCATCTTGTGAGCAAAGAGTGCCGAGAAATGACTACAGTCCTGTGTGTGGCATATCATGTGCCCTGCCTGCTGTTTCTCAGCTCTAAGTCTGCACTCGGGTGTCATGTGCACCCAAAGGGCCAAATACACAGTCAGCAGAACATGCTGAAAAGACACATATTGTGTCTAACTCTGTAGCCAAATTTATTAGAGCCCCAGACTGTAGATAACACAAAGGTCCAGCAAACCTCCTTCCCAGAATAAAAACAGTAAACTCTCAAGATTGGAACACATTAAAGGACTGTGTTGTCAATCCATAGGAGGTTTGTGGAAAATAGATGTGTATTTTACAAAATTTCTAAGCCTTTAGGTTAATTTATGTTATTTCGCTCTTACTCAACTTTAACTCATTTTAAAACAATGGAAAATAAGAAGGGAAAAGGATTGTTTATCCTTTCTTATCTTCTTTTTAGATATGTGTCACCAATTTGATTCTCATTTTGAACTCTTTTGTGACCATCATGAACGGTGAGGAACCCTTACAATACAGTGTTCTGTACTGTGTCCTGATTATAACATAAAATGATTCATAATAGTGACCTATTATGATATAAACCATTGTCTGAAAATTCAGTACCCAAAGCCTCAACCCGAGAAAATACAATTAGATTGCCTAAGGATAAAGCAAAAATAAATGAGACCTCGTTTGAACTTAACATCTATTGGATGTCTTGAATCCCATTGTTGGCCAGTAGAGAATCAATATGGGAATGAAATACAGGGATGTATATAAAACAGAATCAGGCTGCACTATCAAAAATTTCCTGAGCCAGATCTGGATCCTCAAGTAGGTGGGTATTTGCTGTGTAATCTGCCTCCATTGTATGGCTTTCCCTCACGACAATTTTTTAAACCAAACTATGAAGCATGAATAATGTCATTTATTTTGGATATTGGTTGATTTTCATTTAGTTAATGATCTTAAACTGAAGGGAAAATATGTGTTGAGAAAATCATATTTTAGGGTTTCTCTCCTATCTAGAATCCGTGGGCATGCAGAAAACATAATCTCAAACTGTTTCAGTACAAAGAAAAATCTGCTCATACAGTGGATAAAATTACCTTCCTTAGGACTTATATCCTCTTGAAAGTAAATGAGAAGCCAGAATCAAGGAATGTTAAATCTAAAAGAAAATTTAGTGGTCATCTAGACTTCATTTTATTTTTTTAAGTTTGTATTCAAATTCCAGTTTACAGTGTAAGACTAGTTTCAGGTGTACAATATAGTAATACAACATTTCCATACAACACCCAGTGAACATCACAAGCGTACCCTTTAATCCCCCTCACCCATTTAACCCATCCCCACCCCACCTCCCGTCTGGGAACCATCAGTTTGTTCTCTTTGGTTAAGAGTCTGTTTCTTGGTTTGCCTCTCTCTCTTTTTTCTTTTCCCTTTGCTCATTTGTTTCTTAAATTCCACATATGAATGAAATCATATGGTATTTGTCCTTCTCTGACTGTCTTATTTTGCTTAACTTAATAATCTCTAGTTCTATCCCTGTCATTGCAAATGACAAAATTTCATTCTTTTGTATGGCTGAATAATATTCCATTGTGTGTGTTTGTGTGTGTGCGCACGCACACACATACCATATCCTCCTCATCCACCCATCAGTTTGGGTTGTTTTCATAATTTGGCTGCTATAGATAATGCTGCTATAAACATGGGAGTGTATGTATTTCTTTGAATCAGTGTTTTTGTATTCCTTGGGTTAATACCTAGTAGTGCAACTGCTGGACCATAAAAGTAGTTGTATTTTTACCTTTTTGAGGAAACTCCATACTGTTTTCAGGGAGGCTGCACCAGTTTGCATTCTCACTAGCAGTGCAAGAGGGTTCTCGTTTTTTAACATCCTTCCCAGCACCTGTTGTTTCTTGTGTTGTTGATTTTAGCCATCCTGACAGGTGTGAGGTGATATCCCATTGTAGTTTTGGTTTGTATTTCCCTGATGATGAGTGATGTTGAGCATCTTTTCATATGTCTGCTGGTCATCAATATGTCTTCTTTGGAAAAGAGTCTATTCACATCTTCTGCCCATTTTTTAATTAGATTATTTGGTTTTTGGGTGTTAAATTGCATAAATTCTTCATATATTTTGGATAGTAACTATTTATTAGATTTGTCATTTGCAAATATCTTCTTCCATTCCATAGGTTGCCTTTTGGTTTTGCTGATTGCTTCCTTCACCCTGCAGAAGCTTTATATTTTGATGAAGTCCCAACAGCCTATTTTTGGTTTTGTTTTCCTTGACTCAAGAGACAAATCTGGAAAAAAGTTGCTAACACAGACTGCCTGTGTCTCACATTTAGGTCTTTAATCCATTTTGAATTAAGAAAGTGGTCCAGTTTCATTCTTTTAGATGTTGTTGTCCACTTTTCCCAACACCATTTGTTGAAGAGATTTTTCCCCCATTGGATGTTCCTTCTTGTTTTGTTGAAGATTAACTGTCCATACAGTTTCATTTTAGACATGAATAAACTAAGAACCTACAAAGTTCAGAGAGCTGCCCTCGGTCACACAGGCCATGAGGAGCAAAGAAAGAGCAAGATTCCTTAGGAATACGGGAGAGTGATTTTTCCAGTAGACCTCAAATGCTGGAATAAGGAGCCATTCAGTTTAAGACAGGCCCTTTTGGTGGGAGTTACTGGGAGTTGGGCAGTTTGTGAAGACTAGACCAATGACAAAAGTGAATTTCTTTTAAAAAGTAGCATTTCTTTCTTATTCTTTTTTCATGACTTTTCTTCCCTTACATACTGTGTTCAATATGACTACAAGTTATTCAATGGGAAGACTTTCCAGTTCCCTGGGTGGGAAGTAAAGTCAGATGCACATACCCCCCAAACTAGCTAGGTTGATATATATTTGGCAGCTAGTGGATTTTAGAAAGATAGGAAAGCATAAATCAATTTCTCCTGCAATCTAATCAACTCGTTTTTTTTTTTTTTACACTGTTGAGTTTTTGCTCTGCTAACCCTTCATCATAAAAGCTTTCACTAAGCAAAAGTGAAAGTTGTGTTTTCTTTAGTTTTAGCTTCTCCTTCCCTTTTCTATCATTTGGTCTATAAATATAGTCTAAAACCACTGAAAATGATTTCACTCTTCAATCAATTATACTACACTGAGTAACCATTTATAAACCTCCTTGTATAAGTTTTTCTCTAAACTGTATGTTAAAAATGGATGAGTTGGGTGAAAAGTTAAGATCATTTTAATTATGGTTAAAACATCTATAAAAGTTTAACCTATTTATATTTCCCTCAACTGTGCATGAGAGTACTTGTCAACCCACCAGACATTCACAATTTCACATTAACGCTGTATAATTTCCATCATGAATGGTTGACCTATTTTCCTTTATTTCATGACATCTAATTCTTTCTCATATCTTTTGCCCATTTTTCCAAATGTCTATCATAAAGGATGAATTAAATAT
>NC_081558.1:192981244-193114697 GCF_022355385.1 Mustela nigripes
AAATGGGCAAAATGGGTGAAGGGGCGTGGTCATCTATATGTCAGGTTTCCAGGTTTCCAGTTATGGAATGAATAAGTAATAGGGATAAAAGGTATGGCATAGAGAATATAGTCAACGGTATTATAATTAATTACATTGAGTGGTGGCTGATGGTAGCTACATTTATGGTGAGCATAGCATAGTACAGACTTGTCAAATCACTATGTTGTATACCTGAAACTGACATAAAATTGTGTATCAACTATACTTCAATTTTTAAAAATGAAAAAAGGGGGCCAATAGTGTATATAACATGCTAACATTAATTTTCTCAGAAAGATATATACATCCATACTTGCACATGTAGAGAATAGCTCAGGAATGATACATAGAAAACAAGAAAACAAGGTTACTTCTGAGAAGGTGTATGATGGATTTACAGACAGGTTAAGGAGAACAACTTTCTTTTATACAATAGTCATTTGGTAACTTTTTTTTTTGGTTTTTACTATACATATGTGTTAGCAATTTAAATTAAAAAATAGTAATGTCTGAAAACTGAAAAAAATGGAAATAGTAAGTAAGGCAGGGTGAAATCAAAAAGCTGTCAGTGGGGCGCCTGGGTGGCTCAGTAGGTTAAAGCCTCTGCCTTCAGCTCAGGTCATGATCTCAGGGTCCTGGGATCGAGCCCCGCATAGAGCTCTCTGCTCAGTAGGGAGTCTGCTCCCCTCCCCCCTCTCTGCCTGCCTCTCTGCCTGCCTCTCTGCCTGCCTCTCTGCCTGCCTCTCTGCCTACTCGTAATCTCCATCTGTCAAATAAATAAATAAAATCTTAAAAAAAAAAAGCTGTCAGTGAATCATTCCCCAAACAGCCATGAGAAGCTGAACACACCATTGTTGGTTTTAACTGTCAATGAACAGCCAGAGGGCAACATGATCAAGACCTGCTGTGTTGGCATCTACCTCCTTGGGTGACTGGTAATTCCATTTTTTTTCCTGGTAGACTCTCCCTCTCCCTTGAAGGAACCCTGAGGCACAGAAGTAGCACAAAGCGTTTTTGGAAGGACAGTTAGTAGTGAGTCTTCCTCAGAGAGGCAAAATACAAAACAAAACCTAACTCACAGGTAATAATTTTTATCACTGAGTTCCTAGAAATCATGTAACACTCTGGATTATATTCTCCAGAAGAAAACATCAGAATTGGAATATGATTTATTTATTTTTATATTTTTATAACAACAGAAGTAAATAAGACTTATAAAGAATTTCAACCAGGAATGAAAAATTAAATCTCCTATAATCCCACTTTACAGATAAACCAAAATGTAGGGGTGCCTGGGTGGCTCAGTGGGTTAAGCCACTGCCTTCATCTCATGTCATGAGCTCAGGGTCCTGGGATCAAGTTCCGTATCAGGCTCTCTGCTCAGCAGGAAGCCTGCTTCCCTCTCTCTCTGCCTGCCTCTCTGCCTACTTATGATCTCTCTCTTATCAAATAAATAAATAAATAAAATATTTTTTAAAATACAGATAAACCAAAATGTTAATATTTTGATTTTTTAATAGAAATGCATACATTGCATATTTTATATGCTCTGTATATTTTTTAAATTTTTAAAAACTTTACACATACATAATTTATATTTATATAAATATGATATATATGTTATATAATATATATATATTTAATATATTTACTGCATTTATTTTTACATACTTGGAATAGTGCTTTTAAAAACATTTCTATAAATAGATAAAATGAGTTATCTCACGAATAATTTCAGAGAAAGCAAAATTTATATTGATGTCCAAAGTATTTAGGATTATTCTATTCTCTGCAAGTGTGATTATTGAGTTTTCTTGTCTTGGACATTGTTCGACAAGTTTTGATATTAGGTTATACTAGCTTTGTAAAAGCAATTACTGGTGTGTGTGTGTGTGTGTGTGTGTGTAAAGCAATTTAAAGGGTACTGCAACTAAAGTTTGAGTATAATTTTATACAACACTGTCTGGGCCCAGAACCTTTTGTGGAGGTAGATGACAGATTTTAAAACTTCTCCCATGTCCCAGGGTTATTGTTATATTTAGTTATCTATTCCTCCTTGTCTTCATTTTAATTATACATATTTATCCATAAACTATCCAATTCAAGGAAATTGTCAAATGTGTATTTTTAATCTCCTCTTCAATTTTCATACATGCCTTCTGATTTTCAAAATTTGTGGGGATGAATTGCTTTCCTTATTTTTTTTTACCTGATTGCAACTGTATATTTAGCTGACTTTTTTTTAGAACCAACTCTTGAAGTTGCTTACTTACAATTAACAACTTACTTAGACTTAGATTTCTACTCTTTGATGTTTTCTGATTCTTTTATCTTTATCACTCACTTCTTCCTAAGTATTAATTTTCCAGATTCATGAGTTGAACGTTTATTTATGTTCCTTCTTTTATTTTTAAATAATGAAGGCAGTTAGAAATAGATTGCATTATTGATGCATATTACCTGTTATTTCATAAAACAAGGATCTATTATATAATCTCTGAAGCCTTTAAAACATTTACAACTTAAAAATTATACTTGAAGGCACATAAAAATGTAGTAGCCATATTGATTACAGAAAAATGTCTTAAGTGCTATAAACATATGGAAAGTATAAATCATAACGCTAATAAATTTGACCATATAAAATGAATGTAACAAAGATAAATAATAAGATAATGAATTATCAGAAATTTTACCTTCTAAGACTTTAGAAGAACATTTGGAGATAAACTTTACCATAGCAAACAAAGTTCTTTACTATATCCATTAATAGTGGATATAGATAATTTCTTCAATAACAACAAAAAATATCACTGGAAGTGATTTTCTACCTCCCATCCCCACACTTCTTACTGCACAATGTTAATTCAGCTTTGAAAATAAAAATAATGATATAAAGATGACTTGACAATTGTGATTGAATGAATAAAACACCAATGTCCCCTTTGTTGAAATATAACTATGAAGGTTTTAATAAAACTATTGGCTATAAACTGTCAACTCATCATGTAAATCTGGAGCCAAGAGCAGCAGTATGAAGTTATGTTTATTTGTTGGAAGGCATTCAACATAATCCACTCAGGTTTTAATGAGCAAATAAATAAAGGTGGCAAAAATTTAACTACAAGATTTTATTTGGTAATATTAAATAATCAGATTAACCAAATGGGTCATTGCGAGAACTGATTTGTACTGTTGCTATTTATATACATACATTTTGTATCTACTTTCTTTTTTTTTAATATATATTTTTTTAATTTATTTTGACAGAGATCTCAAGTAGGCAGAGATGCCGGCAGAGAGAGAAGGGGAAGCAGGCTCCCTGCTGAGCAGAGAGCCCAATGCGGGGCTCGATCCCAAGACCCTGAGATCATGACCGGAGCTGAAGGCAGAGGCTTGAACCCACTGAGCCACCCAGGCACCCCTTGTATCTAGTTTCTTAATTGGACGGAGGTCATATAAACCACTGAGTTTCTACTCTATGAGCAGGCATTTTCAAAACACATTTTAAAGGAATATCATTTCTTCTGGGTATAAAATGGATGGGAAGCAAAAATTTTTTTAAGTTTTTTTGTTGTTTTATTTTTTGTTTTGTTTTGTGTTTCCATTTACCCCATCCCCCCCACCCTTCGCCCCTTCAGCAACCCTCTGTTTCTTCCTATGATTAAGAGTCTCTTATGGTATGTCTCCTTCTCTGGTTTCATCTTGGGTTTTTTTTCCACTTTTCCCCTATGATCCTGTTTTGTTTCTTAAAATCCACATATGAGTGAGATCATATGATAATTGTCTTTCTCTGATTGACTTATTTCATTTAGCATAATACCCTCTAGCTCCATCCACATCTTTGCATATGGCAAGATTTTTCTTTTTTTTTTTTTAAACATTTTATTTAATTGACAGAGAGAGAGATACAGTGAGAGGAACACAAGCAGGGGGAGTGGGAGAGAAAGAAGCAGGCTTTACACTGAGCAAGGAGCCCAATGTGGGGCTCAATCCCAGGACCCCAGGATCATGGCCTGAGCCAAAGGCAGACACATAATGACTGAGCCACCCAGCTGCCCACAAATGGCAAGATTTTATTTCCTTTTTGGTGACTGAGTAGTATTTCATTGTATATATATATACCACATCTTTATCCATTTATCTGTCAATGAACATCTGGGCACTTTCCATAGTTTGGCTATCGTAGACACTGCTGCTATAAACATTGTGGTGAGGTGCCCCTCTGGATCACTACATTTGTATTTTTGGAGTAAATGCTCACTTATGTAATTGCTGGGTCACAGGGTAGCTCTATTTTTAACTTTTTTTTTTATTATTATTTATTTTCAGCATAACAGTATTCATTGTTTTTGCACCACACCCAGTGCTCTATGCAATCAGTGCCCTCTCCAATACCAACCACCTGGTTCCCCCAACCTCCCACCCCCTGCCCCTTCAAAACCCTCAGATTGTTTTTCAGAGTCCTTGGTCTCTCATGGTTCACCTCCCCTTCCAATTTCCCCCAACTCCCTTCTCCTCTCCATCTCCCTTGGCCTCCATGCTATTTGTTATGCTCCACAAATAAGTGAAACCATATGATAATTGACTCTCTCTGCTTGACTTATTTCACTCAGCATAATCTCTTCCAGTCCCATCCATGTTGCTACAAAAGTTGGGTATTCGTCCTTTCTGATGGAGGCATAATACTCCATAGTGTATATGTGGAGGCATAATACTCCACATCTTCCTTATCCATTCGTCCGTTGAAGGGCATCTTGGTTCTTTCCACAGTTTGGCGATCGTGGCCATTGCTGCTATGAACATTGGGGTACAGATGGCCCTTCTTTTCACTACATCTGTATCTTTGGGGTAAATACCCAGTAGTGCAATTGCAGGGTCATAGGGAAGCTCTATTTTTAATTTTGTGAGGAATCTCCACACTGTTTTCCAAAGTGGCTGCACCAACTTGCATTCCCACCAATAGTGTAAGAGGGTTCCCCTTTCTCCACATCCCCTCCAACTCATGTTGTTTCCTGTCTTGCTAATTTTGGCCATTCTAAGTGGTGTAAGGTGGTATCTCAATGTGGTTTTAATTTGAATCTTCCTGATGACTAGTGACGATGAACATTTTTTCATGTGTCTAATAGCCATTTGTATGTCTTCATTGGAGAAGTCTCTGTTCATATCTTCTGCCCATTTTTTGATATGATTATCTGTTTTGTGTGTGTTGAGTTTGAGGAGTGCTTTATAGGTCCTGGATATCAACCTTTTGTCTGTACTGTCATTTGCAAATATCTTCTCCCATTCCGTGGGTTGCCTCTTTGTTTTGTTGACTGTTTCCTTTGCTGTGCAGAAGCCTTTGATTTTGATGAAGTCAGATGGGAAGCAAAATTTAAAATGAAATAAGAGAACTTCTGATAAAAATACATAGATTAATTTGGATCCTCTTAATTTTTCCTTCTTTTATTTTTTAAAAGATTTTATTTATTCAACAGAGAGAAACATAGCAAGAGAGGGAACACAGCAGAGGGAGTGGGAGAGAAAGAACCAGTTCCAACACGAAGCAGGGAGCCTGATACAGGGCTCAATCCCAGGGTTAATGACTGAGCCACCCAGGCACATTAACTTTTCCTTCTTTTAAACAAGCATTGATTCTTGTGAGTTGGTAGAAAAATTTGAAGAACAACCTATTTTTAGTCAAAGAATCACAATTATATCTTATAATATTCCTGAGATTAGGAAATGTGTACTGCCCTAATATGTAATATTAGATAGAGGAAATACAAACATTAATAGTCTTTTCCTAGATTTTTCTGTTCCTACCCTCAGGAATTAAAAGAAATTCATTAAAAGTTGTTTACATTAATCTCAGGACCTGGACAGTATTGCAGAAATGCATATAATGGACAAGCAATCATTAAATGCCAAAACAGTTGTTTGCTATTTTTACTCAGAATTTCTAAAACATCTAAATCATCAAATGTGAAACAAGAATGTTATTTAAACCAGGAGGGAGTGTCACTTCTTTCTAATGCCCTTGTCAAACAATTACTCTAAAATAGTACAACATGTAATTCTGAAATGTCATAGAGTAATAAGAGACATTCAAATCCTGCAATGCAATTTGGTTTTTGCTTCCAGTCATGACTTCCTTTTCCATGGCCCTTGGTTTAGTTTCTTAACTCATATATGTGCAAATTGATAAATTTTCTTAGATAATAAAAATAAAAAGAAATGCATAGTACAATAAAGAAAGTGGGAAAGAATTACACATATTTACCCAAGTACACTTAGTTTATATACAAACTGTTTGAATTACAATTTTTTTACTAAATTTCAGAGAAGTGTGGGATCTACAGACTAGAAACTAAACCCTATCAAGAATTTGTCTCATAACAGGTAGAAGATGTGGTAAGTAGCGTAGAAGACAAATGGTTGTTTGGTGCAGCACAAAGTATAATGTTGACACACACATGCTAACTGCAGTTATCTGAGGTGTGATAGCTAGTGAAGTAAATTCAAGAAAAAAGTTATCTTTAATCTTCTAGCAAATCTTCAAAACCATTAGAAAGGAACTGAAATTCATACTGTAAGTCACCTATGTTCATTTTGTTTAAAAACAATGTTTTGTAGGGATTTTAAAACAGAAATTTTTACAGTAACATCTAAACCTAATTATTAGGATTTCTAGTGTTGTCCAAAGAAGATCAGATTTCTGACCTGACCACTACCATAAAAGAAACTCACTTTAATGGAATCTTTGATATCTTCCTCTTCTTAATATCCTTTAGTGAATTCCTCTGCAAAAAAAAAATAAATAAATAAAATCTTTCTCCAAGGGTTCCAGAGGGGAGGGAGATGGGTAGATGAGTTAGACCAGTAAGCTGTCTGACTTTTCAACTCTGGGTAACTAATAGGTTAGCGGTACCTTTAACAGATAGACCATTCACAAAAAGTAAAAGCATGCTGGGGAACATAATATCATCAATTTTACAAGTACCATTTTGGGGTATTCCTGAGAGATCCAGCAAGAGGTGATGACGGACAAGTGTAAACACAGTACTCAAGCTCAGGATGTACCTCTGGGTGTCATCTCCTTACAAATAATGGTTGAAGTCAATGAGCATATAAAAACAAAGAGTGAAGGAGAGAAATTTGGTAAAATCTGTATAAGATCTCCTGAGAGTAAGAGTTGATAGGAAAAGAAATATTAAACAGAAGGAATGGAAGTCTGAAGAAATGAAATTTTCTAGAATGCAGAGGCAATCAAGGTACAGTTGAGGAGGTAATGTTGAAGGAATATGCCATTTGGAGTACTACCCTCAGATCCAGGAAGGCAGGGCCCCTCACACCACTGAAAGCCCTTGAACTACAAGCACATTCACACAACACTGAGATAAAGAAGGCACAGCAACTCCTTCTCTCAGGATTCTCTAAAGATGAGGTCAGTGCCCCCAAACATTGGCTTTAATAACCCCAGATCATTTCTGATTATGGCTCTATGTGCTCTAAAAAAAGCCATTTGAATTCCAGTGATGTCAAAGTCTATGGGTTGTGCTACCACCAAAGATGGAATGGGATGTTGGGAGGATCTGAGTGACAGAAGAGCTTAGGAAAGGAAAAATCAGACAAATCAATTGACTTTTCAAATCTTTTCACTCAGATCTCATGAAAACAATAAATTCTTACATTATAAAATGTGGTTTCAAAGTGAGGCCAAATATCCATTTTCTTCTTCATTACACTTTGTATGAGATACTTAAAAATTCGTGCTGTATTTGTAGAAGTTCTAATAGTAATTAAGCAACATCTGACAATATTTCACAATTTATACTCTTTTAAATTTACATATAAGTAGGTATAAAACTAATATGCTTGAACAGTAATATTAATTTTCACATTAACAGCTAGAAAATGAATTCTAAAATGATTAAATTGCATTTTATAGCAAATTTTAAAATTTTAATTTTCCAAATACAAAAACAAAATTATTAGATTTAAATATATTTTTCCTTAAAATGTTCAGACTTATTATCTTATGACGTTCTCTTCGCAGTCAATAGAATAAAAATATATTTAACATATATAAAAATAATTTTAATTTTTTTCTTTTATTGATTTTTAATACTTTTATTAAGATATATTCAAATTTTATATATTTTGTACAGAATTTCATTTAATTTTTTTATCTCTTTGATATTGGGAATGAGTACAAGTTGATATCTTGATAGAAATAGAAAACAGAAAAGCAGATAAAAGAAAGATTAAAAATACTAAAAGAAAGAAGAAATAAAAAATCTTCAGAAGAGGATTACTCAAATTCTTTTTTTTTAATTATTTACTTATTTATTAGACACAGAGAGAGAGATCGCAGGTAGGCAGAGAGGCAGGCAGAGAGAGAGAGGAGGAAGCAGGCTCCCCGCTGAGAAGACAGCCCAATACAGGGCTCAATCCCAGGACCCTGAGATCATGACCTGAGCCAAAGGCAGAGGCTTTAACCCCCTGAGCCACCCAGGTGCCCTGGATTACTCAAATTCTTAAAAATAAGAAATTTTTTAAAAAATGAGCTGACTCCTGCAGAGCATGATTTACATAAAGCTTATAAAAAGAACATTACAAAATTTTTATTATAAAAAGTTATCATTACTGATCCCAACAATGGGAACAAGCAATATCGTTATTCTTAATCAAATTCACTGGGACAGGTTAAGCAAAATTGCCCAACTTCGAACCATTTAATAAAGATTTCATTACTGATCAAAACAACAACATTGAGAAAAAGAATTTTCATATCAGATGTGCATCAAATGCAACTCTGGCCTGCTATTTAGAAGATAACAGAAATTAAATTCATAAAAACAAGAAACTGAGAAAGGAAAAATAAAACCTCTAGTTATTATGCTTATTAGATTATGATTCTGGAAAACACCTATCTCATCACTCTCATTGTATGAAAATGGTTCCGGTTAAACATGATCTCACTCAAATTAAAATCTGATTTTTGGATGAACAAAGTAGAAAATTTATTATTTTATCAGACACCAAAATTATATCAAATGAAGAAAGGAAATACATAAGTTGAATGTTCTATTTCAGGTTGTTGTTACATGTTTTACAAGCCATTTTTGAGATTCATTTTGGCTGAAGTTGTTACTGGAAACACTTCAGTTTTCCATTAGAATACAAAACTTCACTTTATATAGAAAAAAGCACATGCTCAATTACAAGAACTAATATAAAAGGGGCTAAAAAACAGCAAATGATCAATAGTGTTAAACAAATATAAATGTAAAGTATACTATGATGTTCTTAAAAAACATGTTATTTGGCAATAATTAATCCTAATGATTCTTTTCAAAGAACAATGATTACAGAAAATAACAGAAATCTGGTTTAGTACAAATTATGTCAAAATTGGTGTTAAAGTAGCCAAACATGTACAATATATTTCTTTAAATATTATTATCACTTAGAGGAATTAAAATCAGATGATTAACTTAGTGGATAATAAAGTGAGAGAAGAAATTTTACACAAAATTAAAAGTAAATACTATTTACCAGTTCAGCCAGATTGCTCAGGAAAATAAGAACCCAAGCTGAAAATGACATTTATTATGTGTATCACAAAATTATCAGGGAAGAAAACAAGGAGGTTGAAATTAATGAGTATTTTAATGTTTTTGCACTTGTTATTTTAAAAAGTACACATTTTTATTTAAATGAAGAACTGAAAAAACAGCTGGCATTTTAAAGCCTTGAATAAAAAGATTATGGAGGACAACATTATGAAATGTTACTAGAATGACTGATTAAGAAAGAGGCTTTACAACCTAGCATGTTTGGCTGATAATCCTGAAACATTCTTATGACATGTGCAGCACATAGTTTGAATTTGTTATCGGAACACCTCAAGTGGACTCAAAGAAATGAAATACTTTGGAAGAATTTGAAATTTATATGGGCTATTTTCTTCATCTGGCTAAAAATGTAATATCTTGAAGAAAGGTATCAATTTTACAAACATTCTTGGAGGCATTATAAGAATGCTAAGTACTGTTAAAAATATCCAAAATTGGGGCTCCTGGGTGATTCAGTGGGTTAAAAGCCTCTGCCTTCAGCTCAGGTCATGATCTCAGGGTCCTGGGATCGAGCCCTGCATCAGGCTCTCTGCTCAGCAGGGAGCCTGCTTCCCTTCCTCTCTCTCTGCCTGCCTCTCAGTCTACTTGTAATCTCTGTCAAATAATTAAATAAAATCTTTTTAAAAAATCCAAAATTAAAATTGCACATGGAAAAATAAATAAAACAGCCAAAGAACTTCAAGCTAAAGGAAAATTTGGTCTTTCATTAAAAGATGCAAGAATGTTGAACTTGCATAATTCAAAATTATTTGATATTAACTGTTGAAAGCTATTAATATTTTCTTAAAAATTACAAAAATGAAAGTATATGTTTATTTCACTTTTAAAAGGATTAAAATTTACATTTTTAAAGGTTTACCGAGAATGTTCTTCCATACCAAAAGAAATTGCCTATGAAATATATAATAAAAATGTTTTCCAATATAATGTAACTAGAATAAGGAAATTTTTTTGCATGACTATGTAGGAAATAATATAGATAGATAGATAATCCCCAAACTAATGTTAATAGAAACTAATTTCTAGTCATTACCGATCAAATCATACTCCCAAATTTGCTGTCTTCTGAATTCTTCATAATATCCCAGCACAAAAGATTTAAAAGAAAAAAAATTTAGTAAATATTCCATCAATCTAATTATTACTTTAAGAGATGATGGAAAGCGCTATATAAATGATACAGATTTATATGAGGAAATTAAAATACGGTAGTATCTGAAATAATAAGTTGTTAATTGTGATCTCATAATGTTTTAAGACAGGGAACATGAAGGGACCCCATGAAAGGAAGCCATTTCTTTCTCTTTGCTCCTTTCCTGCTTCTATTTTTTCTAGGATCTGCACTGTCCCCCACTTTACAAATGTCTTAAGGTATGCACTCCTTGTAAAGGTGAAGGAATTCATGATTTTGTAAGAGTCTTCCAGCATAATAAATGACATCTAAGGCATGACCAGGGGAGGTTGTCATGAACTCATGAATGCTCTCCAAGATCACTGACTCCAAACATCTTGATACCAAGATCCCCTGGTGATAAGTGATTTATAGATTACATCTGAGCACTTGTCCTTGTTCAACCAGTTCCTGAATGCCTGAAAAGACACATATACTAGACCACCATCTTCAATTAAAACTCGAGACCTCCAAATGAAGACAAGACTCATGTTCCTTTTCCTTTCTGAGTCTCCCAGGTGCTCTGTCAGTATCTGCTCTTTATCTTCCATAAACTCTGCTCTTCCTTCCTCTCACATTTGATTTCCATCCTCCATAAAGCCAAGGACCCTCTTGGCTGGTCCTGTGGGACACACTCTGGGCCTTCAGACATGGACTGCCTGAACCTCATCATAATATAAAAAAATTTTAGTTTATTTCTCCATCTTAGTTTTATGAATTTGTTGACCATTCTATTAGCTACTGACTCAACAAAATAAAGCTCCTCCACATTAAAATAACATTAATCAGAAAAAATATTTTCGCATTGATGTTAGTACAACATAAGTTCCTTGAAATAACTAGTGAATTTCCTAAAAAGGTGTGAAAATTAATTTTATGCAATTAGTATGAAATTTATGATTTATGAATATCCTGATTTTATTCTCATCCAGACATCACTGCCCAACAACAAAACATGCAAATAAGTGCAGTATTTAAATTCATTCATCTTGGGGTGCCTGGGTGGCTCAGTGGGTTAGAGCCTCTGCCTTCTGCTCAGGTCATGATCTCAGGATCCTGAGATCAAGCCCCGCAACGGGCTCTCTGCTCCGCAGGGAGCCTGTTTCCTCCTCTCTCTGCCTGCCTCTCTGCCTACTTGTGATCTCTGTCTGCCAAATAAATAAATAAAATCTTTTAAAAAAATAAAAAATAAAAATAAATTCATTCATCTTTGGTCTTTTGCCAACTTTCAGTCTTAAATACCACAGATATGCACATTTATTATTTTGTTATGAGGGTATATTTGTCAGGATAAAAAAATAAACTATATTTTATTTTTATTTAATATTTTAACTATATATGTGTGTGTGTGTGTATATATAGCTTGTATCTTTTTAATAATTAGACTCATGGCATGTGGGCCTCCATTTGTATATTCCCCAGAGTTGAAAATGGTTTTTTTTAGGATTTGTAGAGTCTCAAAATGTTAATAGAAGGCCAAATCACTGGTTTCCCTTAAAAATAAAAAAAGTTATTTGCATTTTGATTTGAAAACTAAGTCAGATTGAAAAAATGAAAGAAGACATTTGTGCTCTAGGTAGAGTAAGACTAGAAGACTGGCCTTGACCTTGCCCATAAAAGCCAGGTGACTTCTTATATACATTTTTTTTGGAGGGAGGGGAGGTTTCTCCAAGTATGTTCATCTGGATCCCAATAGAAAATACATTTAAATTAGGGTTAGTTCAAGGAAGGTTAACAGAAAACTACTTGCAAAAGTGAAGACTATATAGCAAATGACAAGAACGCAGTACCTTAGGGAAGAGCTTTTAATACACCTAGGCTCAAAGGGCTACCTTGAAAAGAAGAAATTTCAGTAGGTAGAAACCACCCAAAGGAACCCACAGGACTAAATCCAGGGGAATAAGTAGAACTCAATTCTCTCTCTTTCTTCCCTCATATTTTTGGTGATACTTTCATCAGATGAAAACAATTATAAACCAGAAGGCAAGAGAGCTCCTTGATGTAATCCATATAGATTATCTTCTCAGGACATAGATTAGGGTAAAGAAGGACAGAGAGTAGATCTAGTGGGTGAAAAAAGAAGTTACCTGGTATAGTATATCTTTTCTCCCCTTAGAGTCCATTCTTATTCTCCATCTATTTGAATTTGTATTCCCCACATAGGAGACATACAAATATCACCAGGTACCATATTATTGTGGTGATAATAATTTGGCCGTATTCCCAACTTAAAACCTAAAATATTAACTAAAACTCAAATTCTTCATGTAAAAAATGAAAGGAAATAAGTGCAGGGGTAATTTAACATTAAAATAGCTGCTACATTTTGCTTCAATAGCTGACTCTGACTTCTATAGCTGAGTTAATAAACATAATTCTTTACCTCACAACCTATTCCATGTTCCCTTATACTGTCAGCAACTCAGCTCAGACCACTCTTGACACTTACTGTTACAGATTGAGTACTCCTAAAAAAAGCTCTGATATCATGATTTATGTGCAGAAAGTTTATTTGGACATGCCCAACATCAACAGTTATGAAGTGAAGAAGCAGAACTGGGTGGAGGAAGAGTCTAAACAGTGACAGTCTCAACAAAGACCATAGCTTATTCCATAGCTAACTTTAGAGAGGGGACAGTTCTTTAGAGATGGTCTATGTTGTGGCATTGGGGCAGACCTTAATGCCTCTGTATGACCAACTATTGAACTGAGCTATCTCTAGGAAGAGGGCATAACTTTAGGCAGGTAGAATCCCTTCAGCTAAAACAAAGTCTTGGACAAGAACTCAACTGAGAACAGTTGGTTGCCAAGTCTCCCAGGAGCAGAAGAAATGAACATTTCAGTCTTAGAGG
Organism: Mustela nigripes; assembly: GCF_022355385.1. Taxonomy (NCBI): domain Eukaryota; kingdom Metazoa; phylum Chordata; class Mammalia; order Carnivora; family Mustelidae; genus Mustela; species Mustela nigripes. The sequence goes on from NC_081558.1 coordinate 192,994,909, forward strand.
ATATTCATTGGATCATGATCTCTATGCAGCCACACTGTCAAAACCACCTTGGGAGCCATTGCCTACTTAAAACTGATGTTGATATAACAATTATATCTACCAGTAAACCAGGTTCATTCTTTTTCCTTCTGCATGGTAAAGAAATAAAGCAGGTATCATGTTCAACTGATTCATCCACTGTGCTGTTTACTGTGTCTACCAAAGTAGCTTGGCTTGGGCTTAGTCTATTATATACTGCCTTCATGTTATAAACTAATGCTGCTGTTCATATCCAATTTTATAGTTGGGCTGATTCTGGATAACATATAACTAACTCATCTTGGATAATCTGATTCACATAATCACAGGATTTTACAAGGCCAAGCATCTACTTTCTACCACAGTCCAGTGACAAACTAGAAACAGTTGATAGAAGAATATGGAGGGTATTGCATCATTCCTAAACTGTAGCTGCCTGAGCTGTGATTTCTCTTGAGTTTGGAAGAGTCTCATACGATATTGTGTCTGTCACAAATGCTTGAAAAAAAAATCATTGGGTACGTTAGGTTTTTAGTTCCAAATTATAAAATGGCTTAACACTAAACGAGGCTTGTTTCAGAGCTCTTGATAATTCGAGACATGAATCAATACTATTATCTTTACTGGTCTGGATAAGTAAATGGGTTAAAAGAAAGAAGATGATGTAGAATATATTGCCTCCCAAATCCAAAAAGATCCACCAAGCTGTTTCTTTTTCACTAGGTTGGATGGAAAATTTTGTTTCATTGTTTAGAAGAACTATCTTACCATGAACCCCTAAAAATTTCACTGATATGGCATACAACTGAACTTTTTCAGCATTTGTCTCTGTTCTCTGGCACACATATAGCTTACTTAAACATTTATGGTGCTTATTATTTTTTATTCACAATTTTCAATTAGCACAATGTGTTTGATGTAAAGAATTGAGATGATTTTCCACACCCAGCTCACACCCCAGACTGAATCTAAATCTGCATTTTAAGGATTCCCAGGTGATTCACGTGTACATTAAAATTTGAGAAGCACTGCCCCAGTCTACACCATGTAAGACAGTAGATTTGACACAGCCTTGGGACAAAACAGGATAAGTAGCTTTTGTCCTACTACGGAAATACCCCATTTCCATCCCATCCTTCCCCACCCTGGTCCTTATCTCGGTGTGAAATAATTAGGAAGGTTAAGTATTTCATTGATGTTTACAATCAAACCCTGTTGGTCTTTAGAATTACATGCACTATGAATTCAAGAGATGAAGGATTCCTTCAAAACAGCCAAAAGGACTTCTGGATCTCCACAGGGTTCATAATCGTCTGTTCGTAGCTGATATTTTCACTTTTCCTACACATACATCCCTAAAGCTATAAATTGAATCCAAGAAATCAAATAATTTTATAATCACTACCATTGTCATGACTACTAAGTGTCACAGCCACCTGATCTCCCTCTATCTATGCTTTCATCTAATGATTTGATTTGATTAATTATAATGCCATGCTATGCCATGGACCACCCAGGCCTCATCTCATTTGGCAAAGAGCTATTATCACTGTGATTTTTCCACGTGTGAATGATTCCATTCTAGAATTCCACTTGAGAATCTGTTTCCTGGAGCTCTTTCCTGAAACAATTACACTATTAGTCAAGACCAAATACGGTTAATCTACCCTCAGTATGGTTCCAGTAAGGAATACTCTATCTAGGATATTTTGAAAAAGGCTGAAAAGGAAACCACAAGGGGACACTGCATTACCCTAGGCCTAGTAACAGTGGACTGTGAACATGTCTGGGTAGGAAAAAGGAAGGTAGTAGAGTTATTATCAGAAGCCAGAAGTGGGGAGTGTTATAGAAAAGATCATCTTGAAAGAATTAGTAACTTTCAGTTAAGTGTCACAGAAAGCACATAAGCATCGTGGGCACAGGGTTGAATAATATTCTGACCCCTTAATTGTCCTGCCCTCTTATTTACTTTTAGGGCTTTTCCACTGGCCAGATACAAGGAGCCAATGGACAAAAGAACCCATTAATGTATATTATTTAAATCAGTCACTTGGGGCAAATAATCAGGTGCAAAAAAATAGAAAATACATCTTGCGGGAAAACATAACTACACAGCACATCACAATTCAATACCTAGGATACAATGAGAGATGTAAGTGCCAAGAGTAGGAGAGGCACAAGTCCTCAGCAGAATATTTTCTGCTGGAAAGCAAATTACCACAGGAAGGGAAGGGAAATTATAATCAGAAATTCACTTCATGAAAAAAGAAGTAAGAACCAATATGTTCATTAAATTAATTAAAGATGATTAACACCAAGTTATAAAGACCTGATGTACTCATCTTCACTACAGTGACATTCTTCATTTCTTTTTTTAAAATAAGGTTTTGAATTTTGCACATGTCTTCAAGGAGCTCATAGTGAAGTGAAAAAACAGTGAAGGATAATATAATTCACCATAAGTGCTATGCCAGATGTAAACACAAAGTATATCAGACCTCAAATAAAGGCACTTACATAGACTAATGGATCCAGGGAGTTTCTTGGTAAGGATTTTCTAGGTAGGGTATTAAGGATTAGTAGATGTTAACTAGGAAAGAAGAATGAGAAATATTTTGAGCAGAAACAACACCGTGTACAAAGGTAGTATGGACTACAAGGAAAATTTCAAATTGTAATCTATTATGTCTGGGATGTGTGTGTAATCAGTGTGACAAGGGATGTTCATGGAGCCAAGAACAAAATCAAGCAAAGGCTTTTACATGCTAAGAAATTTATACTTTACCCTGGCATTAATTGGGGAGATATAGAAAAAAATGTAAAGCTTGGGAATAGCCTGAATCCTGAAAGAAATCCACCCACTAAATAGCTACTCTTTCCCCTAGGCAGTGTTAAAGACATTCTGGCAAATCCTTGTGCTGCTTCAGGCTCCACTTTTTTAGAATTAAAGCTAATGATTGCCATTCTGTTTATACATTCTCCTTTCTGACAGTGGTTAACTAACTTGTTAAATTTAATTTTCTGTTATAATCAATTTCCAAATCTTCTGAAGTAACCTTAACTGAAAATGGATATCCAGGATCTCCTCAGTCACATATTTATGTATTTTTTCCCATGGAGTCAGTTACTTACATGGTAGCATACCTTTGTCAGTCAACCCAAGAACACATTTCACAGATTTTATTTTTAGGTAATATCTTTCGGGTTTAGGAATTAATTGCTCTTATTCTCAGGTATTGGTTAAAATTAAGTGAAGAATTCAGAACATTCGATCAGCTCTTTAGGAAGCTTATCTCTGAATGGAAGAAAATATTTTTATATTCTTATTAGGTCATACATTAAAATATCAGAATTATGAATATATACATTATAGATAGACATTATTAGATGGATGGATAGATATAAGGATATAGAGATTGAGCCTGACTGCTTCCAAACGGGAAGGAATTTATGGAAGCCTGAGACTGATCACTATAAGCAAGAAAATGAATATATGAAGAAACAAGTTCCCAAAATAAAAAATTAATTTTGTATATGAATGAGAAAAACCAGGGCAAGAAAAAAAAATCTCCATATATCTTTCTCTAGGAAATAAAAAAACAAGTAGCAAGTGAAGATAAATATCACTTCTAAGATATCATGTAGAACAGAGAAATCTCACACAACAGCCTTTTTTTTTATTTTAAATTTTATTTATTTATTTTGGGGAGGCAGAGGGAAAGGGAACAGGAGAGGATGTCAAACAAGGAGACTCCTGGGTGAGTGCTGAGTGGGTCTCAGGACCTTCAGATCACTGCCTGAACAGAAATCAAGACTTGGGTGCTTAACCCACGGACCCACCCAGGTGCCCCTCTCACAACAGCCTTGTCTGTTGCCTATCTCAGTCAACAGCCTTATCTGAGCCTATCTCAATAAAATGGGAAAATAAGGTTATGCTACTAGATAACCTTATTATCTGAATAATGAAGGTAACAGAGCAAAATAGGAGTACTTAGATATATAGAAACATGTTAGTTCAGAATATAAGAATCTAATAATAACTAAAGTATTATTGACCAAAAGTGAAAAGGCTGACTAAAATGAAATAGAAAAACCTATTGAATGCAGCTACAATCAACCTGTAGCTAATTTTCTCTAGCAAGCTGTAATAGTACAAAGCTAAACTAGAAAAAGGAGATAAATAAATTAGCCTAGTGTGTAAGGTTAGAAAAGAAAATTTTAAAGACATTTTTAAAAACAAATTTTATTGTCTTTTAATTATAAAACAACAACAAGCAACTAGCTTTCAGTCTGAGGTCTTACACTGGGGAAATAAAATGTGTAATTTATAGGATAATACAGAAAGAATTCAGTATGAAGTACTATCTACATCATTGTCTTTTATGTTCAAAGATAGTTATTAATAGAGTTGTTACCCAGAAAAGGTGGTAAAAATGAAAGTTATAACTGATACGGTCACAGGCTTTTTCTCCCTTTTTAATAACAGAAGTGATACTCCGTGAGGGACAATGCTTTTACAGAGTAATACCAGATTGTTTCAACAACTATGTTCTTCAAAATAAGTGTCTTCATTGAATATCAATATTCCTGTGTTATGAACGGAATCATTTTCTCATGAAATTCATATTATGAAACTCTAATGTCCAGTATTTCAGAATATGATTATATGTGGAGATGGGGCCTTGAAAGAGGTAATTAAGTTAAAATGAGGGCAGTAGAAGAGGCCTTAATCCAATCTGCTCAGGGTCCTTATAAGAGAGAAATTTGGACACACAAAGAGATACCAGTGATGATGTACACAGAAGAAAATTCATATGAGGACACAGCAAAAAGATGGTCATCTGCAAGCTGAAAAGATAGACCTCAGAAGAAACTAAACATTTGAAACCTTTGAAACCTTGATTTTGGACTTCTATCCATAACAGAAAGAAAATAAAATTCTATTGTTTAAGCCACCTAGTTAGTGGTATTTGGTTATGGCAACCTAAACAATTAATACAGATTTTGGTACTGAGAAGTGGGGTGCTACTGTAAAAAACATTTAAAAATGCAGAAGTGGCTTTAAAACAGAGTAAAGGGTCAAGGTTGGAAGAATTTTGAGGTGCACTGAGAAAAAGTCACAATTACTTTAAAATGAGATTATTGGTAAAAATATAAAAGATGCTTCTGGTCAAGTCATTCAGATAGAAATAAGGAACATGCTATTGGACTGATGGAAGGGCAATTCATATCAGAAAGAATTTGTCTGAATTGTGTTCTAGTTTTTGTGGAAGACAGAATTTGTGCACAATGAAATCCAATGTTTAGCTGAGGTGATTTCTAAGCGAAATATTGAAGGTATAGGCTGATTTCTCCTCATGGTTTGTAGTAAAATACAAAAAAGAGATGAACTGAAGGAATTATTAAACAAAAAGGGTGCAGAACTTGAAGCTTTGAAAAATCTTCAACCTATCCATACTGCAAAAAATGAATATATTCTGAAGAGAACACCAAGGGTGTGGCTGAACAATCACTTGATAAAAAGATTATGGGTATGACTTACATATGTAAGTCATATGTATAAATCATATATAACTCATACATGGTTGTATCTAAGGATATCTTAGAAGAAGAAGGGAATAGACATGGGGTTCTACCAGTAGAAACACCACCAGCTTGGACTAAAGAAGAGAAAGGAAATGAAACAAAGGAAAACTGTCAGAACAGAAAAGACAGGAAAACAGAGTTATCTGGCTGTGAACATACCTTATCCTTAAAGAAAAGGGAAAAATGACACCTAAGGTAATGCAGAGATCAGTAGGGGGCCACTACCACCACAGTTATAGAACATGCAGGCCCAAGGTGGTCTCTGCCTTGGTTTCAGTAGGGCAGGACTGTTGCCCAGAGCTGACTGGGCAATACCACCACAACAGGGCTCCCAGAAGATGAGAACACCATCTTGTGAGCCTGGAGGACAGAGCACTGAACCAAAGAGGATTATCTCAAGCCTTAAAAACTAAAGGAATTTCCCCTGCTAGGTGTTAGGCTTACTTGAGACCTGTGACTGGATTCTTCTTTCTAATTTCCACATTTTGGAATGGGAATGTCTATCCTATGCCTGTCACATGTTTATGTTTTGGAAGAACATAATACTATATGTGTACTATGGTTTTACTGGATACAGGTTCACAGCTGGAAATGAATTTTACCTTGGGATAAATTACCCATACCTGATTCAGTCACAGCTGAGAAATCGATTTTAGGAATTTCCAATTCTTTATAATGGGCTATAAGAAAGCCTGCACCACCTTTGCCCTTTGGAGAGATGCATTATCTTTATTACACTGGACAACAAAGAAAACTGTTCTCTGCTCTACAGAAATGATGCTTTCTCTATCTTGTAAGCCTGTTTCATTATCTAAACCTCCTGAAAAAATCTTAAAAAACTGAATGCCTCTACTTGCAAGATGTGCATAAATGACACACCCATGGAGAATTCTCTCCTAACAACAGTTAGTAGGAAAGTTTTCTGACTCTTGTTCTCCACGCTTGAATTCATGCTATCATGTTTGTTTCTTTATGTCCTTCCTGGAGAATTCCTCTTCATCAAAGCCATTTGTGAAAGTACACAAAAATTACCCCTCCTTTTCAAAGTCTTATGTCATGAAATCATACCTGGTTTTCCTCTGAAGCTTGCCTCCCCATAACTGTATTTACCAAAGTAATTATAATCCAAAGAATAAGGTAAGTGCTACATGAGTGGTACAAATTGTGATGAAAGTACCACAAAAGGAAAAAGTAATAATAATTTATGTGGAAAGGATCTGGAATGTCTTCTCAGAAAATAAGGTTTAAAGAAGGTCTGAAAGAATAGTTGAGGCATGACAATCAAAATTTCATTGCTTGGGAAAGAATTACATGAGCAAAGAAAGCAGGTTGTAGGAAGCAAGATGGATACTTGGAACAGCAGAGAAAAAATCTGCAAGGTTAGGTCAAAGCAATAGGATATGAACATACTTTTTCATATTGTTTTGTGATTCAAATTCTGTTACTGCTAAAATGTCTGGGACATATTGTGTGTACATTATGCAGAACAAGAAGGAAAAGGCAGAGTCAGCAAAAAGAAGTCCACGATAGCCTGCTGTGACAAGCAAAGCAAATGAGAAGCTTGTTTGACAAAAATAGACTCTACAGTCCAGTGCCTGTTCCTGATGTTGACAGAGGCAGAGGAGATGTGCATAATATAGAGCATTTATCAAGGTGATGTCAAAGGATGGTGGTTCCCATCTGGGAACTTGGTCTAGGATTATGATTTACAAAGGACAAAGAAAGACTTCTGAATGTGTAGGTCATTGCAAAAAAAAAAAAAAAATCTATTATTTAAATTTATTATAATGGAATTTCTTAAATTTTTCACAAAATTTGAAAACTATCCTAAAAAGTAGATGATTTGATATATATGAAAAATTTTGAGGGTAGTTGAGGTAAAAAATATCTTCCGGTTTCATCAGCCTATGACAAGTATATAATAATTTCATTAATTCTGTAGTTTGTGATAGAAAATCTAGTCATGTAATTTTTAACAGTATTGCAAGTTACATATTAATATTTAATTCTCTTCTTTTATATCTGCATGGTTATCTTAAATCATTTCCATATGCAGTACCTCTATGTCTCAATCCTAAACTTGGGTGCTCAAGAAATAGTATTTTCTTTTCTGCAAGTCAGTGATCTTTCTGATTCCAAGTCCCTTTCCCTTCAGATACTCAGCCTTTCTCCCATCCTTCAGGCCATTCTATAGTTCTGGTATCTTGATTCAGCACCAAGGCATTACAGCAATCACCTCTCTTCATAGACAAAGTCCTTATTCCTGACTATGTGGCTGCTTCAGGACCATCGGTTTCTCTTCAGCTCCCCTGCCTTGATTGGGACCCAAGTCACTCTGAAAGGTTGTCTTTGGTTCTTTTTACTAGAATCACCACATAGTTTTCTTTTTCTCACTTCATTAAAGCCATAATTGTATGAGTCTGTGAGAAAACTGCTTCGTCAAAATGCTCTAGCTAACTCCCTCCCTTCTCCTTTCCTGTGGTATCTCACCTGTGCTATGGCGTGAGTCCCTAGCTTCTGAGCTGGAGAGGAATATTTAGTTAGCATAACCAACATGTTTCACAAAGCTGACACTAAGGAAAGAGTCCAGAGCATTGCAGGACTGGTAAAACACAGGCAAATTGAAGAAATAAGTAAATCTATTCAGAATAATAAGTGTTAGGGTTCTACTGTTAGATAAAGAAGGTACAAATATTAAAGGGGACAAAGCTAGAGCAAATCTGAGGTACTCATGTGAACATATGGTTTTTACAAAGAAATAGATACAGATAATGTGTAAGTACATCTGTGTGTCACCCTATAGGTAACGGACACACACTTGGTTCCCAGATGGGCGCTTCTAAATCCATTCTCCAATTAAAAAACAACAATAAAATGTTTCTGGGGCTTTATCTAGGAAAATGTAAGATTAATCTAAAACATTATGTTATGCCAGAATAAAAGGGAGTTTATTGAAGGATTGGTAGGGACATTTTAAAAGAATGGAGAAGTTGAGGGTGCCTGGGTGGCTCAGTGCGTTAAACCTCTTCCTTCACCTCAAGTTATCATCTCAGGGTCCTCAGATAGAGTCCCACATTGGGCTCTCTGCTCAGCAGGGAGTCTGCCTCCCTCTCCCCCCTGCCTGCCTCTCTTCCTACTTGTGATCTCTCTCTCCCTCTCTGTCAAACAAATAAATAAAATCTTAAAAAAAAAAAAAAAAAGCATAGAGAAGTTGACTTTAAGATGGCCCCACTGACTAGCCCTGGGAAAAAATTAGTATCAAAATAAATAGTGATAGTAATTTTTTGTAGCCCATTGAAAATTAAATATGGAAGAGAAATATGTACCTTATAGTAGAATGACAACTAACAATTATAGAAGGCATAGTGAAATTAGAAAATCACCATTCCATGATTATCATCATAAGAAGCAATTCAGAAAAGAATCATCAATGGATGCTAAAATTAGTAGATCAATGTTTGATGCAAAACAGGATATTGACATAGTCACAAAGTATCCTCCCACAAAATATTTTTTATGTATGTATAAGTACAAGATATTTATTAAGCTTAGAAAGGAAAATTTGGCAGACACAATTTTAAACAAGTGGTTAAAACTAATCTTACTAACTATAAGACAAACTGTATGCTCTCCAATAAGACAGACTAAGAAGTACACTATATTACTTTTGTGGTATTCCCAAATTTCACAGCTGGACAAATTATAAGAAAACATCATAGAGGGGCGTCAGTCCTTAAGTGTCTGCCTTTGACTCAGGTCATGATCCCTGCTCAGCAGGAAGTCTGCTTCTTCCTCTCCCACCCCACCTGCTTCTGTTCCCTCTCTCACTGTCTCTCTCTCTGTGTGTCAATCAAATAAATAAATAAAATCTTAAAAAAAAGAAAGTAAGAAAACATAGAATACATACATCTTAAGAAAAAAAAGTCAAGGCCATAAAAGATAAAGAAAGATTGAAAGAGTCTAAACACACATGGTCTCTAAATGCAATGTGTCATCTGGATTGGTTTATGGACCAGAAAAGAAAGGAACAGAAAGAAAAAAATTATTTTACTCTATAAAGGGAATTATCAAAAAAACTGGTAAAATTTATATGCGTTAATTTCCTTATTTTATTGGGTACATTAGAGTTATGAAGGACAGTGCCCTTGCTTTTAGGAAACACTGAAAATTTGGGGAATCTAGGTCATTGTATCTGCAACTTATTCACAAATAGCTCAAGACAGAAAGAAACAGAGAAGGAAATGAAAAGGGCTAGAAATTGTAGAATACAGGTAAAGGTTTGTGTTAGGCAGGATTAGTCAGAGAAAAAAGAACCAGTAGCTTATAAATAGATACATAAGAGGAGATTTATTATGGAAATCGGCTCACAAAATTATGGAGGCTGAGCTGTGCCATTTGCAAACTGGAGCACCAAGAAAACCAGTGGGATAATTCAGCTCAAGTCTGAAGGACCATGACTAAATTCTATACCTGAAACTAATATTACACTCTATGTTAACTAACTGGAACTTAAATAAAAATCTTGAAGAAAAAAAAAAATAATGAAGGCCCAAGAACCAGAGGAACCAGTAATGTAGCTCTTAGTCCTCGTTCAAAGTCCTAAGAACTAGGCACTCTGACACCCAAAGTGGGAGTAAATGGATGTCCCAGCTCAACAACAGAGAGCTTCTTCCACTTTTTTATTCTTTTCAAGCACTCACCAGCTTGGGTAATAGATATTTTAGCTGAGGTCACTGAAAAAACAAGACACTTTTTGGCTCACTCTGTTACTATATATGTTGCTGATGATGATGAAGTCACCCCAGGTTATTCAGCATCATTTTCTTTTCATATGAAATAAGCACTTATCTTACAGGCAGATCTCTTCACTCAGTCCATTGATTCAAATGCTAATCTCTTCCAGAAATACCCTCATAGACACACCCAGAAATAATGTTTACCAGCTCTCTGGGCATTTCTTAGCCCAGTCAACTTGACACATAAGGTTGACCTTTATAAGGTTGTACCAAAATTCTCTGTACCATCCACAAGGATTTTCTGAAATTTTTAAAAATTATTTAGAAGTAGGAGTTAATGCCAGATACTGCTATTGCTCTATCTTCAAACCCAAACTCTCTTTTACCTCCTTACTGTTCTTCTTAATTTTCCTAAGGGCTTACAAGTTTGGAAAACACATGCCAGGAAACGTTGCAGACAACTTTTACTTTCCACCCTTCCATATAGTTCTTCTCACAAGACGCATATTGTCACATTAAGAATACTTTCTACTGGGACGCCTGGGTGGCTCAGTTGGTTAAGCAGCTGCCTTTGGCTCAGGTCATGATCCCAGCGTCCTGGGATCGAGTCCCACATCGGGCTCCTTGTTCCGCAGGGAGCCTGCTTCTCCCTCTGACTCTGCCTTCCACTCTGTCTGCATGTGGTCGCTCTCGCTCACTCTCTCTCTGACAAATAAATAAATAAAATCTTAAAAAAAAAAAAAAAGAATACTTTCTACTGAGGCACCTGGGTGGCTCTGTGGCTTAGGCCTCTGCCTTTGGCTCAGGTCACGATCTCAGGGTCCTGGGATGGAGCCCTGCACTGGGCTCTCTGCTCAGCAGGAAGCCTGCTTGCCCCTCTCTCTGCCTACCTCTCTGCCTACTTGTGATCTCAGTCTTATAAATAAATAAAATCTTTTTAAAAAGTACTTCCTATTATCTTTGCCATTATATAAAACAAGTCTATAATTCTGAAAAATCTATAGAACGCAATTACTGGACTATAATATTTTGTAGCTAGAAAGTTAAGGTATAATGAAAAATAACTTAGAAGAATGCTTAATGAGCAAGTGTTAAAGTCAGTATTTGAAGATAAAGCCAACGTCAAATAATAACAACACTGGATAAACTTCCAGAGTAAAGAAAAAAATCAGAAATTTTATTAAAATTAAATAAATAAAATTAAAATTTTACTATTAAAATGTCACTGGTCAGATTTCTGAATTTTGACCTGACCGTGCAAGAACAATTATTTTCCGACATACTGAACAGTTAGATCGCTCCTGTAGGTGCAGTAATGTGCATTGTGAAGCTAAACATATGCTCCCTTTCAGCTGAGGTCACTGAAAAAACAAGACAGTTTTTGGCTCACTCTGTTACTATATATGTTGCTGCTGCTGATGAAGTCACCCCAGGTTATTCAGCATTATTTTCTTTTCATATGAAATAAACACTTATTTTTATTTCTGGACTCCAGCATTTGGTTGATGGTAGTGATGCAACATCACTGAGGCCATCCCACACATTAAAGCTTTCTGCAATACCCTGGATGCCTTCAGATTATTTCCAGAAGCAGATTTAAAATAACAGCCTTCAAAGACAAGCAATTCTGGAATGGCTGAGTAAACTTCAAAATTTGATTCCTTTTTATAGACATAAAAACAGTGGATGAACTGTCAAAATCAACTTTTTCAGAAATCTAGAAATTCACCAAATGCTTACAATAATTCAGGGAGCATATATCAAGAAAAAAAATGCTGAATCTTGGTTAAGAACAGTGGTGAGTTTTGTGGCACTTTCACTTACCCTATTCCCAGTCTCCTTTCCCCAGATCCATGAGAACCTTGGAAATCAGCAAGCCTCTCAAACATGGTAGCTGTGAAAACAGTAGATTAACAATCAATGGGGTAGGTGCAGACGGAGTTTGGAGTCTCACCCAAAGCTGCATCATCAGAGAACTTTCAGTAATTGACCTATCAGGTAATTCCCTGAAAAGTCCTATAACCATCCCTCAGAACAATGTACTGCTTAAAATATAATCTGAGAACTTATACTAGTTACCAAACATGCTTAGATATAGCTTTAGAAAAACATGTACTGGCAACAGGCCTCTGGGGGAGAGGACAGTAGATGTCCTTGAGGCCCAGTAGCTGGGGATGCCCCGCCTGCTCAGGGCAGAACACCACCTGCTTCATTTTTCCACTATCTCCCCTTCCCCAGAGCATCAGCAGTTAGTCAGAAATCCTTTAGTTTGGGCTTACCCACTACAGGTCATGTACTACGTGACCAGACATATTTTGTCTTTCTTCTCACGTATCTACAAGACTCATGGTTAATGTGTAATCTACTCTGGCTTCTTTGTTGGTTCTTACCCACTTTCTAATAAGTATGAGACTGAGGATTTTTGGGGGGCAACAGTCTTTTCTACTGTCGCCCCCTGCTCCCATTCTCTTGCAGCTGACTGTTCATGCTCATTCTTCTCCCACGTGCCATCAGGAGGCAGCAAGTCCTTTTCACAGGATTTCTCTTCATTTGACTATACTAAGAGCCCCCTCAGTGTGAAAAGCACTTTCTCCAGGGCATTTCCTTAAAAACAAAACCGGAAAGAAAAGAAAAAAGGAAGAGGAGAGGAAAGAAAAAGAAAAAAAGAAAAGAAAGGAAAGGAAAAGAAAAGAAAAGAAGTAAAATCTTGGGCAATTATATAACATCACAGCTGCCTGAATCAGCAATACCAATTAGGGCAAACAACTGACCAAAAACCATGAAAGAAAAATACAGGCAATTAGGTAATTAAAAGTAATAAAAAGACATTCAAATTGAAAGGAAAGAAGTAAAACTATATGTACAGATAATATGATCTTGTATGAAAAAAAAGAAAATCCTAAGGAATTTACACACGTGCTGTGTACTGGTGCCCATGCACACACACACACACACACACACACACACACACACATGCTGTTAGAACTAATAAATGAGTTCAGATAAGTTTCAGGATCAATATACAAACAGCCATTGCATTCCTATACACTAACAATGAATACTCAAGACATGAAATTAAGAAAACAATTCCATTTACAATAGAATTAAAAAGAACAAAGTACTTAGAAATAACTTTAACAAAAGAAGTACAAGATTTATACACTGAAAACCACAAAACATTGTTGAAGTAAAAGATCTAAATAAATGGGAAGACATCAAAACTGGAAGACTTGATAGTGTTAAGATGATCATACTCCTCAAACTGATCTACAGATTCAATACAATACCTAGCAAAGTTTTTTTTATAGAAACTGAGAAGCTAATTCTCAAATTCAATGGAAATGCAACAGGCCTAGAACAGGTAAAACAATTAAAAAAAAAAAAAAAAACTTGGAACACTCATTCTTCCTGGTTTGAACTTATTGCAAAATTAGAATAATCAAGACAGTGTGGTACTGGCATAAATACCTAAAATATATATAATGTGTGTGTGTGTATATATATATACAATATATATGATTTGGGAAACAAAAGCAGAAGAAAAATTGTTACATTTCCTTACTATTTATAGCCCATTGACAAGTCCTTGAAATAGGCAGAATGACATTCCTCTAGAGACTCACCTGCCTTGATATTAATACTTTGCTAAGGGCAAAAGGCAGTCTTAGCCCATCCTTATCCCAAAAGGATGCTGTAAGTCTACTTTCATGTATAAAAATTCCTTGGAAACTTCCTTTATCTCTACCCCCACAGATACATGTAGGCAATCATCTCTCAAGCATAAGACCCACTGATTTATATCTGAAGGGTCTCATGACTAAGGTTTTATTAGACAGTAATAAATGACCTTTTCCCAACAATACCTTGCCCCTCAAGGTCCTGGAAATCTTGCTTCCAAAATTCCTTAGAAACTTAGTTTATCCCTAACCCCCTCCCAACTTGAAAATATATAATGGCCCACTCCTCAGGACCCCAGTACCCCTCTTTCTGCCCACAGGTCCTATCCCCTTGCTTTAATAAAACTACCTTTTGGCATCAAAGATGTCTCAAGAATTCTTTCTTGGTCATTGACTTTGAATGCTACAGTCGTTCCTACAATAATATATATACAAAATACATAAATACATAATATAAGTAAAATATATAAAAAGAATAAGGTTGAGAATCCAGAAATAAACATATTTTGTTAGGTTCAACAATTTACATTTATTGTCGACTGATTTTTGACATAGGTACCACAACAATTTAATGAGGAAAGGGTATTTTCAGTCATTGATGCTAGGATAACTGGATATCCATATAGAAAAGTTAGAATATCTCACAAGACACACAAAATTAAACTCAATATGGATTACACACTCAATATAGGAGCTAAAACTATAAAACATAGAAATATATCTTTTTTTACCTTGTATTAAGCAACAGGTTCTTATATATGACTTCAGAAGTATAAGCAATATCAAAATAAAAAATTTATGTGCCTCTTCAGATTACTAATTAGTTCTTTAAAAAAATTATATGCCTCAAAAAAGTCTTTTAATTTTCTTATTTTTAATTTATTATTTATTGAAATATATTTGATATGAACATTGTATAAATTTAAGCATACAACATGTTAATTTGTTGCATTTATATATTGTAGTATGACTGCCATTACAGTGATAATCAGCACCTCTATCTCATCACATAATTATCATCTCTTTTCAGTGGCTGGAATAATTAAGATTGAGTCTCTCAGCAAGTTTAATGATTATAATACAATATTATTGATGTCAAAGAACATCAATAAAGTAAAAGACATCCATAAAATGTGGGAAAATATTTGCAAATCATGTATCTGCTAAGGAACCTGCACCCAGAATATACAAAAAACACTTAAACAATTCAACAATACAGAGACAAATGACCCAATTAGAATAATGGGCAAAGGATTTGGATAGATAATTCCCCCAAGAATGAATACAAATACCCAATAAACACATCAAAAGATGCTCAACATCACTTATCACTATTGAAATGCAAATATAAACACAATGAGCTGCCACTTCACACCTACAAGGGTGGCTAAAAAAGACAGTGAGTTCTGGTAAGATGTGAAGAAATCAGAACTCTCCTCCATTGCTGGTGGAAACAAAATGGCAGCCACTTCAGAACACATTTTGGCAGCTTCTCAAAATGTTAACGGAGAATTACCATATGACCAGCAATTCTGCTTCTAGGTATAAACCCATGAAAAATGAAGATTTGTCCACACAAAAACCTGTAATCAAATGTTCATAGCATCATTAAGCATAATGGCCCAGGAGTGAAAACAACCAAGTATTTCCCAGCTGATAACGTATAAACAAAATGTGCTGTACCCATACAATGCAATATTGTTTCTTATTTCTTTTAAATGAAGTATTGATTCATGTTGCAACATAAACCTTGAAAACATTATGCTAAAATGAAGTCAGTTATGAAAGGCCATTTATTATATGACTCTATTCATATGAAATGTCCAGAGTGGCAAATCTGTACAGACAAAAAGCAGATTGGGGGTTACCTGGATCCACAGGGAAGGCTGGAAGGCTGGAGAATGACAGCTAAGGGGTGCAGGGTTTCTTGCTGAGGTAATGAAAATGTTCTAAAATCGACTTTAGCGATTGTTGCCCAAGTCAGCAACTATAGAACCCACTAGAACCCACTGAAGTATACACTCTAAGTGGGTGAATGACATGATAGATGAATTATATCTCAATAAGGCTGTTTAAAAAGAAATTTTAAAAAAAATTATAGCCCTTGCTTACATGTTTATTTCTAATGCTTTTTAAACAAATTTGCAACCTCAAAAGATCCCTTGAGAAAATTCTGCTCTTAAATCTTAGATCTGGAAATGTGGCCTGGAACAGTGTAATTGGATTTCAAAGTAGCAAAATCATCTTAGAATTTCTCTGTGTAGCTCTGCTCTCCTTACCTATATGCCAATTTTAGCATCAGTCCTAGAAAGGACTAATAAATGGATCCTTACTGCAGGTAACATGTAAGAAACATAGACAATTTTCCTATTTCACAAGCAGGTTCTTGACATTGTACTCTGTGGGCAACTCTTGGTTATGTGTTGCTATATCGGGAATGTTAACTATGCATACTGTAAGATTTTCTTTGTTCCAGCAGGATTTTTTAAAAAATCACTGAGGTGTAATTTACATACAACAGTGGCTTCTTTTCAGGTTTACAACATAATTATTTGATATTTGTATATTTTGTGAAATGAACACCACAGTAAGTCGTCGGTTGTCATATATAATTACAGAATTTTCTTTTCCTTGTGATGGGAACTTTTGGCTCTCTTAACAACTTTCAAAGACGCAATAGTTAATTAACTCTAGTCACAATGCTGTACATTACATCCTCATGACGTTTATTTTAAACAGAATGTTTTTGCCTTTTGACTCCCTTTAGCCATGTCACCCACTCCTCATCTCCCACCTCCGGCAAACACCAACCTGCTTTCACTATCTATGAGCTTTTTTTTTTTTTCACATATAAGTGATATCATGTGATATTTGTCTTGGACTTATTTCACTCAGCATAATGCCCTCAACATCTGTTCATGTTGCTGGAAGTGGCAAGATTTATTCTTTTTTATGACTGAATAATATTCTATCTTACAAACATATACCATCTTTTCTTTATCTATTCATTCATCAGTGAACACTTAGGTTGTTTTTATATCTTGCCCATTATAAATAATCCTGCAATAAACTTGGGGACGTATATATTCTTTTCAAGTTGTGCTTTCATTTTCTTCAGATAAATGCCCAGAAGTGGAATTCCTGGATTATATGGTAATTCTTTTTTTTTTAATTTTGAAGGAAATCCTATACTGTTTTCCACATGGCTGTACCAATTTACATTCCCACCAATAGCGCAGGAGGGTTCCCTTCACTCTGCATCCTCACCAGCTTTTGTTATTTCTTACCTTTTTGATAACAGCCATTCTAACAGGTATGAGGTAATAAATCACTGTAGTTTTGATTTGCATTTCCCTGATGATAGAGATATTGAGCATTTTTTCATGCATCTGCTGGCTTTTTGTAAGTCTTCTTCGGAAAAAGATCCACTGTTTATTTTTTAATCAAAAAAAAATTTTTTTTGCAGTTGATTTGTAGTTGTAGTATTTTAGATATTAACTCCTCATCAGATAGGTGATATGCAAATATTTTCTCCCTTTGTAGGTTAACGTTTTTATTTTGTTGATGGTTTTCCTTACTGTGCAGAAGCTTTTTAGTTTGATACGGCTCTACTTGTTTTGGGGGATTTTTTTTTGCCACCTTTGTTTTTTGAGTCAGCAAAAATCATATGTCAAGGAGTTTATCACCTATGTTTTCTTCTAGGAGTTTTATGATTTCAGGTCTTATATTCAAGTCTTTAATATGTTTAGAGTTAACTTTCACAAATAGTATAAGATAGTAGTCCAGTTTCATTCTTTTGTATGTGCCTATCCAGTTTTCCCAACATCATTTATTGAAGAGACTGTCCATTCCCCATTGCATGTTCTTGTCTCCTTTGTTGTAAATTAAATGACCATATCATGTGGATTTGCTTCTGGGATCTCTATTCTGTTCCATGATCTATATGTCTCTTTTTAGGACAGTGCCATACTGTTTTGATTACTTCAGCTTTGTGGTGGAGTATGAAATCAAGGAGTGCCATGCCTCCAGTTTTGTTCTTTCTCAAGATTGCTTTGACTACTTGGGGCCTTTTGTGCATCCATACAAATTTTAGGATTATTTGTTCTATTTCTATAAAAAAAAAAAACATTGGAATTTTGATAAGTATTACACTGAATCTGTACATTGCTTTGAGTAGAAGGGAGATTTCAACAACTGTGATTCTTTCAATCCATGAGCATCAAATATCTTTTCATTTATTTGTGTCTTATTTAATTTCTCTCATTGGTGTCTTACAGTCTTCAATGTATAGGTCTCTCACATCCTTGGTTAAATTTATTCCTATGTATTTTTTTTTATGTAATTGTAAATGAGATTTTTTTTCATTTGTTTTCTGATACTTCACTATTAATGTACAGATATACAACATATTTCTGTATATTGATTTTATATCTGCAACTTTACTGAATTATTTACTGATTATCACACATTTGGGGCAGAGTCTTTAGGGTTTTGTATATATAATATGTCATTGCATATAGTCACAAATTTACTTCTTTTATAATTTAGATAACTTTTAATTATTTTTCATTCCTAACTCCTGTGACTAGGACTTCTAATTCTATGTTAATTAAAAGTGGTGAGAGTGGGCATCCTTGTTTTGGAAAACCTTTAGCTTTTCACCATTGATTATGATGTTAGCTGTGGGCTTGTTCATAAGTGGCCTTTATTACATTGAGGTATATTCCCTCCATACCCATTTTGTTGAAAGTTTTTAGCACAAATGGTTATTGTCAACCGTTTTCTTTTCTGCATCTATTGAAGTGATCATATAAATTTATCCTTCATTTTGTAAATGTGGTGTATCATATTGATTGATTGCACATATTTAACCATCCTTGTATCCTTGGAATAAAAACCACTTGATTACTGCATATGACCTTTTTAATGTATATTTGAATTCAGTTTGCTAACATTTTGTGGAAGATATTTTCATCTAGATTCGTCAGGGATAGTGACCTGTAATTTCTTTTCTTCTGGTGTCCTTGTCTGGTTTTGGTATCAGGGTAATGCTGGCCTTGGAAAATAAGTTTGGAAGTGTTCTCTCCTCTACTTCTTGGAAGAGTTTGAGAAGGATCGGTATTAATTCTTCTTTGAATGCTTACTAGAATTCACCAGTGAAGCTCTCTGGTCCTAGACTTTGTTTGTTGGGAGGATTTTGATTACTGATTCCATCTTCTTACTAGTAATTGGTCTATTCAGATTTTCTCTTTTGTCATGATTCAATCTGAGAAAACTCTAGGAATTTACCCATTTTTTTCTAGATTGACCAGTTTGTTGGCACATATTTATAATATGTAAAGAACATCTGAAAAGTCATTGAGGGGTACCTGGGTGGCTTAGTGGGTTAAGCCTCTGCCTTTGGCTCAGGTCATGACCACAGGGCCCTGGGATCGAGCCCCTCATTGGGCTCTCTGCTCAGCAGGGAACCTGCTTCCCCCTCTCTCTCTGCCTGCTGCTTTGCCTACTTGCGATCTCTCTCTCTCTCTGTCAAATAAATAAATAAAATCTTTTTAAAAATTCATTGAAAAATAACTTTCTCAACTTACAATAGTGTTATAGCCTGATAAACCTAAGTTGAAAATATTGTAAGTTGGAAAATGCATTTAATAAACTTTATCTTCCAAACATCATAGCTTAGCCAAAACTATTTAATGTGTTCAGAACAATAACAACAGCCTACAGTCAGATAAAATCATCTAAGACAAAGCTTATTTTATGATAAACTATTTAATATCTCATGTTATTTGATTGAATACTGTACTGAAAGTGAGAAACAGAATAGTTGTATGGGTACAAACTATTGTTTACCCTCATGATCATGTGGCTGATGCGGAGCTGTGGCTTGCTGCCACTGCCCAGCTTCATGAAAGTATCATACTGCATATTGCTAGCTTGGTAAAATAACAAATTTAAAGTTCAAAGGATAATTTCTATTGAATGCATGTTGCTTTTGCATCACTGTAAAGTCAAAATATCATAAGCCAAACCCTAGTAAGTTGAGGACCCTCTGTAACTCTATTATTTCATGTAGCTTGTCTTTGACTTAAGGTCAGTTATCTGCTTATATTATGGGAGGTAACAGTTACTCTATGAACATGTAATTAATGAGTATGAACACACACATGAATCTTTATACTTGCTATACCATCAGTGACAAAATTCATGACACTTTCTATAAAGCTTTTCCATTCTGGAAATATATTTTCAATCACACTCAGTATAATGTAAACTGTGAAAGACTCAGAAATACCTAAGCAATGAGAAAAGTAGAAGCACAGAATTGGTCATTATTTCATTCTGCTGTTGAATTCAAACTCTTGATTGAATGTTTAGTCTCCATATATTCACATCTAGAAGGAATTATCTTCTTAAACTATTTGTTTAGAAGCTATTGTCTTGAGGTTTAATTAGTGAGAACAAAGTATGTTTTGGTTGGATATTCTGTTTATAATTCATTTTCACGAGAAAAATTTTTCTTGAAAATGTCATGTTCTAATTAATGTCCTAACTGTAAGTAGTTTCAAATTAAAAATATTAAAGTAGTTTAATGCTGTAAATGCTAGTCCCTTACTTTACTTACTTGAAGTTCTCAATCACTTTATGTGCCATCAATTAGTGATGTATTTTAACTTTGAAATAATATCTATACTTTTCAATGATTAATTGATTTTCAACATAGAAAATATTTAAGGTTATTTTCCACCCCTACTGATATCTAGAATATTCTATCCATCTAAAATGCATATTCAGATGTCAAAAATAAAATGATATATCTGCTTATGTTCCTGAAATTAACTGAATGTGATGATAACCTTTGTGAGCAAATCAACTGAAGATGAAAAAATGACATGGTATTAAGCATTCACTATTTAGCTTCACAAATACTGAAGCTGAACGCACAGCTGAAGAAAGATTAGTGGCCAGTCACTGAGACCAAAGTTGAACTTAGGCGCACATGAAGAAGGCACCTAAAAAGCCACGGTAAAAGCATGTCATTCAAAATTCTTTGAAAACTTGCCAGGCATTAGCAAGGCCATCCAGACATTCCAGAGAAATGTGTGAACTATACAGTTTGCCTGAAACAAACACACATGCACAAAGGAAGATATTCTTAATGTTCTTTCCTTGAGGTAGCCAACATCATTAATATTTATTTTCTTGCAAATCCACATCTGCTTTCTCTTACAAATCTACTTTTAAGAGACAACAATATATGCAAACTGTGACAATTCTCCAAACAAAAGTCTTTATTTAAAAGAAAAAAAAATCTCAAATTGTGACAGAGACTTTTCAAACTAGTCTGTTCCATTTCTCCATTAACTGCCTTTTTTATTGTATTTCACTCAGATAATACCATTGACTGGTTCATATCAACTGAGCTATTAAAACAGATATCTGCAGAATGCAACCTGGATGTGGCACTCTTTACATTCACATTGAACATGTAGGGAAATTCAGAATTATTAGTTTAGGTTTCCAAAGAGAAGGTGAAATGTGTGAATCAATGTGATTTACGTGGTTTAGAATGTATTTTGGAGAAGATATTTATTCTGTGTCTAACCTCAAAACGTTAGACGCCAAATACTCCTCTCCTTTTCTAACCATGTTCACTTTATGCCCATATCTCTCTCTGCAGTATGCAGCATTTCTACTGACATCAAAGCAAGTTCTAAACTCTGATGCCTTCTTCAGTCTGGGGATGGAGAGGCAGCTTTCAATAGAACTCTTTTCCCATAGGTTTCATCATAAACATATTTTATTTCAAAGTCAGTCAATATTTAAGGCAAGGAGAGAAAAACTTCCAGAGTAAACTACATCTTAAACTATCTAAACCATGAAAGTGAACACACACGGAATAGATCTATTTAAGTGTTTTGTCAATATCAGCTTTAGTATTGCCACTGGGCTTTATAAAAATTTTAGGACTTAGTTTTGTTTTGTTTTTTTTTAGCAGAAGCTTTGGAGCTAAATTTAAGTTATTGTTATCCATCTGAAAGTGAACGTATTTTTTAAAGTCTGAGTTACCATTTGACAAGAGTTTAAGAGGTATAACTAGCTCCTCCAAGGATGTCCATGCAGATTTTTGCATTCTCCTTTTTGAAATCCCCACAAGATATATCCATTGTATTTTATTGCCCACCAAGATTCTTCCTGAGCTGCCCTAATCATATTTCCTTTGGCATGGAATGACCCTGAAAAGGATATGGGATGAATAAAAAAACATTCATGAGTTTTTACAAAGTAAACCCGTGGGTTTGTTTTAAAAACAAACACTAAATGTTGTTTCAGGAAAGTCTTGCCATTTCAGTAGAAGTTGTAAAGGAAAAATTTTTAACATCACTATCACATATTGGGTTTATAGTGCCCTCTCCAAACATAGCCTTTCTTATTTTATCCTTTTAAGGAAAAAGATGCATGTGTGTGTGTGTAAATATACACAAATGTTTAAGTGTATGTTTGAAATAATATTCACTTAACAAAAAGAAGCATGACACACAAACACTGAACAAATGTATATGGATTAAATCAGAGTTTAGAAAAATAGTTCCCAAGGTTTTCAAAGCTCTAAAAAAAAAAAAACAAAAAAAACAAAAAAAAAAAAAACCAAACAAACAAAAACTTAACGTTATGGAAAACAAGATTAGCTCCACACTGTCCCATCAAGTTTCTTAGCAAAGCATAATGAAATAAGTTACATAAAAAAGGGGAAAGTGTGGAAATGTGTCAGCTTGGGGAAGCCAGTAGGCAATTTTATCACATAGTTAAGTATTCAGGAACTATAAATTAATTTACCAGAAAATAATATCCTATAATAGAAGGTCAGCTAAAATACTCATTTACAGTTCTGATGAACTGGAATGGCCATGAGCTAGATAGAGTTTAGAACTTTTCCTCACACAAAAGGTTTCTTCTGGAATTTTGCATCCTTCCTATCTCTTACTAAATCTACATGATAGCACTCGAGTTTTCTCCTCCAAGATATGTTTTCTGATTCTTAGTCCCTTTCTGTCTGTCCCTCTACCACGCAGTATTTACCTTCATCATTGTATTTCTCAACCAATAATTTTTAGTTTAACTCTGTTTTTTCCCACTAGGCTACAAGGATGTTGAAAGCATAGGTATGTCTCCTCCATTTTTGAATATCCAGTGCATAAACCACAGTAGTGAGTCACTCAGGGTTTTTGAATGAATGCCATGAGTAGCAATATCTGGGAAAGATGAAGCATATAGAAACTACCACTGATCATGTGCTTATCTTGACCTAGCCCTCTGCTAGACAGTTAAGTATTTTACTCATTTATTTCTCACATCAGCATAGTAAAGTGGCTATTTTATGTATGGATATGCTCAAATTTTAAGAGATTGAGTAGCATGATCTGGTCTTCAACAAAAAGTTATAAACTCTGCATTTTAAATACAACAATTCTCTTTTTTTTTATTTTATTTTTTCAGTGTTCCAAGATTCATTGTTTATGCACCACACCCAGTGCTCCATGCAATACGTGCCCTCCCTAATACCTACCACCAGGCTCACCCAACTTCTATGGACCACATCTTCCTTACCCATTCGTCTGTTGAAGGGCATCTTGGTTCTTTCCACAGTTTGGCAACCTTGGCCATTGCTGCTTTGAACATTGGGGTACAGATGGCCCTTCTTTTCACTACATCTGTATCTTTGGGGTAAATACCCAGGAGTGCAATTGCAGGGTCATAGGGAAGCTCTATTTTTAATTTCTTAAGGAATCTCCACGCTGTTTTCCAAAGTGACTGCACCAACTTGCATTCCCACCAACAGTGTAAGAAGGTTGCCCTTTCTCCACATCCTCTCCAACACACGTTGTTTACTGTCTTGTTTATTTTGGCCATTCTAACTGGTATAAGGTGGTATCTCAATGTGGTTTTGATTTGAATCTCCCTGATGAGTAATGATGATGAACATTTTTTCATGTGTCTGTTAGCCATTTGTATGTCTTCTTTGGAGAAGTGTCTGCTCATGTCTTCTGTCCATTTTCTGACATGATTATCTGTTCCTTGAGTGTTGAGTTTGAAGAGTTCTTTATAGATCTTGAATATCAGCCTTTTGTCTTTAGTGTCATTTGCAAATTTCTTCTCCCATTCGTGGGTTGCCCTTTGTTTTGTTGACTGCCTCCTTTGCTGTGCAGAAGCTTTTGATCTTGATGAAGTCCCAAAAATTCATTTTCACTTTTGTTTGCTTTGCCTTTGGAGACATGTCTTAAAAGAAGTTGCAGTGGCCGATGTTGACGAGGTTACTGCCTATGTTCTCCTCTAGCATTTTGATAGATTCCTGCCTCATGTTGAGGTCTTTTATCCATTTCGAGTTTATCTTTGTGTATGGTGTAAGAGAACGGTCGAGTTTCATTCTTCTATACATAGCTGACAAATTTTTCCAGCAGCATTCACTGAAGAGACTGTCTTTTTTCCACTGTAAATCCAGCAGTTCTTGATTCCAAAGATCCCTGCTTTCTTCCTGAACCCTGTTGCTTCCAAGGAGTAGACTTGAACTTAGAAAGTAAATTATTCAGGAAAAAAGTAAGTTTCTATGGAGACTGCCCAGAAATAGTTTTACATCCTTAATCTTCATGCTGCTGTTTCTTGTTTATCCCTGTGTCATCAGAGACTATGTTTTTAAATACTTACCACTTTTTGATGTAGGATAATTTCTCTGACTCAAACTTAAATCCTTTCTCTTTGAAAGTTTCATCAGAAGTCCATTCTCCTACTAATTTCAAAAGGACTCTGGTGCAGAAGGTTGACTAATCATAGGACTCATTTCATGGTACATTATCAGCATTGGCCCACACAAACCCACACTTGTTTTATTTATCATTCCATTATATTCCCACAGCCCAGGCTCTTCCCCCTCTACCACAGGCAAACATTCTAATGTGTTTAACATGATTGTGTTGGTATGTGTTTTAAAAATGCTTCTTTCTTGTATACACATCTCTTCAATTTATATAAATTGTGTTTTGTTGTACATCATATTCTTTTTATTTTTTTGTAAACACTACAATTAAAAAAATACACCTTTATTGGCACATATATATTTAACACATTGCTCCACAGTCTGCATCAAATTTTCTACCAGAACCACCTGGAGACACTCAGCCTTACCTCCTTCTCCTATTTGTCAAAGCATATGGAAAACAAATAAATGGAAGGCAAATCAATTCAGAGTCACCTAATCTTTCACCAATGGACATTAAAGTAAGGTATATAGAATACATTAAACTATACTGTTTAAGGTATATAGAATAAATTAAACTATACTGCTCAGAACATTCACATGTTCATATTCAGGAATTTTGTGGGGTTATTACTTGATATGCAACATATGGGATGAGGTAGAGAAATTAAAAAGAATCTGGGATAATAAAATTATATGAACTAAAGATGGGTTATGGAGTGGCTATTAAAACTAAAATAAAAGAATTTTTTTTTAAATCACTGATGAATAGTAGCATTTACTTTAAAGACAAGGAAGTATCATCATTTAAACAACTTCTAGGGACGCCTGGGTGGCTCAGTTGGTTGGGCAGCTGCCTTCGGCTCAGGTCATGATCCCAGCACCCTGGGATCGAGTCCCACATCGGGCTCCTTGCTGAGCAGGGAGCCTGCTTCTCCCTCTGCCTCTGCCTGCCTCTCTGTCTGCCTGTGCTCACTCGCTCTCTCTCCCTCTATCTCTGATAAGTAAATAAATAAAATCTTTAAAAAAAAAAAATAAAAAATAAACAACTTCTATAGATTCTTTACAATCTCCTTAATTTCATCCTCCTTCAAAAAGTAAGTTTATGGAGCACTAACTTTGAGACAGTCATTTTATTTTTTTTTAAAGATTTTATTTATTGATTTGACAGAGAAAGAGATCACAAGTAGGCAGAGCAGCAGGCAGAGAGAAATGGGGAAGCAGGCTCCCCGCTGAACAGAGAGCCTGATATGCGGGTCGAACCCAGGACCCTGAGATCATGACCTGAGCCAAAGGCAGATGTTTAACTCACTGAGCCACCCAGGTGCCCCTCGTTTTAATTTAAACAACCCAACAAATTTGAAGTCATTGCCCTAATTATTAATAAAGAAGCTAAGACATTGAGAAATAGGCAAAAAGATGTTGAGTTAAGACAAGGCAGGAAAGAAATGATTCAAGCCTCGAGAGGACGAGCACAGGCTTTGGTCAGAAATACTTGGCTCAAATCTCAAACCTGCTACTTAACTATTCTCTGACATTTTGCAAGTTACCTGCACTCTCTGCCTTAGCTCCTTATCTGTACAATGAAGTTATTGATGCCTACCTAAGTAATTGCTGTGGCTATTAGAAACGAAACATGGAGAGTATTCAGAACAGTGTCCACCATTAGCTGGTACATATGCATGTAGGCATTTCCTCACTCTCACTAAACTCACACATTTCATGGAAAGTGGCATTAGAACATACATTTTGGGGGGATAAATTCAGAACTTTTCCTGGGAAAATAGTTCTATCTTTAATTAATCAACATGTGATATACTTCAAAAGTACCTGTGTCTAATCTATTTTGTGTCTTTACTTGCCTTGTTCTTCCTTTCCAATACTAACTGATGACAGTAGTCTTCCTCTACTAGCAGAGCAATCTTCCTTCTTGTCTTTTGCCTGGATCATATTAGTCATTTTCCCAAGAAAACACCATATTTAAAATCCTTCACAACCTGGACTCCAACTACTTTTCAAATTCATCTGTTTCTATTACCCGGGCTATAGCTTGGGAAAGGTCTGGTCTTTATTCTGCCTTCATTCTTACTTATCAATTGCCTTGCCCCCAAATAGCAATCTCCCTGCTTCGTCATTTCAAATTTTCATCTATCCCTCAAGGCTCCTAAAGCCTTTACTTCCCTGTAACTTGATGTGTGTAGGACATCATTTTTTTCCCCTCTTCTAATATCGCATTTATATAGGACTTCAAATTGTACATATATTAATTCATTCTCCACGGTTAATTAAAGCTTGTTGAGAACAGGAACTGTCTTACCCATTTATTTTTTTTTTAAGATTTTTTTTATTTATTTGACAGAGAGAGATCACAAGTAGGCAGAGAGGCAAGCAGAGAGAGAGAGAGGAGGAAGCAGGCTCCTTGCTGAGCAGAGAGCCCTATGCGGGACTCGATCTCAGGACCCTGAGATCATTACCTGAGCCGAGGGCAGTGGCTTAACCCACTGAGCCACCCAGGCGCCCATGTCTTACCCATTTCTTGTCAGCTGTTACACCTCATATGTGAGCAGTTACACAGAGTTGGTGCTTAGCCAATATTCGTTGGACATAATTAAATTAAGAGCCTAAAGGTTTTCATTCATGGGCTGCTGGAACTGTGTTTCTGAAACCACTTTAATCTTCCAGGTGACTTCTATAAAATCAAAAGTTACTTTCAAGAAAATGATAAAGAAGAACTGATGAATAAAAGAGTTAGACTTTGAGGAAGCAATGACAGCATTCATTTGCTTCACCAGCGCAGACAGACTCAACAATGCAATCAAGAGCTATTGAAGTGAGCTGGGACCCTTGGTGAAACAACATTGCATAATATCTCACAGTGGCTCTAAGTCACCACAGTGCAGTGGGTTAAAGCATTTTCCACTTGGAGTCCAAGGCAACTTAAAAGGGTTATTGATTTTTCCCTCTACTTATAAATGAGACTCACATATTAGGAGTGAGAACTGCAGACACAACATAATGACCTTTCTACTTGGCTTCTTTTTCCTAACATAAACAGAATCACTTTCAGTGGTTAAGAGGATATTAAGCAGTAAATCTTGTAATTATGTGTGTGACGGTCTGTACCTTGAGAGCAAAAGTTAGCAGTCACATTTTTAATTTTTGAAATCTCAGTTCTGTTCACTTAGCATTAGAAATCTCAACATCTAATTGTGCGTTGCTCTCCCTGCATTGGTGTTGAAAAGCCCTATGTTTGTTCACGCCTCAGCACTAATACACAAGTTCAGCTTCAAATAATCAGTTTACTGAAGACATAAGACTTTGCATGACCTTGTTCTAGATGTAAGATTTAAAATAAACTTATTGATTCCTGCCATGTTATCTTAAGAGAAAGATTCTAAAATATAAAACAGTGGGGGAGCCCTTATTAAAGCTGTCCCAAAACAAGAGTTAAGAGGTTGATAGGTATTAAAATCAGATTTGTTTTGTACCTTTTGGATTTTGCTGTCATAATTTAATTAGGGACTTTCTGAAAACAAGTTGAGCTTGATGGGTTTCCCTTTTTTGGGTCTAGTTCCTTTCTCAGAGATTTCACTTTTTGGGGGTGACATATTTAAATCATTTCCGTTTTGTTTCAGGAGGTTCGTTCTTTGCTTGGGTTTTTTGTCGTTTTTGTTGTTGTTTTCTTTCTTGGGTATTCAGTGAAATCTATTATTCCCTATAACACTAGAATGGCAACATACTCGTGTGTGGCTGGCCATCCACACCTACCTCGCTACATGTGATCACAGACATTTTTATGATTTTAAAGGTCCTAGGAAGATACTTACTCTATCTAAACATAGTTCCCACTCCCCAACATACACATACATTGCCTGTTCTTATGTCTACAATTCTCCCCTTGAAAATCTATTCAGTTCAGCTTGTTCAGCAACAAATACTTATTTCACAGATTAATAAGAGCCATTCTATTAAACATCAGAGTGACAAAGATAACAATGTTCTGCAATTTAACCAGCACTAATTGTGCACCAAGCACAGTGCTGCGTGTTTTATATCTACGTATTCTCTCATTTCATCCTTACAACATCACAATGCAGTAAGTTTTATAACCCTCATTTTCCATAGGAAGAAAGTGAGGTTCACAGAGTTAAGTACTTAGCTGAGGTCACAGAGCTAATAAGTGCCAAAATGAACAAATTTTTCTGATTCCAAAGGTTGGGGTCTACCTGAATAAGAAAGTCCTCTGGGTGATTGAGAGGGAGAAAATGGAAGTAATTCTTAAGAGTTTGGGGAAAAAGCTTTCCATTTTGGCAAGGATTCCATTTTTTAAGATAAGAAAACAGGTTCAGAGAATGTTTTTAACTTTCTAAGCTTATAAACCTAATGTGTCAGTTATCCATTTGTAATGTCCCAACCACACAGCTGCGCTTCACTGCCTGCTCGTCATAAAAATAGACCCTGTGTGTTAGTTTGCAAGAGTTGCCATAACACAGTACCACAAACTGGGTTAAACCACAGAAATTTATTTTCTATTTATTTATTTTCTCATAATTCTGGAGGCTAGGAGTCTGAGATTGGGTCTCCACAGAGTGGGTTTCATTCTAAGGCCTCCCTCCTTGGCTTGTAGATGGTCATCTTCTCCCATTGCCTTCAAGTCTTCCTTCGTACATGTCTGTATCCTAGCCTCCTCTTCTCATAAGAACACCAGAACATAAGAACACCAGATTAGGGCCCATCATAATGACTCATTTAACCTTAAAGATCTATTTCAAGACCCTATCTTCTTGGGGCACTTGGGTGGCTCAGTGGGTTAAAGCCTCTGCCTTCTGCTCTGGTTGTGATCCCAGGGTCCTGGGATCTGGCCCCGCATTGGGCTCTCTGCTCGTCGGGGAGCCTGCTTCCCCCTCTCTCTCTGCTGCCTCTCTGCCTACTTATGATTGTTGTTTGTCAAATAAATAAAATCTTTAAAAACAAACAAACAAAAAAGAAAGGACCCTGTCTTCAAACACAATCGATTCTGAGGGACTAAGGGTTAGATGAATTTGGGAAAGCACAGCTCCACTCATAGCCCCTCTGTACATATGTCTTCTTTGCAGTCTGTATGGTATGAAGCTATTTCAGTAAGAGGTACTGATGGCACACTGCAAGGGAGGGGTTTCTTCTCCCAGTTCTCACAGGAGAAGAGCCAAACTGGCTCCTGGAGGATATGCCTCACAGCTTCTGCCGTACCGGATTCCTGCAGCATATGCAGCTTTTACAGCACATGCTTCCACCAGCACCCACTGGGCAACAGTGCATGGCAATTCCTGATGGACAGCTTCTTCTCTGGGGGCTTGTTACTGAGGAGTCATGGGTATGAAGCTACTGTGAACAGTTTCTCCATCCTCTCCTTCTCCATCCATCCTCTCAGATGGCTTCCCAGCAGAATGCTCCTCACCCAGTGCTTCTGGCGGGGAAGGTCGTTGAAAAAAAGTGACTGCCAGGTGACCCTTGAGCTGGACCTGGGCAATCAGAGGTTCCTCATCCCCTTTCCTATTGTTGGAATAGGAGTTCTACTTGCCTTTTCTACTCCCAGAGGCTGTTCCAAGGACACACAATTATGTGGTATTGAGGACATCTGCACCCAGTTAAGGCCTCTTTATAAGCTTTTAATATTTGGCAGGGGAGTGCAGGGAGCTATTGGTCTTGCTGCCACTCAAGACAAGTCACCTATTTTTATTTTTTTTTAATCAAAACTGCCACCTACCAACCTGGAGTGACTTGCCTCTTTCTTCAGTCTGTCCTTGCCCAGCGGTAGAGGGGCCAGTTTCAGATTACACAGATTATACTTGGGGAGACCCCAAGAAGGCTGTGAACCAACAACTTCCCCATAAAAGACTCTGCCAGGCATTCCCAAAGAGCAGCTTCACAGAGGCTACTAAGGTGTAGCATATCCTCAGGGCGGGTTCCCACAGCACCCTACAGAATGGCTTCCTAGCAAACACTGCGGACATGGAATCTGTCCAGAACACTCCTGGATAGCCCTGCAGCATCAGTCAACATCTGCTGGCTGGTAAGCCATGGCTGTACTATCTCCAATGAAGCTGGGATCTCAGTCCTGGGGTAGGAGGGTCTTCTAGATGTTTTCCTTCCTTGGGTATTCTTTCTTATCCTTATGGATGTGGCTGCTTCCTATACACGCGATGCCTCTACTCTTTTTAGTATTTTACTCCTCAGTAATCAATTTCCTGTTATTTCAATCCCTGTGAATAATTCTTTTTATTAGTTGTCAAATCATTTTGTGGTTTCTGACTCCTGGTTATACCCGAACTGATAAAACTGGTAAGTGGTAGACCCAGTACTCAGATAATCCTATAAGAAAGAAAAATGCATAGGTGCTCTAAAAATTGGCAAGGAATCTGTAAAACTGTCATTCTTTTCATAGGATAAGATCATCTATCTAGAACATCTCCTTATATCTCCAATAAACATAGAAAACTTAAAGGAAAAATAGCAATCTATTCTTACAACAACAAATTTGTAAAGAATCTAAGAAATAACCTATCATAGAACACATAAAATCACCTCATAAGAATTTTAAATAAAAGATAAAAAATATGACATCAATATGTGGAGAAATATATGTTTACTAATGTTCTTAATAAACACTGTAAGGAATCCAATACTCCATGATTTGGAGTATGCAGAGTCTCAGAAGAATTTTAGGGGAATTTGGAAAAATTATATTGAAATAAAAAATAATAATTGGCAAATTGTTTAATCATCTTTGAAAACTAAAACAAGGACATATTTAAAAGTATACCGATAACTAAAATCCAAAGTTATTAAAATAATATGATATTGTAGAACAGATAAGCAGACCACTAAAATAGAATACAGCTGTCAGAAATAAAACTATGTATGTATAAGAAACTGATACATGGTAAAAGTAAACCACAAAGCAAGAATAGAATACATTTTTATGTAGATAACTTCAGGAGAGCTGGCACACTCAAAGGAGAAAAAAAAACTAAACTGGTGCCTTATACTATGAACAAAGAAAAATTCAGAAGAGTTATTGAGCTACATATAAATGGCAAATTTATAGACCCAATAGTTGAAAATGTAGTAGAACACGTTTGTGACCTATGGCTGAAGAAAGACTTCAAGAAGCACAAATGATAAAGAAAGCATTATTTGACTGTATTGAAATTTAAATTTTCTATTCAAAAAAGGCCATTAAAGATGAAGTTAAATACACAGATTATAGGCTGGGAAAGATATTTGCAGTATCTATAACTGACAATGGGTTAATAGCTGAAATATACCCAGAGCTCCTGAAAAACAAACAAAAATGATTTTAAAAAACCCAACAGAAATTATAGACAAGGGATATAAACAGGCAATTCATAAAAGGAGATGTCCAAGCATATTACAAGATGCTCCAAATCACTAATAAACATTAAAATTAAAAGAACATTAACATGCCACTTCATATCCATCAAAATGGCAACAATTAGAAACCTAATTAACACTCTGGTAATACCAAGTATCCTCAAGGATATGAGAAAATGGGAATTTTTATGCACAACAGGTGGGAATATAAAATGACAATTATTGTCAAAAGCAATCTGCATTTTTCTTATTAATTATGTTTTCAAACTATGATACAATAATCCCATTCTTAGCTAAATATAAAAATTGTTGTACAAGTCTATTAAGGGGACATATACAAATATTTTCACCTAGAAATTGTTTGCATCAATAGTAAATTAGAGCTAAACTAATTGTTTATTCCTAAGGAAATCACTAATTAAATTATGGCAGATGCATTCTTGAAAACATCATGCAACAGGTAGAAGCAACACATAGAGATCTTAAAATTATAGACTTGAATGAAATAAAGTAAAAACTGAATTATATTGTACATATACCATTTATTAAAATTTAAGAAGCATTATCAGAATATATATGAAACTTGTTAGCAGCAATGGCTTCAGTTGTCAAACTGTGGAGAGAACCAAGAAGCCCTTCAGTGGACAAATGGATAAAGAATATGGTCCATATATACAATGGAGTATTATGTCTCCATCAGAAAGGATGAATATCCAACTTTTGTATCAACATGGATTGGAAGAGATTATGCTGAGTGAAATAAGTCAAGCAGAGAGAGTCAATTATCGTATGGTTTCACTTACCTCTGGAGCATAAGGAATAATAACATGGAGGACATTGGGAGATGGAGAGGAGAAGTGAGTTAGGGGAATCAGAAGGGGAGACAAACCATGAAAGACTGTGGATTCTAAGAGACAAACTGAGGGTTTAGGAGGAGGGGGGTTAGAGGAGTGGGGTGTTATAGAAGGCACGTATTGCATGGAGCACTGGGTGTGGTGCACAAACAATGAATTTTGGGTCACTGGAAAAAAATAAAATAAAATTGAAAAATAAAAAGAATATATATGAAACTTGTGAAAATGAATGCCTTTAAAATACTGTAATCAAACAGTGTAGTACCAGCATAAAGACAAATAAACCACTGGAATCAAATAAAGAGTCCAGAAATAAACATCTATGTATGCAATCAAATGATCTTTGACAAAGATTCCAAGACCACTCAATAGGAAAGCACAGTCAACAAATGGTATTGGGAAAATTGAATATCCATATGCAGAAGAATGAAGTCAAACCTTTATTTTATACTATATACAAAAATTAACTCAAAGCAGATTAAGAACTTAAATGCAAGACCTAAAAATATAACTCCTAAAAGGAATTTTAAAAAATGGAAAGAAAAATTTCATGACATTGGATTTGACAATGGTTTTGCAACAAAAGCAAAAATAGACAAATGAGACTATATGCGACTTAAAAATTTATACACCAGAGAACACTACTAACAGAGTAAAAAAGAAATCTATGGAATGGGAGAAATTATTTGGAAATCATATATCTGATAAGGAGTTAATCTATATAATATATAAAGAAGTCCTACAACTCAACAACAAAAATCAAATAACCCAGTTTAAATATGGGAAAAGGATGTTTCTCCAAAGATGGTATACAAATGGTCAACAAGCACATGGAAAGATGTTTAATATCATTGATAATTGGAGAAATGCAAATGAAAACCACAATGAGATAACACCTCACATCTATTAGGATGGCTACTAGATAGATAGATAGATAGATAGATAGATACTATCAAGTGTTGCGAACATGGAGAAGTTGGAACCTTTGTACTACTGATGGGATTGTAAAATAGTGCAACTGCTACAAAAATAGTATGGAGATTTGGCAAAAGTAAAAACAAAACTACCATATGAACCAGCAATCCCACTTTTGGGTATATATTCAAAAATAAATAAATCAGGGTATCAAAGAGGTATTTGCATAACTATGTTCACAGCAGCACTATTCAAGATAACTAAGAAGAAAAAGCAATGTAAATGTCCAGCAATGGATGAATGGACAAACAAAATGCAGTATGCACATGTGATGGGATATTATTCAGGATTTGAATGGAAGAAAATCCTGTCACATGCTACAACATTGAAGATATTATGCTAAGTGAAATAAGCCAGTCACAAAACACAAAAACTGTATGATTCCACTTATATAAGGTACCTAAGGTAATCAAATTCATAGGCAAAAAAAAAAAAAAAAAAAACAGAAAGTAGAACAGTAGTTACCAGGAGGTGGAGAAAGGGGCATAGGGAAGTTATAATTTAATGAGTATCAAGTTTCAAATTTGCAAGATGAAAGTCCTGGAGATCCATTACACAACCATGTGGCTATACTTAACACTACTAAACTGTACATTTAAAAAACGGTCACGATTTTGGGGGGTGCCTGTATGGCTCAGTTGGTTGAGCACCTGACTCTTGGTTTTGGCTTAGGTGATGATCTCAGGGTCCTGGGATGGAGCCCTGCATCCAGCAGCAGTGGTGGGCGCTGGGCTCAGTGGGAAGTCTGTTGGGGGGGGGGTCTCTCTTCTTCTGCCCCTCCCATCACACACACATGTTCTCATATGTTCTTGCTCTCTCTCTCAAATAAATAACCCTTTTTAAAAAATGGTCACAATGGTAAATTTTATGTTCTGGTTTTTTGCTATAATAAAAAGGGAGGGTAGAGCACAGAAACACAATGAAAGAAAGACATGAATACTAAAAAGCAGTTCCTTGCACAAATAATGATGAATGGTTATAAGCTTAAAATGTGACTACTTTCTCTACAAAAATTTCCTGAAAAAAGTGTAATCAAATAAGATAAAATAAAAACAAAGGCTACAGGAATGAATATGATCACCTAGAGAGAGATTTTTAACTAGAGGGAAGAATGTTGACCACAATGAGAAAGGGAGTAGGGAAGGAATAGCCACCAAAGGGACTGACAAGAAATGAAATAATAATAATAATAATAATAATAAAGTAGAAGGAAAATTGTGGATGTATGACATAGACTCCTAAGGAACAAGAGTTAGCAAAACTATAGCCTGTGAGTTAAGTTTTTTTCCATTTCCTGCCTCCAAACTTTCACCCTGCTTGTTTTTGCACAACCCCAAAGCTAAGAATAGTTTTCATGCTATAAGAACAAAGTTGAACAGCTGTAACATGAGACTGTATTTTGGGCAAAGCCTAAAATATTTATTATCTGCCCCTTTACAGAAAAAGTTGATGATCCCACTAAAAAAGAATGATTTTAAGAAAGGAACTGGTGAGCTATATCAAATGCTAGTGTGAGCTGGGATAAAATGAGGACAAAAATATGACCACTGTCTATCTGGGATCCTATGTCTACTGAATGTGAGTGTTATTTCACTAAATTGCAGGAATGTAAAAATCTCACCTCTTTCTCCCTAAAACTCAATTTTACCAGCTCTTGAGCTACTATTCTCAAATTCAGGACATAACCAGTCACATTTCCATTGTGTCTTGCAGAGATTCTTTTGAGAAAATATTCAATCTATATTAGAATCCTCAGATTCTTCCCACCTAGGGGTGATTTAAGCTGCAAACAGATCACTTATCATTCTCAAATTGAGGAGAAAGACTTCCTGGTCCACAACAATTCTCTCGCCTCCACTGATATCCACCAAGATACATACTCCTCACAGGACTTTGGAAAAGAATGTTCCAGATCACAAAAGGATTTGTCTGATACTAGTAACTACTCATACAACCTTAACACTAGCCATTAATATTATCTGATCAACTCATCTTCTTCTGATTCTATTCCTACTACCAACTTTCTAACTGTCTTTGGTTTGCATGTGATTTGCCTTTCAAGAGAGTATACCAACTACTGAACTCTGATCTCTCTTCCAATTTTTATTATAAATTTTAAAATTAACATTTTTACATTTTCATTTATATGACTTTAGCCAGTTAAGCCCAAGTACCCTCTAATTTTTACATGTATTGACTCTCATATTTCTAAGGTAGACCCTCACCCTGAATTGCAATGGCTACATGGAAATTCTACCACTGTCTACAGCTGTCTCATCGCTTACCTTCAAAATGTAACAAACAGCATAACACATATTTGTTCCACTTCATAAAGAAGTTAGAGGCAGAAGATATATCTAAGCAAAGTAAATATATTAAGACTAATTTCCTTGTCATGTACTCTGAACATAGGTAAAATTGCATTTCACAACACAGTAAGAGTAATGCAACTATTATGTTTAAAAAAAAAAAAAAAAACTCATTGGGGCACCTGGATGACTCAGTCAGTTAAGCATTTGACTCTTGTTGTGAGATCAAGCCCCACATTACGCTTTGAGCTGAGCATGGAGCCTGCTTGAGATTCTCGCTCTCCCTCTGGTCTGCTATCCCCAATTTGCACTCTCTCTTTCTCTCGAAACAACAAAAAATTATTATATGTATTTGTATTTTATAATTGGCCATTATAAAAGAAGACATCTAGAAGTCTGGTGACCTAATGAGACATATTTCACTTTTTTTGTCACTCTTAGTAAGGAAAAATGACAAAAACAATATATTTCCAAAAGGATAACTGTTTTACTTGAATATATTGTCCATGTTGCATTAATGTTTAAATAATGTTAACAGGCAAACATTATCATACCCTCTACAAAATATCAAACATTTAGTCTCCTTTAATCAATTTATTTTATTTAAAAAAGAAAAATTATTTTTGTAATTCCAACCTCCATTGCCTCTTTTTCTTCCTAATTCCCATGACATCTTCAAGGGCATGTTTTCATTAAGGCCTTCCACACATTAGCTTTATTTTAATTTTTGTGAAATTTTAAAACATGTATATAAATAATATCAGGCATGCTTTTGTTATTTTGAAGCCTACAAATGTAGTTTGAAATGACAAACTGCCAGAGACTTCAGGGAAAATGGATAACATACATTGTTTTTTATCAGCCATATTGATATAATGTGCATATGCTCAGAAAGACATAGCAGCATCCTGCTAAATAAATCTAGGAAAAGGTGGCAAAAGTTTAATAAAACAGTTAATGAAAACACTTTTCACCTATTCAAAGACAGATTAGGGGCCCCCAGGGTGGCTCGGTTTGTTAAGGCCAACTCTTGGTTTTGGCTCAGGTCATGATCTCAGGGTCATAAGATCATGCCCCATATCAGGCTCTGTGCTTAGTGGGGAGGCTGCTTGAAGACTCTGATCCTTTCCCCACTCATTACCTCTCTCCCAAATACATAAATATTTAATAAAAATAAAGAAAAATGAACACTTATTGCCTCCAGAGATGTTAGTATAGTACCTGAAGAAAGAAATATGAACATTTTGTTTAGTGAGTGGTGAAGACCAGACGAGGGTTGCATTCTGCTTATGTGACCTATGAGATAATCTGAAATAATACAAAGATAATACAAAGATAATACAAATACAAATAATAGAAAGATAATCAATTCACATCTGTTATACTTTCATATGAAAAAATATAATTTTTATGCTCAGGAAATTTTGGAATTTGGACTAAAATTTGGAATAAAAATATTAAATTTCATAATTTAAGCAAATCTATACACTTTATCTTTCTCCTCTTTGTCAATAAGTCTACATGTATCAGCAAACTTAAAGGAGTGCTGAGAAATAAAAAAAGATGAAAGCTAAACAAAAAAACTGTCTCCTGTCTAATTTTGAGGAAAAAATATTCACCTCAAAGGTCAAATGTGGTAGTGGGAGACAGTATTATTTTAGAATTTGCTGGATAAGCTAGGGGTATTGCATAAGGGTATTTACATCATAGGACCAATAAAACTCATGTTCTCAGATTCAGTCAGCAATTAGCCCTGCAAATTTGAAGTATAAGCTTAGGCTAAACAAAAATACATACACAAGGGGCGCTCAGTGGGTGGCTCAGTGGGTTAAGCCTCTGCCTTCAGCTCAGGTCATGATCTCAGAGTCCTGGGATCAAGCCCTGTATCAGGCTCTCTGCTTAGTAGGGAGTCTGCTTCCCCGTCTCTCTCTGCCTGTCTCTCTGCCTACTTCTGATCTCTCTGTCAGGTAAATAAATAAAATCTTAAAAAAAAAATACATACACAAAAGCTAAGCCACACCATGCTAAAGTAAAATTTAATCAACAAATAATGGGTATCCCATGGCTGGAATTTCCTGCATTTAGTTTCCAAACTAATTACTCAAATCTCAAATGACAAGTTTAAAATGAGAGAGCTAAATACTCCATCTAGATGTGTCATGAACTGAAAACCCATCATGCTGAAAACTGGATTCACTACACATTCATTTAAAGATTATTTTGAGAAGATATTATGGTCGAAGCAATATGTCTTTTCCCCTTCCCATTTTCTTTTGTCTCATTGAGAAACCACAAATCACAGAACAGCAGACAGGCTAAATACTTCTACTATTATATATTACTATATATACCAAAGTTAGCTATTTTATCACACATTTCTATACATTCTTTATAATTACGGACACTATTCAGTAAATGATTGCACAAAATAGCCTGTTAACATGGCCTGGTGCCTTCAGTCCTTCCTTATGCCCTCTTGTTTCAAAAGCTTCCCCTATCAGTATGGTACAATTCCACAAGTCTCTGCAGAATCTCTACACTCACTCACCATTAGTTCTAGGATTTTTATTGACAATAGAACCAAAAAGACATAACTATCACTCCTGGAAAGAGTAGACTTTTTTTCCCCATCATAATAAATTTTTTGTATGGTTGAAGATACCCTGGAAAATCATTGTTTCACTAGGGTATATACCTCCATGAATAGTAAGGGTATTTTAAAACTTTGGTTTACACCCAATAGTAATAGAATAAAAGATAAATTAACTGATTATTTCAAAGCATAATTTCTAAATAGGGCTCTTTTGTTCATTTCTTACCACTACGACCCCGCTGTTACAACTTCCTGACTCTGAACAAGCACATACACAAATTACGTGAATCACACTTTTTACTGGAACCTGAGAAGATTTTGCTCTATTTAAGGTCTATAATACTTTACATATATAATTACATGATGTGCTCCTTCCCTAGCTTAGTTTTCTAACACTTTACCTCTGGGTAAATTGTAATAGTAAATATTTACAATATCCTGACCAAGATTTTAGAGAAATAAAACATCAGAAAATGTTAGACCTGTATCTTAGTCTACTCAAACTGCTGTAACAAAATAACTTGCACCAGGAGGCTTAGCAACGGATACTTATTTCTCATAGGTTTAGAGTCTGAGGGTCTCAGATTCAGCTGCCAGCAGACGAAATTCCTGGGGATGGCCCTCTTCCTTTGTTGTGGGTGACCCTACATGGCAATGACAGCTCTGGTGTCATTTCCTCCTTCACAAGGGTACTAATCCCATCATGGAGGGTTCAGGATATGAATTTTAGAAGACATAATTCAGCCCACAGCAGTTTGTTTGTAGTATTCACATGAACTTCTTCAAAATCAATTCAATATTATTGAACAATTTTTAATTGTCATATTTGACAAGGCAAAGTCTATTATAAACCTATTTTCCCCTTTACAAATCATTTTTCAATAAGAAATTTATAATACTAAGAAATCTATCAACACAGATCAAAATATTGGCAAAAATAATACTCTGAAAATATCTGTTATGTTTATTTTTTAACAAGTTCCCTTTCTTTTAGAAAATATTAAGCACCAGAGAAATTAATTTTGTATATTATAAATTGTTTTTATCCATCCCTAATGATAGTATTGCTAACTTGTAACTACTCATGTAAGACCTGCTGCCAATAGTAAAAAAGAGAAATGCCCAAATAGGAATATTATATTATTCAGAATAAGCTAGGCTGAAGTAGTAAATGCACTCTAAATTTTAGCAGCTTAAGAAAATTTGAAGTAAGGAGTGGGTGAAGGGCTAGGGAGGTGTGCACATTTGCATTTTGCCTGTTCAGAAGGGTAACTGCATGGTTGAGGTGACTAGGGACTGACCATTTCAATCTGCTTGGTAAATCCACTGTGCTGACTGCAAGACTTGTGTGTTTATGGACACCACTTCCCAGAGTTTTCTATCCAGCTTTCATCAAGGTCTCCTCTCTGTGAAGAATTCCATCACAAAGAATCAATGGCTCTTAACATCCAGCAGGGAATATGCTTAACACCTAGCAATGACCTGGTATCTGGTGTGGAAAAGCTGGCCAAGAACTCAAGGAGGCAGTATTGGAGCCATTGATAGAAAAATACTTAAATTTGATCAGATGAGAAGATGGCTTATTGGTGGATGACCTGCTTGGTCTTGGAGCATGGTGCTACTATGGCTTAGGAATATATAATCAAATTGGAACCATTGAAAAGGCTATAAATTGGCCTTGGTGTGTTAAGGATAGAAATCATTCTAAGTATATATACTTAGCAGGAAGTACTGATTTTACAGCTTTGTCCACCATGGAGGTGAAGAGAACTCTTCTCATGATCTTCATGATGAGAGATTCTTGGACAACAACCAGTACAACCTTTGCAGCCATAACTGGAGCTGGAATGTGGGTACAATCACTATCATATGACCAGAGCCCAAGACCCAAAGCAACTTAATTAGTTACCATATTCTAATGTGAAGGGTGTCATAGCGGTTCCTCTCACAAATATTGGTAGAGGAGAGCTCTTCTCATCAGAGTTGCATAGTACACGGTGGGCATCAGAAGAGACCCCTAAGCTGTGGCCACGTGCACACTCAGTGGAAAATTTCTGAACATGGGAACATCCCTGAGAGCAGGCCTTGGTCTCATCTTCACATCCTCACTAGGACCTATGCTTTGTCCACCTACCACTGTGGCTGGTTCCACTCTGTTCTGTGGCACTTTATGGTAGATTAGTTCTTTTCAGTGTGTTCCTTCTAAATAATAGCAAAAATTAATCAATCATGCAGAAATAATACCAATATATAAAGTTCAAAAATACGATCCCATCAATTCAGCGCTGGGAATCTATATGGATACGCTAAATATATTTTTGTGATTGCCAGTATTCTAGCAACTGGAAGCAATAGGAAAAGTGAAGTGACTCAGCTTTTGACTCTTCCAAATAAGCAAATACATTCCCAATTTTCATGTCTAGGTAATTCTAAAATGCTTTATGAATATGAAAACTAAGGTTAGTGTTGTGAGAATTTAACATCTATCTATTTTAAATTTTATTTGGTTAAGCGAAAATTAGCAAGCTTGTGTTTACCTGTATATTTTTGAAATGCAAAATATTAACAAATAATGTCATAAGTGAAGTAGAGGTTTGGTAAAGGGACCAGAGAGAAGTAAAGGTTACCTGTAGTCCTTCTATGAATACTTAGCATTTGTGTAACTGGTGAGTCAGTGGAGAAGACAGTGGAGCAAAAGACTAAGGAAAATGAGGAACTGACCCGGATCTGTGATGACCTCATCTCGCTATTTGGAAACAGATCACTGCTGTTCTTGTTTTTTGTTTTTGTTTTTGTTTTTTAAGATTTTATTTATTTATTTGAGAGAGAGAGAGATCGCAAGTAGGCAGAGCAGCAGGCAGAGAGAGAGAGAGACAGAAGCAGGCTCCCTGCTGAGCAGAGAGCCCAATACTGGGCTTGATCCCAGGACCCTGAGATCATGACCTGAGCCAAAGGCAGAGGCTTAAATCACTGAACCACCCAGATGCCCCAGATAGCTGCTGTTTTTATAATCATCTGCAGAACTTATCAAAACCATTGAGCATAAA
Source organism: Mustela nigripes (assembly GCF_022355385.1). Classification (NCBI taxonomy): domain Eukaryota; kingdom Metazoa; phylum Chordata; class Mammalia; order Carnivora; family Mustelidae; genus Mustela; species Mustela nigripes. Next base: position 193,036,828 of record NC_081558.1, read on the forward strand.
AGAAAGACAAGAGTTATTCATCCTCCCACTCTTCCTTCTCTGTGCTATCTTTGTAACATAGATGTGGGTCATGTTTGGCTTCTCATTATTTGACACTATTAGGACAGTCCAGAATGTTAATCATACAGAGAATTCCCGATATATAACACACACATATATAGTGTGTGTGTGTGTGCATGTGTGTATCTGAATGTAAGTTTTACTTTTAAATGTTTTAGAACAAACTATCCTTAAAACTCTTATCAGGACTGAATACTTAAAGCATGAAAAGGGTTGCAAACACTATGTTCATAATTACTGATTTTTACATATTTACTGAAATGTTTAATAGAATACATGCTTACCTTTCTTATCTCTTCAAGCTTTGAAGGTTTTATCAGTAAAGCCTGTTGGTGGCTTACACTTGAGATTATGAAAGCAGTTTTTCCTCCTAAGACTTAATTTCCTGGGTTCCCTCTCAGACTAAGCACTAAAAAAGGAAGGCAAAGCGGATCTTTCTTCATGAGTTGTATCAATAAAAAATGTAACAGGCAAAATACTTCATTAGAGTTTCCCCTAGCAGAATTTTCCTTCTCTCCTGCATATACCATTAGATTGTGTTTATATTTTCTAATAAAGATACTATATCCAACAAAAGAACTGAGAGTGGAGTATCATTTGTTTATTTATTGCATCATAATCTGTCATGATCGATTTCTGTTTAGAGGGCCCACAGAGGCAAATTAAATAGGGATATGATGTTGCCAACTCCTCTCTCCATAGTCCTTTAAATCTTTCATGGTGGCACTAAACTGGGCAGTTCCTCTGGGGTTTTACTGTTGCTTCTGAATTTCTGTTTTTGCTGGGAATGAGGAAGCAGACCAAGGGGCATCCCATGAGGCTTCCTACAATAATGCCTCTTATTTCACAGGTCAGAAAATGAATTTTCAAGTTCCACTGGTCACAAAACATACACTCAATGGCTAGGGAAGTACTCTCAGAGTAGATACATGGACCATGGGTTTCATCATGAAACTGACTTGGATCAGTGTTCCTGGACTCCATAAGCCCCTACCTTATCCAGAAGACCCAAATGGCATTCTGGGTCATCTAGTAACCATGTAACCTCAGATCTTTATCCAGACTCTGCTCACAGTCTAGGTGTTTCTTTTCCCCAGAATTGTTACCTGGGTAAATAAACAGCTACCTAGGAAAAACCTGAATTTCTCTCTCAAACTATGTGTTGATGTTGCAAAGGTATTTCTCAGTAGAATCTGACGTCTTTTCAAGCAGTGGGTACTGGGTGTGTGAACTTATATCTGAAAACTGAGTGATGCACTATAATTTTTCCAACACAGGGTCTAACTTCAGACTTTTGCTTGTCAGATAATGTATTTCTGTTTTTGTCACTGTTGTTGTTACTATAACCCAGATAGTACTATATTGGGTTAATTGTCTATCATGTACTGTGGGCACCATAATCTGTTAGCTATGCCTGGAAATCATTGTGGAACAAAACACCCTGATTGTTTTCCTCTAGCATTCAGAGTCTTTGTCAGCACAGAAAATCTGGGAAAATCTGGATATTCAATACTCTCAATTCTGTGGCTCATTTTCAGTAATTATATTTAATTTGTCTCTGCAAGTTATGTGCTTCAAGCTGGTGTCTAGCCTCGATGATTCCCTTTATTCTCTTGATTCTAGGGAACCCAGTCTCATGGCATCCTCTTGTACTCCTCACACCAACCTACAGATAGTAACTACCACTGAGATCCTCCAAGATGCTGGTGTATTTCTTATTGAACATTTCTTATTGTCTCAGTAAAGGGAATGTCCTCTGGGACCTCCCAGGACACAGTTCTCTGGTTCCGGGGTTCTCTGGTCTGATAGAATAAAACCATTCAGATATTCTCATTTTCCTGAGCTTTCTAGCCCCTTCCTTAATCCTATGTTAAAGCAATCCCAGTATCTCCATTTTATTGCTGTGGATCATTGTTATTTCCAAACTATAAGGAGCCATACCAGAGGAATATCTAAACAGGGTAGACTTACCAAAAGATTAAAACATGACCCCATGTCAATAGGTTTTTCCCAACCCAGGCTTATAATTTATCCCTTGAATTCTAATATCCTCAAGATCCTACATACTTTCCTCTGGTTCCTGACAGCATATGTTAGCCAAATCTTGTGATTCTTCTTGTTTGTGAACTGTTCTCTCACATAGAAAGAATTTTTCTTTTCTTTTTTTTAAGATTTTTTGGAGATTTTATTGATTGATTGATTGATTTCAGAGAGAGACAGCATGCACATGAGTGGGGGGAGAAACATAGGGAGAGGGGAGAAAGAGAGAATCTCCAGCAGACTCTGTGCTGAGCGTGGAACCCAACACAGGGCTCAATCCCACAACCCTGAGATCATGACCTGAGCTGAAATCCAGAGTTGGACACTTAACCAACTGAGCCATCCAGTGTCCCAAGAATTTTATGTTCTAGCTCAGGCCCGGTTGAACTCTCATCATAATATAGGGTGAAGGAAATGGGGATTGGCAAGAGAAGTTATAGACTACCAAGCATCGTGTTTTAAGTTACTGGTCTTGGTTGAGGTTTTTACAGGTTCTCCAAATAAGAATAGCCTTTTCTCTAGTATGCAGATTCTTTGCTAGTACAGTGAATTTAGGGAAATCTGGACACATTTGCCAGCCCACATTCTCCAACCTAAGTCTCAGGCTTATAGTTCCTTTTATGAAGCTCTTGTCTCTGACACAGGAAACTGTTAAGTCTATACATCCTTTATTGGTCTGCTACACTTATAATTAGATGAAGGACCTCATTTCCAGAATAATATTTTTTGAAAATATAGGTGATAATGTCCTCAGAAGCTGCCAATATAGTACCTCTGATTTTGATACTATACCTTGAATTAATCATTACCTAAAATGAACCAGTCATTTTCTTTTCTCAGTGCATTGAAAGCAGTTTACTATAGACAGACAACTCCGTAATCCTTAAAATTTTCATTATCCCTTTTCATTCAAATGCAATAGTTATGGTAAAACTCAATACCTTCTCTTCCTTCATACCTTCATTTACCTTCTTCACAGGTGTGTAATGATTATTTTTATGTTTCAACATGACTGGGTCATGATGCCTAGATATGTGGTCATTCTTCTGGATATTTCTATGAGAGTGTTTTTGGATGAAATTAACATTTAAGTGGATGGACCTTGAATAGCGACAGTTGCCCCACATAGTGTCAGTGAGCCCCAACCAATAGAGCAAAAGACTGGCCTCTCAAAAGCAAAAAGAATTTCCATCAGCAGACAGCCTTTGGACTTGAACTGCAACCCTAGACCTTCCTAGCTCTCTAGACTGAAAACTTTTGGCCTAGCATACTGAGGATCCAAAGTATGTTAGTCTCAGTATGCTAGCCCACCCTGCACGTTTTGAACTGGACCATTTCAGTGATGTCAGAAAGAATAGGAGACCCCTTAGTTCTAGATTCCCACTGCCTCCACCAACAGAAACATTGATTGGTTAGGCAACTATCCATGAATGAGAATATCTTTGTGAAAATTATAAAACTCAAGACAAGGTTACAACACACCAGTGTATTAAAAATAAATCAGAAACCACATTAAAATGGGTAAAAGGAATATTTTATCCATATTACCTATCCCTTAAGTTACCATGGCACACCAGCTAATAACAAATAAAAGTAACAGGACTTCTAGAAGCTAGCAGGTGTGTCTCTTGGCACTAGTCCCTTGACCTCCACCAGTGGCTTTACAAGCCTGTGTAACTGCTGCCCACTAGGTCTTTACCAGTTTTCCCAACCAGAAAATCAAGATTAAGATCTTGATTTTGATCTTGAGCTCCGCCAACCACCCCACCCAAAGAAAGAAGCTATCTGAAGTCTCTGTACTACTAGAGAGCCCTGCCAGCAGCCCTGCAACTAAGAAGCCCCCTCAACTAGCCCTGCCCAATCACAAACCCCTGTTATTGACCTCAAGACCACATAACCCTGCTTATTGGTTCTGTCAACCATGCAGTCCCTAAAGAGCCCGGGCCAACTACAAAAGCTTTACCTTACCCAGGGGCACTGCCTATCAGCCCTCCCAAGGAGCCTCATCAGTAGCCTTGCCCCACTTTGGAACCCCATCAGTACAACTGTGGAGCATTGCTTCTAATGCTGCCCAACTGACAAAACCCCACCAATAGCTTCACTACACTGTGGATCTCTGCCAATGGCTTTGCCTAGCTGCAAATCCTCTCTATACAGCCCCTCCTGACTGTGGGGCCCCAGCAGCAGGTGTGCCTGACCATGTAACACTAATGCTTGGTCTCTTCTGACCATGGACTCTGGCAACAGATCCTGCACAACTTTGGAATCTAGCAGCAGGTCCCATTTACCTGCCATGGCCCCCCCATAAGAGATTCCAGGTGACCACAGATACCACAACTAGCTCATCTAGAATCCTACATCAGGTGACTGGTGTATGCCTTTCTCTGCTAAAGCCAGCCTATAAAGACCAGAAATAGTGGCCATATCTTCAAAAGTACAGATATCGATACAAGGATCATGAATAATCAGGGAAACACGACACCACCAAAGGTAACTAATAAAGCTTCAGTCATTAAATGGATGGTGATATATAAACTACTTAACATCAAAAAGAAGCTCTGTGAACTACAAGAGAACATAGATAGACAACTGAATGAAATCAGGAATGCAATACATGAACAAAATGAGTAGATCAACAAATAAATAGAAGCCATAAAAACAAAGAGAAATTCTAGAACAGTGATTCAACTGAGAAATTCATTATAGAGCTACAACATCGAACTCAGTCACATAGAAGAAAGAATTAGTAAACTCTAAGTCATTTGAAATTATCTGGTTAGAGGAGCAAAAAGAAAGGATGAAAAAGAATGACAATAGTCTGCAAAATCTATAAGATATCATCAAAAGAAACAGTATATACATTATGGGAGTCCATGGAAGTGGTAGAAGAGGACAGAAAGACTTTTCAAAGAAATAATGGCTAAAACTTCCAAATCTGTAAAGGGAAATGGACAACTAGATTCAAAAAGCCCAAAACTTTTCAAATAGGTTGAGCCTAAAGAGGTCTATGCCAAAATACATTATAATCAAATCATTTAAAAAATCAAAGATAAAGAGAAAATTCTGAAAACAAGAAAAGTGACCCATTACATTCAAGAGAATCCCCATGAGACTATTAGCAGATCTCTCAGGAGAAATCTTGCAGACAAGGAAAGAGTAGGATGATATGTTTAAAGAACTGAAGGAAAAAAAAATACCAACCAAGAATACTACACACGGCAAAACTGTCCTTCAGAAATGAAGGAAAGATAAAGATCTTCCCAGATAAACAAAAACTGAGGGAACTTTCCAGCACTAGTCCTACCTTCCAAGAAGCAACATTGCCAGCCCACATAATCATATGAGCTAATTCCTCAAAATAAATCTCTATATGCATCCCTACATCCTATTTGTTATTTCTTTGGGGAATTCTGATCAATACAGATGAGACTACTTTTATGGTACTACAGGACAGAAGATATCTCCATCCTCTTAAGACCAGAAATAGGATTATTATTAGCTTTTTAACAGCAAATGATCTCACTCTAAAATCCCATCCAAAGTGTGTGCTTTTAAAGGCCACTCCCAGAACCAGTTGTATTAGCAGGGGTTCTCCACAAATCACAGTGTGGGACAGAGGTGTGTGCACAAATAACTTATTTGTGAAGTAAGCTCAGGGGTTGTGAAAGAGGAAAGCAGGTAAAGTTGAACAATGAATTTGGCTACTTCAAGAACGTACTGTTGTTTCTTGCCAGACCATCTGACAAGTCTTATGAAATGAGTCACTGAGGCACTGACTCCCAACCCCTGTTGGCTAAAGAGTGGTCCTATGGGATTAGAATACCCACACATCCATGTTCCATACACGTGAATGCTGGATGGGTTCTATCTCACATCTTCTTTATCCATTCATAGTCACTGGACACATGGGCTGTTTCCACAATTTGGCTGTTGTAGATAATGCTGCTATAAACATAAGGGTTCATGTATTCCTATGAATTAGTATTTTAGTATTTAGTATTAGCATGTATTCCTATGAATCAGTATTCTTTGGGTAAATATCTAGAAATGCAATTGCTGGATTGGAAGGTAGTTCTGTTTTTAACTTTCTGAGGAACCACCATACTGTTTTTCAGGGTAGTTGTGCCAGTTTTCATTCCCACCAACAGTGTAAGAGTATTCCCCTTTCTCCACATCCTTGCCAACACCTGTTGTTCTTGTATTGTTGATTTTAGCCATTCAGACAGGTGTGAAGTGATATCTCATTGTAGTTTTGATTTGTATTTCCATGATGATCAGTGATGGAACTAGAGAGAATCATGTTAAGTAAAAGAAGACAGTCAGAGAAAGAAAAATACCATATAATTTCACTCACATACAGAATTTAAGAAACAAACAAGCAGGGGCATCTGGGTGGCTCAGTGGGTTAAAGCCTCTGCCTTCAGCTCAGGTCATGATCCCAGGGTCCTGGGATCAAGCCCCACATCAGGCTCTCTGCTCAGGAGGGCACCTGTTTCCCACCCTTCACTCTCTCTGCCTGCCTCTCTGCCTACTTGTGATCTCTGTCTGTCAAATAAGTAAATAAAATCTTTAAAAAAAGAAAGAAAGAAAGAGAGGAGAAAGAAACAAGCAAAGAGGGGAGAAAAAGAAAGAGGGGCAAACCAAGAAACAGACTCTTAACTACAGAGAACAAACTGATGGTTACCAGAGGGGAGGTGGTATACGGAGAGGGTTAAATAGGTGATGGGGATTAAGGAGGGCAGTTGTGATGAGCACCAGGTATTCTATGGAAGTATTGAATCACTGACTATATTTTGTATACCTGAAACTAATATTTTGCTGTATGTTAACTGGAATTTAAATATAAAATTAAAAATAAATTTAAAACTTTTTAAGTCAGATGCTTTATAAATGTCAGTTTCTAATCCTAATGCCTAGTTTATATTCATCTTCATACTAAGCTATGCTATTTTTCAGGATAATTAGAGTTAAATTCTTTTCTTTCTTATATTTGTGTAGATGGCTGCTTTAATTCTGAAATTACATAATTATAGTTTCCTAATATTTATGTAAACTTAACTTTAATAGTTTTACTTCACTTATTTAAAATTCATGTTCATAGAAGTTTTCTTTATAGCTGCTATAATATTGACTCATTTTTAGATATTTTATATTGACTCATAATTCCATTCTCTGATTATCCTCATCATGTTTCGTAGCAACATATTAGAATTTTGATCTTACTCCCATAATATCTAAAAGGCATCTACTTTAGAATTTTATTTTATAAATATTTTCAATACTCAAAGAACAGCAATGAAACCTCGACAAAGATTCCACTATCCCAGTGGGAATAAATTTCTACTTTACAAGCTAGAGCTATCTGAATCAAAGTAATTTTCTATGTATGTTCCTTCATAAGTAAATACATTATTTTTACATTACTCTACCAATATTAGAGAAAATACTTGAACTCTGCTGCCTTAACATTACTCTAGGCCTGAAACAAGGGAAAATATAGGCAGCTCTGTTTAAATCTTCTTCAAAGAAGTTTGGATCAGGTCTCACACTGTGTCTGAAAGTAGATATTTATAAATTGCTTTGAATTATATGACACCTTTCTTCTCCCAAGGAGCTTATTCTGATAGTATTTATTCTGTGGCATTTCAAATAATTGATTTGTTTCGGTGTGCATGTCCAGAGGCCCCAAGGACATGGCCATGTTTTTCACAGACCTAATAAGTAAAATTAACTTGGGGCAAAAACCAATGAAGGCACGCTAATGCAATCTAGTGGGAGGAACAAAGACTCAGCATGTTCTATGTCATTCATCTTAGGGACTGTTTTTCTGTGTGCTGTAAAAATATAGAAGATATATAAGTTATTGAATTTTCTATTTCTATTCCTGGCCCTATGCTGACTCAGTAACTGACCATAGGCAAAAAGTCACTAAACTTTTTGCAGCTGCAACATATTTATTTAATAGAAATTATGTTATTGGCCAGTTGTGTTTTAATAGCATTACCTGCCAGACATTACAGTGATGAATGAGATTATATTGTATATTACTTTAAATTCCTTAGATGGTGAGAAGTAGCAAATCATAGCTCATATCTCTTAGAGGACAAAAGAGACCGCCTGCTGCTGTTCCACTCTGGGTCCACCTTAATGTTACTTGACCCATGAAAATTCCTTGGATTCTGTAATAAGCCTTTGCCTCAAGAGAACTTTATAATATCATCCAAGTTGAAGCACCAATGATCAAAGATCTAATAGAAACTGGAACAGAAAATGGTGCTAAAACTTACAGTTTTTAATAAATACATGTTGTAAGATATTAATACTGTTCCCTGAATTTATAATGTAACTATTTTCTATTCTCTTCCATGATACAACTCTAATATATAGTCCTATTGGTTAAATTAGACTTGTATGAAACACTATAATTTAAAAAAAAAAAAGCACTTTTCAGAAATCACCATTTATGTTTTTACTCTAAATCTAAAGTCCATTTTTACCCTCAACAAAGTATTTGCTTTCTTTCATTTTAAACACATGTCAAAAGTTCATACACCTCCTAGAAGTATATTTCTTAGCATTATTTTATGTCCAAGCTATAAATGTCAGAATTAGAGAACAAGAGTAAAGGAGTATAACATGCATATGAACATTTACTTTGTGTAAGTTAATGGTGCCTCAATTCACTTGAAATGAAATGCAGCTAATATATTAACTTAAAATGTTATCTACTATTCTTGGTAAAATCATAACATGCAAAAAAACAGAATTTAATAAAGTCCTTTTTTTAAATTTTTTAATTAAATTTATTTATTTTCAGCATAACAGTAATCATTATTTTTCACCACATCCAGTGCTCCATGCAATCTGTGCCCTCTATAATACCCACCACCTGGTACCCCAACCTCCCACCCACCCCCTGCCACTTCAAACCCCTCAGATTGTTTTTCAGAGTCCATGGTCTCTCATGATTCACCTCCCCTTCCAATTTCCCTCAACTCCCTTCTCCTCTCCATCTCCCTTGGCCTCCATGCTACTTGTTATGCTCCACAAATAAGTGAAACCATATGATAATTGACTCTCTCTGCTTGACTTATTTCACTCAGCATAATCTCTTCCAGTCCCGTCCATGTTGCTACAAAAGTTGGGTATTCATCCTTTCTGATGGAGGCATAATACTCCATAGTGTATATGGACCACATCTTCCTTATCCATTCGTCTGTTGAAGGGCATCTTGGTTCTTTCCAGAGTTTGGCGACCGTGGCCATTGCTGCTATAAACATTGGTGTATAGATGACCCTTCTTTTCACGACATCTGTATCTTTGGGGTAAATACCCAGGAGTGCAATGGCAGGGTCATAGGGAAGTTCTATTTTTAATTTCGTGAGGAATCTCCACACTGTTCTCCAAAGAGGCTGCACCAACCTGCATTCCTACCAACAGTGTAAGAGGGTTCCCCTTTCTCCACATCCCCTCCAACACATGTTGCTTCCTGTCTTGTTAATTTTGGCCATTCTAACTGGTGTAAGGTGATATCTCAATGTGGTTTTAATTTGAATCTCCCTGATGGCTAGTGATGGTGAACATTTTTTCATGTGTCTGATAGCCATTTGTATGTCTTCATTGGAGAAGTCTCTGTTCATATCTTCTGCCCATTTTTTGATATGATTATCTGTTTTGTGTGTGTTGGGTTTGAGGAGTTCATTATAGATCCTGGATATCAACCTTTTGTCTGTACTGTCATTTTCAAATATCTTCTCCCATTCCGTGGGTTGCCTCTTTGTTTTTTTGACTGCCCTTTCCTGTGCAGAAGCTTTTGATTTTGACAAGATTGAAGCAGTGATCAAAAACCTCCCAAAAAACAAGAGCCCAGGACCTGACGGATTCCCTGGGGAATTCTACCAAACTTTCTTTTTTTTTTTTTTCTACCAAACTTTCAAAAAAGAAATAATACCTATTCTCCTGAAGCTGTTTCAAAAAATTGAAGCAGGAGGAAAACTTCCAGACTCTTTCTATGAAGCCAGCATTACCCTCATCCCCAAACCAGGCAAAGACCCTACCAAAAAGGAGAATTTCAGACCAATATCATTGATGAATATGGATGCTAAGATTCTCAACAAGATCCTAGCAAACAGGATCCAACAGTACATTAAAAAGATTATCCACCATGACCAGGTGGGATTCATCCCTGGGCTACAAGGATTGTTCAACATTCGCAAATCAATCAATGTGATAAAAAAAAAAATTAATATGAGAAGAGAGAAAACCACATGGTCCTCTCAATTGATGCAGAAAAAGCATTTGACAAAATCCAGCATCTGTTCCTGATTAAAATGCTTCAAAGTATAAGGGTAGAGGGAACATTCCTGAACTTCATCAAATCTATCTATGAAAGACCCACAGCACATATCATCCTCAATGGGAAAGAGTTTGCAGCCTTCCCGTTGAGATCAGGAACAAGACAAGGATGCCCACTTTCACCACTCTTGTTCAACATAGTATTAGAAGTCCTAGCAACAGCAATCAGACAACAAAGAGAAATAAAAGGTATCCAAATTGGCAATGAAGAAGTCAAACTCTCTCTCTTCGCAGATGACATGATTCTTTATATGGAAAACCCAAAAGACTCCACCCCCAAACTACTAGAACTCATACAGGAATTCAGCAACGTGGTAGGATACAAAGTCAATGTGCAGAAAACAGTGGCTTTCTTATACACTAACAATGAAAATACAGAAAGGGAAATTAGAGAATCGATTCCATTTACTATAGCACCAAGAACCATAAGATACCTGGGAATAAACCTAACCAAAGAGGTAAAGGATCTGTGCTTGAGGAACTACAGAACACTCATGAAGAAAACTGAAGAAGACACAAAAAGATGGAAGACCATTCCATGCTCTTGGATCGGAAGAATAAACATTGTTAAAATGTCTATACTGCCTAGAGCAATCTATACTTTTAATGCCATTCTGATCAAAATTCCACCAGTGTTCTTCAAAGAGCTGGAGCAATAATCCAGAAATTTGTATGGAATCAGAAGAGACCCCGAATCACTAAGGAAATGTTGAAAAACAAAAATAAAACTGGGGGCATCACGTTACCTGATTTCAAGCTTTATTACAAAGCTGTGGTCACCAAGACAGCATAGTACTGGCATAAAAACAGACACATAGACCAGAGGAACAGAGTAGAAAGCCCAGATATGGACCCTCAACTCTATGGTCAATTAATCTTAGACAAAACAGGAAAAAATATACAGTGGAAAAAAGACAGTCTCTTCAATAAATGGTGCTGGGAAAACTGGACAGCTATATGTAGAAGAATGAAATTCGACAATTCTCTTACACCATACACAAAGATAAACTCAAAATGGATAAAAGACCTGAACGTGAGACAGGAATCCATCAGAATCATAGAGGAGAATATAGGCAGTAATCTCTTCGATATCAGCCACAGCAACTTCTTTCAAGATATGTCTCCAAAGGCAAAGGAAACAAAAGCGAAAATAAACTTTTGGGACTTCATCAAAGTCCTTTTTTAACATAGTTCATTTTATTTTCTTTTTTTCCCCCTATCAGTCAGTAGTTAACAGTTTGATGGGATTTTAACCAAGAACTAGGTTTTGATCTCATATTTCTAACACATTCTGCCAGTGGAGGCAATTAATTTAATATTGCCCTCCAGTTCAATTCAATCATTCCTTCTACTCATATACCCTATACCAAAGTAAATTCTGTTTATCTCACAGGTTCATGTGCCTGAACCAGCTTCTACAGCTAAGGAAATACCTCCTTACTAAGGCTTCTTTCAAATGCATAGGTTTGAAAGGAAATGTATATTGGATTCATTTCTGAAGTTCACTATGTCCAGTTACAAAGATAAAGATTATTTAAGAATCTTCAAATTGTTCTGTTAATTAAATGTTTTATTTTCTTTAACAACATTAATATTAATATTATATATGTATTATATGTATACTTAATATATAGTATTATATATGTATTATGTGTATTATATTATATATGTATTATATGATTATAGATTTTAAGGGGAAACAATTGTTCTGCTTTTATTTTTCTCCAGTAATATTCAACTATAAAGTGAAGATACTACATATGTGGTGAGTTGGATTTGACTGTGCTAATCTCTCCTAAAAAATGTAAAATAGAAAAAAAAAAAGACTTCAAATGAGTTGAAGGTATACACAATAGTATTAAAAATGACTGCTCACCTGATACTTTCTAAATCTGAACCCACCTGAATCAGATGTCTCATTATGTCTAGGGTAGGAACAGCATTTAAAAACTGATATGTTGGGGTTCTTTTTAATTTTTTAAAATTAACATATAATGTATTATTTGTTTTGGGGTATAGGTCTGTGATTCATCAGTCTTATATAATATCTAGTCCTCATTACAGCACATACCCTCCCCAATGTCCATCAGCCGGTTATCCCATCCCTTTTCTCCTTCCCTTGTTTTTACTTCGGCCTCCATCTTTACTCCACTGTCACAGAACAATGACCTCTGCGACAAGGGAAAACAAACAAGGTAAGCCCTAAAATTGTCTCATTTTGCTATTGAGGGAAGATTCCAGACTACTGCACAGGGAAGGGGGACAGCTACACAACAGAGAACACCAGAGGTCTGCAGAGGGCTCCCTTTGAGCCTTCATCATGAGCATGAGCATACAGAATGGAAAGCTTCCTAAAATATGGGGCACTGAGCATAGTCCTTGGAAGGATATTCCTTTAAGCTACACTGAGAAAGGATCAACTCGTTTTGAAGCACCTTAATGCTTCCAGAATAAAATCCAAAAATATTAAAAGAAATGCAAAAACTGTAGCACACCACATATAAATCTCACTATGTGATATCCAATTAAAAAAAAAAAAACCCAAGTAGCAAAATAGCACAGAAAAAATCAATCAAATGCAGAAATGATACACATTAAAAAGTAGGCAGTCACTGTAAATATGCTCTATATATCCAGAAAAGTAGATAAAAGTGGGCATAATAAGGAGAGACATGGAAAAAAAATTTTTTTAATTAAAAACTAATAAAATATCTAAAGATGAAAATACAACAAAATACACATTTTTTTGAAAACTTACCAAAATATTTTGGGTCATAAAACAAGTCTCAATGAATAGAAAAGATTTCAAAACATAAAAACTATGACATCTGATGATAATTAGATTAGAAATCAGTAACAGAAAAATATATGGAAAATCTAGAATTTTTTTTAAAACAAAACAACATGCTTGTAAATAATCGAGAAGAAATCAAAAAGGAAATTAAGATGTATATGAACTAAATAAAAATGAAAACACAACATGTCAAAGTTTGTGAAAAGCAAGTTAAACGTTATAAAGGGACAATTAAAGCTTTACGTGCTTATGTAAGAAAAACAGAAGGGTCTGAAATCAATATACTAAGCTTCTACAACAAGAAATTAGAGAAAGAAGCACAAATAATATTCAAAGCAAGCAGAAGAAAGTAAATTAAGAGCATATATCAGTGAAAGAATAAAGTTATATGTACATATGTGTATATAGAGAGAGACAGAGACAGAGAGACAGGGAAGAGAATGAGACAGAGAAAAAGAAACAAAGAAAATCAATTAAAGCAAAAGCAGGTTATTTGAGAATATAAATAGAATTGATAAACTTTTGGCCAGAAGAAGAAACATATTATCAATATCATAAATAGGAAAAAGAGACTCACTACAGACGCTATAGACATTAAAATAATAATAAAGGAATATTATGAAAAACTGTAATTATTTCAATAACTTAGATGAAATGAACAAAATTCCTTTAAAGAAAAAAACTACCAAAGCTCATTCAAGAAGAAATAGACAAACAGAATAGCCCTGTATCTATTTTTGGGGGGGTTTTCTTATTTTTTTTAATTTTTTTTTTTTTTTTTAGGAAGAGTGTGCATGCATGCACAAGTGGGGGAGCAGGCAGAGGGAGAGAGAGAATCCCAAGCAGGCTCCAAGCCCAGCGCAGAGCCTGAGGTGGGACCCAATCTAATGATCCTGATCCTGAGCTGAAATTAAGAGTCAGATGCTTAACAGACTGAGCCACCCCGGTGTCCCTTTTCTATTTTAAAAACTGAATTTGTACTTAACAATTTTCATAATAAGTAAACTCCAGGCAAAGTAAGACTTCACTGGTAAATTCTACCAAACATTTAAGGAAAAATAACACCAACTGATGTTTCAGCTCATTCTGAGGCCAGTGTTACTCTGATAACAAGAGCCCAAAAAAATCAAAACAAAACTACATATTAATGACCCTCATGAACACAGATGAAAAATTCTTAATCTCATTTTATAAAATGGCATTCAAATATATATATATAAAGGATTATACATCATGGTTAAGTGGGATTTATCTCAGAAATGAAAGTTTTATTTAACATTTGAAGATCAAACAGTATAACTCACCATAAGACAGAATTAAATAAAAGTTATCATATGGTATTCTCAATAGAGCAAAAAAAGCATTTGATAAAATTCAATATCCATTTATGATTGTAAAACTTAGTAAACTAGAAATAGAAATTGTGGTAGATTGAATAATTGTTTCCTAATCACTGGAACCTGTCAATGTTATTATATATGACAAAAGGAGTTTGCAGGTATGAGTAGGTCAATGATCTTGAAATGAGATTATCTTGAATTACCTACATGAGCCCTAAATGCAACCATGAATGCCAAAATAAGAAGGAAGCAATTTGGATATTCTAGTACAGAAGAAAGGAGGTTTTTGTGATGATCTCAGAATCTACAGAATCTATGTCATGGGTTTTAGAAATGGAGGAAACAGCCATAAGCCAAAGAATGCAAGGAATGAAACTCTAGAAGCTAGAAAAGGCAAGGAAATTGATTCTCCTCTAGAGCTTCTGGACATGGATGATACCTTGGTTCTGGCCCAGTGTAACTGATTTCAGACTTCTGGCCCTCATAACTGTTAGAAAATAAACTTGTGTTGCATAAGCCACCAAGTTTGTAAATAATACTTTATAGGAGTCTTAATAAACTAATACAGAAAAGACCTTCCTCAACTAAATAAAAGGCATCTAAGAAAAATCAACAACTGGGGTTCCTGGGTGGCTCAGTTGGTTAAATGTCTGCCTTCAGCTCTGATTATGATCCCAGGGTCCTAGGATGGAGCCCCACCTATGGCTCCCTGCTCAGTGGGGAGACTGCTTCTCCTTCTCCCTCTGCCCCCCAGTTTGTGTTCTCTGTCACTCTCCATTTCAAATAAATAAAATATTTTTTTAAAAAATGAAAATCAATAATGAAAGACTAAATACTTTTCCCTTAAGACTTGAAACAAAACAAGGTTGTTCACTCTTACCATTTCAATGCAACATTATACTATAAGCACTAAATACAGGTTTCAAAAAAGGAAGAAAAAAGGTAAAAACTATGATAGAAAAAGAACTAACACTATTTACAAAAGTCAAGTAGGTTTAGATAGAAAATCTTAGATATTTTTTAAAAGCTACTATAATTAATACATAAGTATAGCAAAATCACAAATCAACCTCAATATATAAAAATTAAAATCTGTAACAAAAAATCCCAGAAAATGAAATGGGAAAAATACCATTTACAAGAGTATCAAAAATACTAAATGATTCAAAATAAGTTTGACAAAGATGTAGACTATTTGTACACTAAAATCTATAGAATATTTATAGAACTAAAGAAGACTTACAAAAGTGGAGAAATAGAGCATGCTCAGAAATCAGAAGATTAAATATAAAGTGCAAATTCTTCCTAGACTGACCTGTTTAAATATATATATATATATATATATATATATATATATATATATATATATATTCTTAGCTGGAGGGCAGCACAAAAACAAATTGAAAGCTGGATTTGACCTGTAGGCGATAGCATAGTTCCCAAACTCTTGCTATAGAGTCAGTGAATCCCAGTGAAAATCTCAGCATGCTTTATTATGGAAGTTTATATGGAAATACAAAAGTCCCAACATGGCTAAATTTGAAATAGAAGAACAAAGTTGAAAGACTTATACAACCCTATTTGAAGACTTATTTTCAAACTCTAATAATCAAGTTAGTATGTGTAGTATAAAGCTAGATATATAGATCCTTGGAACTATAAAGGAAGTCCTCAGAAAGACCCATGCATATATCAGTGAAAGAATAAAGTTATATGTACATATAACCCATGTTCAACTGATTTCAACAAAGATGCCAAGGCAGTTCCACAGAGATAGGATAATCTTTTAACAAATAGTGCTGTACAATTTGTATATACATTTGGAGTAAGAAAAAAAAAAGCAAGAGCTCTTAGCTTGGGGAAAAAATTAAGAGTAAATCTTGTGTTAGGCAAAGATTCCTAAGTAAAACATAAAAATCATGAACTATAAAAAAATCAACAAAATACTGAATTTCATCAAAATGTAGAACCTATGTTCTTTGTTTAAGACACTGTTAAGGAAATGGAAGGACAAGCCATAACCAGAGAAAATGCATTTGCAAAGCATATACCTGGGAAAGAAATTTCATCTGGAACAAGAATCAGCAAAATAAGGCCCACTGGCTAAGTATGACTTGCCATTTGTTTTTGCGATAAAGTGTTATTGAGACACAGCCATATTCATCCATTTAGGTCTTATATGTTGTTTTCATGATAAAGACCAGAGTTGAAATTGTTGCAACAAAAGTCACATGGCCCATAAAGACTAATATATTCACTCTCTGGACCTTTAAAGAAAATGTTTGTCAATCCCTGATATAGAAAATATATATGTGTGTGTATACACACACACACACACACACACATATATAATATAATTTTTTATTTTTTATAAACATATATTTTTATCCCAAGGGGTACAGGTCTGTGAATCACCAGTTTACACACTTCACAGCACTCACCAAAGCACATACCCTCCCCAATGTCCATAATACCACCCCCTTCTCCCAAACCCCCTCCCCCCAGCAACCCTCAGTTTGTTTTGTGAGATTAAGAGTCACTTATGGTTTGTCTCCCTCCCAATCCCATCTTCTTTCATATACACACACACACACATACTAGTGTGGCATACCAAGACAAACTTCCAGTTTTCAAAAATGAGAAAACATTCGAACAGGATCTTCACAAGTGAACATATATGAATGGCAAATAAGCATGAAAACCTGCTCAACATCCTTAGTGATTAGAGAAATTCAAATTAAAACCATGATGAGATACCATTATATAACCACTAAAGTGGCTAAAATTAAAGGTCATTAATACCAACTAAGCAAGTGGGGAATCCTCAAGCATTGCTGATGGGAATATAGGATGATACTATCATCTCTGATAATTTGGTAATTTCTTAGAAAGCTAAACATAAACATGCTATACAACTCAGTCATTCTTCTCCTAAAGAAATAAAATACGTCCATTCAAAGACATGTCTGTGAATACCCATAACAGTTTAAAGTTATAGCCCCAAACCAGAAATAGCACAAATGTCTATCAGCAGCTGGATGGATAAACATATTGTAAGATATGCATTCAATGGAATACTACTCAGCAATAAAAAGTACATGCAAATCAATTATGAGACAAAAACCCAATTTTCAAAAATGGAAAAATGGGTGAATTTCATATTTATGCTGAGTGAAACTAGATAATAAAAAGTACATGTTATATTGTACAATTTTTTATATAAAATTCTGGAAAATGGAAAATCTAAAATAATGGAAAGCAGATTAGTGGGTATGTGGGATGCAGAGAGGAGAAATCAGGGAAAGGTTACATGGGTGCATGAAGATCTTGTGAGTGATAGAAATATTCATTATCATGCCTGTTGTAACGGTTTCATGATTATACACCATATGTTGAAACTCATCAAATTTTACACTTAAAAATGCCACTTTGTTATACATCAATTTCAGCTCAATAAAGGCATACAAAAATGGAAACTTTTCTGGTATAGTATTTCTATAGCCACAATTTCTCCATAGATATGATTTTTGGAGTGTTACTTGTAAGGGAAAAAAAATTATAGTGACATTCGGTGTACCTACTCAAATTATTGTCTGAGAAGCCAGCAGCGTTGGCACTGACTGAGAGCTTGTCAGAAACACTGAATTGTTTCCCTAGCCCAGCCATCACCCCAGAGACTGATCAGAATATGCATTTTGAAAAAGTCTCCAGGTGACTTACATGCACAGTAAAGTTGAAGAAACACCATACAAGAGACAGCAGTTTTGGTTCACTTGAAAAGTAAAAATCAATACAAGTGGTCCTCATTAGAGATGTTATTTAAAAGATGCCTATATTATGATACTGTGGGTATTACTAGATAATTCTAAAACACCCTCTGATTTTTATCCCACAGTCACATGTCATTGCCTATTTTCTCCTGGGGCTGCCACTACTTTTCACACATGTATTTTCTTCTAGTATCCCCCTCTTTGTATTTTCCCCATACATAAGCATAAATCTCTTTTTTTTTTTTTTTTTTTTAGTTAGCTGCATGCCCAGTGTGAAGCCCAATACAGGGCTTGAACTCACAACCTTGAGATCAAGACCTGGGCTGAGATCAAGAGTTGGATGCTTAACCAACTGAACCACCTAGGTGCTGCATAAATGTTCATATTATTTTAGGGAATGTCAAGTGTTTGTAATGTCTTTAAAATTATAGGGGCGCCTGGATGACTCAGTGGGTTAAAGCCTCTGCCTTCGGCTCAAGTCATGATCCCAGGGTCCTGGGATCGAGCCCCACATTGGGCTCTCTGCTCTGCAGAGAGCCTGCTTCCCTTCCTCTCTCTCTGCCTGCCTCTCTACCTACTTGTGATCTCTCTCTGTCGAATAAATAAATAAAATCTTTTTAAAAAATAAAATAAATAAAATAAAATAAAATTATATTGGGCTCCCTTGCCTCCATTCCTATCCAAGACTCTTGTGCATTCTGGTAAAGTGGAACAAAGCATGGTTTCAGGGAGTTAAGTCTCCTGCCTTGAGTCAAAAATCTCTGAAATGAATTCCAGAAATTGACAGAAATAAACAAAGAGAAAAACTTAACCAAAGAGATGAGATAGAAATAAAGATCTGAGGGCGCCCAGGTGGCTCAGTCGGTTAAGCACCTGCCTTCAGCTCTGGTCATGATGCTGGAGTCCTGGAATCAAGTCCCATGTCAAGCTCCCAGCTCCACTGGGAGTCTGCTTCTCCCTCTGACCTTCTCCCCTCTCATGCTCTCTCATTTTCTCTCTCTCTCTCTCAAATAAATAAGAAAAAAAAAATCTAAAAAAAAAAAGAAAAAGATTTGAAAAGAAACTCAGTATAAAGCAAATGTACTGAGGAAAGAACACACACTAAAGAAAATAGCATCTCACTTAATGCAACTTTTTAAAGATTTGTGTCCTTTCACATCTATTATTTCATTTAATCTTTTGCATAAAACTATGCTATAGGAAGTCAAGTGTTATTATCACCATTTTCCAAGCAGTTATGTTATTTATCCAGCCTCACTCAGCTGGAGGTTTAAAGCATGTTGTTTCAACCTCCAGCTTACCAGCCCATATTGCATGTATGAAATATCCTTGCAAGAGACACTAAAGATCTCTTTCAAGTTTCACATATAAGCGGTTCAGTTAAAGACTAAAACAAACACTCTGGGGCATTTGCTCTCATGATGAGCCAAAATCTGAAAGAGTTTGATATTAAAATCAAAATTGCCTTTGAGTTACAAAAGCACATAAACACAACTTTATCTCCAAAACTCTGGACTGTCTTTTCACCTAAAATGAAATAACAGGCATTTTGTTTAAAAAAAAAAAAAAGAAAAAGAAAAAAAAAAAACTTCTGGCTAAGATTTTTTTTTTTTTTTTAATCTGGAGAGGTTTTTTTCCATCAAGTAGTTAATTCTAGTGAGTTCCAGATGTCATATTTCAAGAGGCACTGTTCTCAGACTTCCTTCTACTAACCAAAGAAATCTCCCTTCTTTAGGTAAATTTACTATATTTCTACTACCTTTTATTCTGGAATCAACCATCTACTATATCTTTTTTTTTCCTCTTCTTTTTTTAAATGATAATTCTCCATGGTTTTTTATTAAAGGGCTTGACAGAAATAGCTAAAAATGACACCTAGAAAAGAACATTTCTGCTCCTGGGAGTCATCAGATTTCAAACTTAAACTTGGAAAAGTTTCTGAAGCAAGCCAAAATGAGCACAGAGCAAGCACAGAGACCAATGTTCCTTTTTCTTCTTCTTTTTTATTTTGAGGGAAGGACATTATTTTGTTTTGTTTTGTTTTGTTTTGTTTTACATTTGGTCAGCTGGCACACTGCTCAGTTAATTTGAGATTTTTCCCCCTTTCTCATTTCAGTTACTTTAGATGTGTCCTACATTAGCTTTTCTTTAAGTCTTGAAGGGAGTTGGCCTCCATTCCCCAATTAGAACAATAGTTTCTCTCAGTTGACAGTGCCAGCTACATATATTATCTGTCCTGTTCCCAGCAGGAACATTCCAATGACGGCTTAGAAAAATTAGTCACATGGATTTTTAGATTGGGGAGGGGGTGTCTGGCTTCGGTTATCATCTTTGTGAGAAAATTGAACTGTTTCTCTCTTTCACGTCTCCCATTTACCTATTTCAGACTTTCATAGATGCTACACTTTTTCCTCATGACAGTCAAGAATGAACCCATCTTTGGAATCCTCCAAGAACTGGAGGCACATTTAGCCTGTTAATGCTTCTTTCTTGGCCCAATTCCACTTGGGCTAATTACATTCTGTTCAAAGGAAAAAAAAAAAAAAAAACTCTTTGAATTTTCATTTGGAGATGAAAAAGATTGTTTTTCAACCTCCTCTTCTGAGCTTTAAAACTCTACCCTCAAAAGCCCAGCATGGATTTATCCAAAGTTCCCTAAGGACAATTCCCAGAGTGTGGGAGAATAAAAAAAAACACAGCCATTCCCAGAGGATAAAGTGGCCATCCTCGCACCCAGCCTTCAGAGAAAAATATATGATTATCTGGCTGCAGAGGGTTGCCCTTTGCTTTAAAAGACATACTTCTTTATCAAGGGATAGTGATGACATACTTGAGGATCCACACCAAATACCATCTAAGAGAGACAGGAATTCCCTGGAAACACATTGTCTGGTTCTTTTTTGAAAATGAAAAGCACTGCAAAGCAATCCAAAAAGCCAAATTCCTACAGTTCAAACCTCTTCTCTGATGTTACATGTTGCATGGTCCAAATATGTGTAGCATGCTATAGACATTCATTGAAACATAATATATCTCTTACCATGATGTCTCTTTTTTGCTACAATCTTTATAACAAGGGCTCTTCACTTTTATTTCAATTGAATGAATCAATGTGACATTTGCCCTTGGTATTTTAGCTTTATTTCAGAAATTTCTAAAACACTTGTCTCTGCAAGATTTCCTTGAAGTTAAGGCACAGGAAATTGCTCTAAGCTCTGCTGACTCGACATTTGCCCATTTTTCTTCTGATGAAATATTTGTTTGCTTTAAAACTAAATGATGTAATGCACCTAAAACAATATAGAATTATACTAATTATGGTCTAAGTTGACAGATTTAGATGGAATCATACTTTATGTCTGTTCTTGTAGTATATATAGTCATTATCTATCAAGTATTCACACGTAGTTTGGGAATTTTCACACCAGTTGCCAAAACTCCAAACCAACAACTTAAAAAAAAAAAAAGGAAACTTCAAAAGACTTACATGTTTAGTTTAGTTTATACAGTACCATCAAGAATGGATCATGAACAAATTCATTTTGCTAGGATGACTAGAAAGTTCCCATAATTAGGCACTGAGAAAGGGAAAGAGGGTACATCCTATCTAAGTAGACTTAGATAGGAATGAATCACAATAGTAGATTTTCTTATAAATGTCTATAGTATATATCTTCCCCAGAGATCAATGATGATAAGAAATTAAGGAATATAATTTTAAGTGACGAGAAAGAAGGGAGACACTGAGAAACCTCCCAATTTTCAGTTAACAATAAATTTTCTTATATCAAAAAAATCACAAGTTGCAAAAAAAAAAAAAAAAAAAGTCTTACTAAGCTCAGTGAGAGGGTATAAAAGTAGTAGATGAAGGGTACCTGGATGGCTCAGTGGGTTAAGCCTCTGCCTTTGGCTCAGGTCATGATCTCAGGGTCCTGGGATCGAACCCTGCATCAGGCTCTCTGTTCAGCAGGGAACCTGCTTTCCCCTCTCTCTCTGCCTACTTGTGATCTCTCCCTCTCTGTCAAATTAATAAATAAAATCTTTTTTAAAAAGGTGGTAGATGAGCTTCTATTTTGAAAGATGAAAGATAATCTATTTGTGATTATCATAAATCACAAATCATATAGACTGCTCCTAAAAGATAACCTAATAAGAAAGATTTTTTTAAGTTGTTTTGCTTGTGTAACAACATAAGTCCTTGACTTTGGCAGCTCTGGAATCTATACTTCAGGAAAAAAAGGGCCAAGTTAAGTGTGTTCATAGAAAGGCATTCACAATGAACAAATGATGAACTTACTTCTCTTTAAGGATAGAAAATTTAGATAACTCTATCTGAAAATGTAAAATTCATTTTTAAAAGCTAGCTGAAATAAAAACAATACTAAGGAATGCAGAAAGCCTTAAAATACTAGACTTAAATGTCACTTGATATTTAAAGGGAGCAAGATTAATAAAAGTTTAAAAAAAAGGAAGAAATATTTTTCAAAGTGTGTAGTAAATCTCTGATATTCATGACTCCAAGAAGTAGAAAATATCCTGTGCTCTGGATGAATAAGGATTATAACCTTAAAGATAACTGCGAGCAATAAAGGTTGGTAAAATGGATTTATAAAATTTAGTTGTAATACTGAGCCTTTTATATCTATATTACATAGATCAGTTACCATTCTTAGTTTAAATATTTTAGTTTTATTACAAAAAGGAAAATTTGACCTATAATACCATTCTTAGTTTAAATATTTTAGTTTTATTACAAAAAAGAAAATTTGACCTAGGATAGCTTAAATTTTTGTAGGACTCTAGTGCTGATTCTATCAAAATTCTGATAATGGAAGCACAGAAGAATGACAGATGAAGGACTATAGAGAAATGCAGCATCCTTAAGAAGAGAAATCCCAAAATGTTGTAGACTCCACTGAATCTCCACTGCTCTCTCTTCACCACTAGTGCTTACAGCACTTTTTAAACATGAAAGAATCCCAGATCCTTCACAGATATACTTTCTTTTACTATCCAAATTATAAAATCTCAAGGACTCTTTCAGTAGTCCTAGCCTACATTTTTAAGTTTCTAAGAACACATAAAGTGATAGCCAGACTTCTCTTCCTAATATAAAGTGCCAACCTCCGAGGGACCAGAGTCCATATAAATTGGTTCTTAACATTTTCTGTCACTTTCTCTCAGAATCTCACAAAAATAACAAAACGAGTGTCTAATAAGACTAAAGATATATAGGCTTTTTAGTGATTTTCTTAGTTACTTTGATAAAAGATAAATCTTTTCTTCTTCTCATACTGGAAAATGTGACACAAAGAACTAATTTCCACTTCAACATGTAATGACAGTGGAAGAACTTGCCCGTTATTTGTTGATCTTCTCAGCAACTTAGGACTCTTTAAAATGATGTAATTTTGATGGCAGCAACAACCCAAGGGGACAAAAGAAAATGTTATAATGCCAGTGACCTCTGCTGCTAGGTGGAAAATTTAGGATTTAAAATGCCAAAACGTTTTAACAATGTTATAATCACCCTATTCTTAACTTCACTTACTTGCTCAATTTGAGCTATATCATTTAGCTGATTCCACACAACAGCAAATGGAAATTTAAACAGTGCCATTTGGAACACACTAAACTATTTTTCATGAGTGACGTAATTATCCCAAATTCTAATTGTACAGCAAAGGATATACTTGCATGAACGTTGGCTTGAACGTTTTGGCTTCAATTTCAACTTTTGTAATAGCTGCAGCAATATTTTCCTATCTAAATGTTTTTAAAGGCAGAATGTCTTCATAAATGAGCAAAGAGTTGGGTATCTAGATATTTCCTGGAAGCAAAACACAGCCAAGTGTCCAAACACAAGCTTTCTCATTTATATGTAGTGGAGTTTGAATATAACACAGCTGTTTAGTTTTGAAAGATGTGGGTATAATTATTCTTGTTAGGGCCTTATCACTCTACCTGCTCAGCATGTACATCGTGGGTCAGTGGTGGGAGAATCTATGAAGGAATATTGATAAAGCAACCTCTGATGTTCATATAGGTTGATGCGAATCATTCCTGGCTTATAAAATCCAAAAGCAACTGTATTGAGATGAGGATAGAAAATCACTGAGAACTCATATACTACATGTACAAGGACTGTGGATTGCCAAACCACGAAACTGGTATTTTAGGCAAAGTGGCATCTTGAAAGACTATAGACAAAAGGATAAAAGGCAGAGTCAAGTGACAAGTTCAAACAGAAAAAAATAATTGAGAAGAAAAAAAAAAAGAACAAAAAATATATGTAAAGGAAAGTGCTGGTAGTGAGCTTCCCAAAAAAAGGAGGTAGAAAAACCTAACTCAGAGCAGTCAGAAGCACATGGAAAAGTGGTAAGAAAGCTAAATTAAATTATGGTGTAAAGTACTTTGTGGAATTAGTCACTAATAATTTTTTTACATGGAATTGGTGATGATCTCTGTTCTCCTTCCCACTTTGGAATAACTCCTTGAAGGAAAAGGATAAAAGGAAAGCTAACATTTCCTGATGTCATACTAGGAACCTGGCAAAATGCCGTGTAGACAACGTGCTGTCTTGTTCAATCCTCACGATGATGAAGGGTAAGGATGCTTTAGAGTGGTCTGTTGAGGTGGAAGATATACTGTACAGAGATTTTCAAGAATGCCTGTTCCCCATCAGAAGTAAGAAGAAACTGATGATTGACGTGGATACAACTAATACGATGGGTTAGAATGTCTGTTTCATTCTGAGTAAAATTAAGGAAGGGGGTGCAGTCTGATAAGTCGTACCTGTAGAAATGAAAGTTGAAAACAGAAATCTAAAGTGGACTTCAGGACAAAAAGAAAGGAAATGGGATCTCTAGAAGAGGCACAAAACTACAACAAAATCACATTTTTAAGCTTTCCAATGTTCCTACGATCCACTTGATTTGTGATTTATCTACTTTTATAAAGTGATTTGCTTTAAAGCAAAAATAAAAAATAATTGGCGAACCTAAAATTTAGGCTCATAGAAGTTTCGTGACCTGCCCAAGGTCACACACCTAGTAAATGAAAGTTGGAATTAAAGAAAAGTTGTGATCCACTCCAAAGCTCCTAATCATGCTCTTTCATCACAATGAGCGGCAGCTGAGAATTTTAAGCCAAGAATGAGAAAATGGAGCCATAAGAAATAAAGTATAGGAATGTGTAGCAAAAAGGTCACCTAACATACATTAGTGTAATCACTTTAATTGAAAAAGAAAAATATTATAGAATTTAATAAAGTATTATTGCTTCTTTTTAGTCCACTGAAGTACAATTTGTATAAGAATAAAATATCAGTGAAGTACCTTAATTTAACATAAAAAAATTATATGCATGAAATAAATAAGAGAATACTCTTGAGGAATAGGTTGAGAAGAACTAAATTTTGCTGTCACTGAGTGGGGTCTATATTATATAGCCCATTTTTACTATATCTGAGCTTTACTGGACATATTCATGTTAGTTTGGGGAATATAAAAGAATACTGGACTAAGGTTCTGAGCCTTAGCTTGTTATAAGATCTATAATAAATCACTTCAGGGAATGTCTGGCCCCAAGTTTTCTAACTTACAAAATGAGGCACTTGGCTAGATTAGTGGTTATCATATTTTGTTTTGTTATAGAACTCCTTTTTTCCAAATAAATTCTCCAGTTGATTTCAAATAAGTAATGCTGATAAAATTGCACCATGACAAATACCAAAAAAATAAAGACTATTTTTCCTTGAGCTCTTAGATTTATGTTTTAGAAAAGGCCTAGCCTTAAAACATGTGAAAAAATGATATTAAAATGAAATATATTTCAGCATTTCATATATTGTATTCCAAACCGTCCTAGTTCTTGGAAGTAGTGTTTTAAAAAGTATTCTCTGGCTAATAATATCTTTGAATAATGAACATTGTATCTCCCTTTTGGAGAGTTATAATATGTGTATCATGTTAAGAAATCAGTAAAATTCTGCAGCAAAATAAATTAATTTAACTTTACTTATTCACAAGCATCACAAGTGACCTCAGGTCACTTTTTTTTTTTTCCCCAGCTGAAGTGAATGTTCCAAGGAGCATGCTTTTTAATATGGTTTACAAGTTCATGAACTCCAAGGACTCCAGTTTAAACCTACCATAGGTTCTGAAATGGCACCTACTATACATCACAACTCAATGGATATGATTTTGATGAATTTAAAGTTGAATTACACAAACACAGAGTTAACTGAGTACAAACCATGACATATTTAAGGTATTTTTTAAAGGAGGAGATAAGCTGTTGATGATACAAAGGATATTCAAAACTCTTCAAGGAAAACAAATCTGAGATGAGCAAATACACATTCAAAATAGGGACATACTTTGAAAATATCTTCTACCTTCCTTTTCCTCCTTGGCTTCCACCTAACTAAGATTTTTATCCTGTTGACCCATCTTCTCTCTAGTTCTCAGCCTTACTTTAGTTAAGGTCAGAAGAGAAAAAAAATCTAAAGAAAGAAGTGCTACAACCTCAGTAACCCGCCACACCTCCACCCTGCTCCGCTTCTAGACCTAGTCATTTCCATTGCTCTGTCCTTATCAGCTTCTATCCCAGATTCCATAATAAGAGTTTCTCCCATTCCAGAGCTACTGCCTTTGGTGAAGCTCTGGCATGGCCTATGACTGGTTTTCCACTGAAATGTGGAATGATGGTCTTTAAACCCTTTTTGTGCGGAAATTATCTTCCACCATCAATATGCACCTCTAAATCATTAAGTGAAAAATTTTAATTTTTTTTTTTTTAAAGATTTTTTATTTTATTTATTTGTCATAGAGAGAGAAGCGAGAGCAAGCACAGGCAGACAGAGTGGCAGGCAGAGGCAGAGGGAGAAGCAGGCTCCCTGCCAAGCAAGGAGCCCGATGTGGGACTCGATCCCAGGACGCTGGGATCATGACCTGAGCCGAAGGCAGCTGCTCAACCAACTGAGCCACCCAGGCGTCCCTGAAAAAATTTAATTTAAAAAAATAAAATAAAATCACTAATTGAAAGAAGGGCAATGTCACAAAGAAAAGACTGTTATTGCCTTATTTCTACAAATAGCAAATAAATAATGAGAAAGAGTTTTTGTTTGTTTTAGAAAGGAGAGGAAAAAAACACTATTTTTCTTCTATATTAGACCATGATGGAACAGAAACTTTACTTCTAAGCCATAGATG
This sequence comes from Mustela nigripes, assembly GCF_022355385.1. NCBI lineage: Eukaryota > Metazoa > Chordata > Mammalia > Carnivora > Mustelidae > Mustela > Mustela nigripes. The sequence continues at coordinate 193,064,402 of NC_081558.1, forward strand.
GTGCTATAAAATGAAGTAGGAGAACAAAAAGAAAGGAAGGAAAGAAAGAAGGGAGGGAGGGGGAGGAAGAGACAGGGAGGGAGAAAGGAAGAATGAAAGAGGAAGAAAGGGGGGAGGAAGAGGGCGCCTGGGTGGCTCAGTGGGTTAAGCCGCTGCCTGGGATCGAGTCCCGCATCGGGCTTTCTGCTCAGCAGGGAGCCTGCTTCCCTCTCTCTCCCTCTGCCTGCCTCTCCATCTACTTGTGATTTCTCTCTGTCAAATAAAAAAAAATTTAAAAAAAAAAAAAAGGGGGGGGAGGAAGGAAGGAAGGAGAAATTATGGTCAGAATCAAATGCCAAAAAGTGAATTTTCTCCCCAATACCTCAGCTACTTAAATCACTAAACTGGCTGCAGCTGTGCCCACAAAAATTAATTTAGAAAGATTCCCCCTTTTTCTTGCTAAAATATAGGCTTGTCGGGGAGATTTCTATAATTCCATCATAGTAAAAGAAGATGTCCACTATTACCATCCCAAACTGAAAATGTATGGTTTTGCATACAGATATTTAAGTATGTAGTGTTAAATTTCACAGCATTATTGACACAATACTTCTGGTATACAGTGTAATTGGTGAGTTAGACTTAGGTCTGAAACTCCAGCTGTGACATGATTCCTACCATTATGGCACACAACTTGTTCATGAAATGGAGATTGCACTCATTTTCAGGAAAGAAAAGTACTGAGGTTTCTCTAATCCAGAATAGTTTAAACATAGGAAATGTTCCAAAGGATAGCAATCAAAATGATGAATGAGTTAGATTATTTTATTCATGTGGAAATATAAATGAAGCATAAATTACTCAAGACAAATTTGCTAGGAAAAATAAAATGTGGGGAAATTGTGTGATGGTCTGAAGAATGTGAAAGGCACAGACCTCAAGGCTAGAGAAATAATTTAGTGTGAATCAAAAACTAATAGTACAGATAACGAGAATGTTCAGAGTAAAACAGAAGCTGCCTCCCCTGTTGAAAAAATAGCAGAGAAACTATACTAATTTGAATGTGGTCTAGGAATCCAAACCAGATAAAGACTTAGGAATAAACTCTAATACAGTATTAATACTCTTATCAAGGAAGATAGAACTGCCTAATCACATTATCTAGATTATCTAGATACAGAATTTGACCCATTGGGGTCATCTTCTTTCATAAATATTAGACTCAACCAAGTTGTTACCAACTTTTGGTTGGTAAAGCCTGTTGGGAACATCAGTGTTTAGGTGTCAAGTTGCTTGTGCTTTTCTCTGGGCATCTAAAAAAACCAGACATGATAAACAATTTAAAAGTCACAATTAGTTTCTTCCCAGTGACAAATAAATAGCAATCCTACTGTCTCCAATACTGTCCAACAGAAATATAATGTGATAAGCACATGCAATTTTAAATCCCCAAGTAGAAGTATTTAAAAAATAGGTAAAATCCACTTATTAATATATTTTATTTAACCCAATCTATCAAAAATATAGTTTCATCTTGTAGCACTAGCCACATTCAAGACTCACTAAGCACATGTGGTCAGTATACCATATTATATAGCATGAGAACTAAGAGAAAATAGGGGTATAAGACAAAAAGAAAAAACTGTGCATAGGTCAATGAAGGGACAGTCTTTTTGACCCATGGTAATGAACATTATGATTACATTGAACACTACAGGTAACTTCACTGAGAAGGGGAAAGAGGAACACAGGCACTCTGTGTATAGTGAAGTGAAAATATCACTAAAATAAGAATTAATTCATTTATGTGATTTTGGAGGTGGGCTAATTTCAGAATAAAATTATTTTTGTTATATCCTCTAAGTGATCAAAAATATATCAAAACATAATTTTGAATATTTTTAATTGGCAACTGCAATGATATTAAGATGTTGTGACAAGAAAATAAAATATTATGAAAATTATTTTTTAAATTGTCAAGAATAGCATTATATTAAGCACTTAAAAACATTTCTAGGACAGTTGAAAATGACTAGATTCAGAATAGCAGTTGCAGATGATCATTCAGAAATATATGGACAATTTATTTCTTTATTCAACAAAAATGTCTTTAGTATTTATTCTATTCCAGAGCTTCCTAGGCCCTGAGAATACAATGAAAACAAAGACAGGTAAAATCCATGCTCCTCAGAAGCAAATACTCTAGGATAGATACATAAATTCATTTGTCTACCAAAGCTTTGTTAAAAAGTTTCTAAAGAACTTCCTTTTTCTATCACCAACTAATATGACCTAGAATTTGTTCTCTTAAAAGAACATATTCATTGATTGTCAGCCTCAAGAAGTTGGAACCTATTTTATCTATCATCTAGTTCAATACATAGCAGAGTGCCTTATACATTACTTAATGATGGTACTAAATCAAATTAATTGAATCAAATTGAGATAAATCAAATTTAATAAATTAGAAGGCATAAAATAAGTGTTATTGCACTTCTAAAAATCCTAACTCAAAAACCATTAGTCAATTAAAAATTAATTGATTAAAATTAATTAAATTAATAATTAATTAAAAATTAGTGGTGATGCAACATGGGGGCTTAAGTGGGTAGGAGAAGAATAAATGAAACAAGATGGGATTGGGAGGGAGACAAACCATAAGTGACTCTTAATCTCACAAAACAAACTGAGGGTTCCCAGGGGGTATGGGGGTTTGGGAGAAGGGGGTGGGATTATGGACATTGGGGAGGGTATGTGCTTTGGTGAGTGCTGTGAAGTGTGTAAACCTGGTGATTCACAGACCTGTACCCCTTGGGATAAAAATATATGTTTATAAAAAATAAAAAATTAATTATTAAAAAAAATTAATACCAAAACCAAATGAAGACATTAATTACAAAAAAGGAAAACTTCAGGCCAGTATCTCCCATAAATATAGATGTAAAAATCCTCAATACAATATTATCAAATTTTACAATATATAAAAAGATTTACACAAAATAATTATAAGTGAGGACTGCCTGGGTGGCTCAGTGGGTTAAGCCTCTGCCTTCAGCTCAGGTCAAAATCTCAGAGTCCTGGGATCGAGTCCCACATCGGGCTTTCTGCTAGGCAGGGAGCCTGCTTCCTCCTCCCTCTCTCTCTCTCTCTCTATCTCTCTTCTTGCCTCTCTGCCTACTTGTGATCTCTCTCTGTCAAATAAATAAAATCTTTTAAAAAAAAATTATAAGTGGGATTTATTCCAGATATATAAGACTTGTTCAACAAATGTTAATCAATTAATCAGTCATATAAACAAGATAAAGAACAAATTTCACATGATTATATCTATTGATGTTAAAAAATATATATATATTTGACACATCCTAAGATCCTACACTAATCCATGACAAAATCTCTCAGCAAACTAGGAATGATGGGGAACTTCCTCAACTTGAAAAAGAACATCTGTGAAGAACCTAATAGTTAATATCATAGTCAATGGTGAGAAACTAGATATTTACCACTTAGAATAAAAACAAGGCCAGGATTCACATTATACCACAAGTCCTAACTAACACATTAATACCAAAAAAAAAAAAAAAAAAGGAAATAAAATGTATACAGTCTTTATGAAGTAAGACATAAAACTGTTCTTGTTTAGACATGACATGATTGTCTACATAGAAAATACCAAAGAATCACCAAAAAATCTCCTGGAATAAATAAGTGATCATAGCAGAAGTACAAAATACAAGGTTAATATACAAAAGTCAATTTCTTTCCTATATACCAATGATGAAAAATGGGAATTTTAATTTAAAACACAATATTATTTACATTAGGACCAAAATAATGTAATACTTCTTGCTTTGGCAGCATATATACCAAAATTGAAACAATACAGAAAGTTTGTGAAATGTACCATATTTTTAAAAAGAACAAGAAAATAATGTAATATTCAGATACAAATCCAACAAAATATGTACAGCATTTTTTTTTGAAAAAAACTACAAAAATCTGATAGAAGAAATTAAGGAATATAGGGAGATATTCCATGCTCATGGATAGGAAGATGCAATATTGTTAAGATGTCAGTTCTTCCCAATTTGATCTATAGTTTCAAGGTAATCCAAATCAAAATTCCAGAAAGTTATTTTGTGGATGGATCTCAATAAAATCATTCCAAAGTTTATATGAGAAGATGAAAGATCCAGAATAGTCAATACTATATTAAAGATGAAAAACAAGTTAGAAAACTGAGACTATCTGATTTCAAGACTTAATATAAAGCTACAGTAACCAAAAGAGCATGGTTTTGGCAAAAGAACAGTCACATAGATCAATGAAACAAAACATAAGACCCAGAAGTAAACCCACATAAATAAAGTCAATTGATCTTTGACAAAGGAGCAAAGACAATTACATGGAAACAAGATAGTCTTTTCAACAAATGGTACTGGAATAGCTGAATATCCATAATGCAAAATCAATCTAGATTTGGGACTTACATCTTTCAATCAATTAACTCAAATAGATCACAACCTAAATGTAAAATGAAAAACTGTAAAATTTCTAGAAGACAGCCTAGGAGAAAATCTAGGTGAGCTTGGTGTGAGGATGAGTTTTTATAAGATACAATATCAAAAGCATGATGATCAGAGGAAAAAATTAGTAAACTGGTCTGTTAAAATTGAAAACTTCTGCTCTGTGAAAGACAACCTTAAGAGAATGAAAAGACACATACTACCAGACAGTATTTGTATAACACTTATCTGACAGAAGATTTGTATCTAATATATGTAAACAATTCCTCTAAAGCTTAATAATAAGAAAACAACTCAATAAAAAATGGTAAAATGATCTGAACATACACCTCATCAGAGAAGATGTACAGATGGCAAATAAATAATGAAAGATGCTCAACATCATTTTTCATTAGGAAGCTTCAAATTAAAACAACGATGAGATATCATTATTAGAATGACCAAAATCAAAAAAGCTGACAATAACAAATTCTGACAACCAAGTGCAGCAACAGGAACTCCTGTTCATTGCTGCTGAAAATGTACAAGAAGGTACAGCCACTTTGGAAGACAGTTTGGTTCTTCGGTAATAAACATAGTATTACCATGCATTTCAGCAATCATGTTCTTACATATTTATCTGATTAAGTAGAAAACTTATGTCCATAAAAATATCTGCACTCAAATGCTTATAGCTGCTTTATTTATAATTACCCCAAACTGGAAGCAACCAAGACATTCTTCAACAAATGAATAAACAAACCGTAGTCCACTGAAGCAATGGGATATTATTCAAGGACTAAAAAAATGATCTATCAAGCCATGAAAAGACATGGAGGAACCTTAAATGCATATTTTAAGTGAAGGAAGTTAACCTGAATGGTGCTAAACAGTGCATGACTCCAATTACATCACATTCTGGAAAAGATAAAACTAGAGTGACACATAAAAAAGTCAATGGTTGCCAGGTCTCAGGGTGAGGGTGAGAGAAATGAAGACATGAAATATGGTGCTCAAATTTTAAAAATTTAATTTAAAAAAATGCTGAAAAAAGCCAAAGAGACACAAGAGCCAACTAAAAGACCTTGCAAAAGTTAAAGCTGGAACAATTGGAGCAATAAAATAAAGTAGTCCTAGAATGTAGCCCAAAGGTTAAAATAAGTATCCAGGAGTCCATACTGATATAAATAAATGATTAAATAAATTAAAAAATGTAAAAGAAGAGAAAAATCTCCTATACAGGAGAGTTCTACATAAATTACTTAAATACTCCATCTTAAAGGTTGAGGAAAATGACTCCCCATCCTTAAGTTTGAGCTGCACATGCTGACTTCCCTCCAAAGAGTGTAGTATGAAAATAGAAGGGAGAAAGTAATAGTGAAGAAACCTGAAAACATTACTTCTGCCTGTTGACTGAGGTCAACATCAATGGTCATAAATCATGTAAACTATATGTGCCTTTGATATGATACAATGAAAATGACATACTTTACCTCTGTGAACTTCCTCCCCAAAACACATAGCTCCTTTATAATGATAAGAAAAACATCGAATTCCAGGAGATGGGCATCCTACAATATATCTAACAAGTACTCCCCCAAATTGTCAAGGTCATCAAAAACAAAGGAAGTCTCAGAAATTATCGAAATGTAGAGAAGACTAAGGAGACATGGTCCCAGAACATAAAGAAAGCATTAGGTATAGGCTAAGGAAGTCTGAAAAAATTATGGACTTTAGTAAATAATAATGTACCAATTTTGGTTCATTAATTGTAAGAGACAATGCTAATATAGGATATTAACTATAGGGGAAACTGTGTGTGGGTTGCTGGTAGGAGAACGATATATGGGAATTCTCTGTACTATCTACCTAATCTTTCTATAAATCTGAAACTTTTCTAAAAGCAGTCCAGAAATTTTATTACTTAATTAGTTAATTAATATTCTGGCTAACCTATTGACACACACTTTAATCTAAGTAAGATTAATTTTTGGAACATTACTAATCACCAGACCATGGGCCTGGCCAATACCCACTAAAATATAGTGCCAAGTAGTTCCAATCTGAAGAAACTTGCCATCCTTACTTGTTTATTATGAAAACTACGATACTACAATTATCTATGAAACCAGTTCTTATCCGAATATAAGCTGTAGCTGATCCTTGGACAACACAGGTTTGAACTGTATAGGTCCACTTATGTGGATTTTTCAATAAATACTGAATGATACTGTAAATGTATTTTTTTATAATTTTAACATTTTCTTTTCTCTAGCTTATTGTAAAAGTACAGCATATAATACACATAACATCAAAAAAATGTGTTAATCAACTGTTTATGTCACCAGCAAGGCTTCCAGTCAACAGTAGGCTATTAGTAGTTAAGCTTTGCGGGAGTCAAAAGTTATATGCAGATTTTCGACTCTGTAGGGATTGGCACTTCTAACCCTCATATTGTTCATGAGTCAGTTGTACTCATCTCCTCCATAGTCTTACAACCTAATGCAGACACCATCCTATCTCTTCATTCCCATTCACATCTAACCTAAGTTCATAGTTATGTTCATTGTTTCCACCTCGTTATTTTCCACTCATTGTTCACAGTAATTTGGTTCTGCCCCCACTTATTCTTCCAAAGCCAAAGATGGTCTCCCTAACCCAGTAGGCACTCACCTATTACTTTACTTCATTTTTTGGACGTATCCATTATCTATTCCTTCCTTTGTAAAATACTTTCTTCTTTTGCATTCATCACATTTCATTTTCCTTGTTTTCTTCTACTTCTCCTGCATATTCTAGATGTATGTGAGATTCTTATTCTGTCCTTAAATGTTATTGCTCTTAAAGTTCAGTAAGGCAAATTCTTTTCACTTTTTTTTAAATTTTTTTTATTATATTCAGTTAGCCAGCATACAGTACATCACTAGTTTTCGATGTAGTGTCCAACAATTAGTTTTGTATAATGTTACTCTATGTGTGTACCTTAACTTCCATGGCTTTAGTAACTACTACATGTTGATGTATACCAAATAAAATATTATACTACTTGCACTGGTTTTTCCACTTTGGAGCTCTACTCATATATCAAAGTGAAAATGTCCCACAACAATCTACCATGTCCTCTTTCCCAAACTCCCGATACTCTATATTCTCTATCTCTATACACAGTATCACCACTGTCTACTCAAGGCAATAGTCATTATAATCAATTTCATTCTCACTTCAAATATTAAATCATTCCTCAATACTCAGCATCCCTTCTAAAATATTTCTCATATCCATCAACTTCTGTCTATCCACAGAATTACCATTCTAGTTCAAACGATCATCATCTCCTACCTAGATTTGTAAAATCTCCCCTTACAGTTCCCCACATCTCCATGATTCCTCCCTCTAGTCCATTCTGCATTCTTTTTTTTTCTTTTAAGATTTATTTATTTATTTATTAATTTGACAGAGAGATAGAGAGAGAGAGCACAAGTAGGCAGAGCAGCAGGCAGAGGGAGAGGGAGAAGCAGGCTCTTCACTGATCAGGGAGCCTGATGTGGAGCTTGATCCCAGGACCCTGGGATCATGACCTGAGCCGAAGGCAGAGGCTCTAACCCACTGAGCCACCCACACGCCCCTCCATTCTGCATTCTATCTTATCATTCCCTAATTCAAGACACTTTAATTCCCCTTTGTTGTTAGTCTGATATCCGAATGATTTAACTTTGCTTATCATTCATAATTAGGGCTCTGCTTAATTAACACTCTCATCTACTTTCCTATTTTTTCCTCACTTCACTGCTTTTGCCTCACCATGATGAAGTGCCAATGTGTATGCTGCTCACTCTGCATGCATCATTAGTTTACCCCACTCTCACTGTCACTGTAACCTCAGAGTTCAGCTTAGTCCTTTCAAGAAGTCTTCTCTGAATCCTCAAATCCCAGACAGTTGCCTCTCCTGTATATTGCCACAGAGCCTTTTACTTCTGCTCTCAAAAACCTTAACATACACACACACAATTTTAAATTCCCTCATACTTATCCATATAGCTTATTAAACCCCAAGCTTTCTAGAGATAATAAGAAATCTATATTATATGATTATTACTATATCTATATTATTAAATCTATATTATTATTATATGATTATTATTATTATATAATATCTTCTCAAGAATATCTAGGACAATGACATTCACACAGTATTTGATATATTGACTGATGAAAATATAGATGGATGGTTACAATAATTCAGAAAAATACCCTGAAAGTATTTTAAACTTAGAAGTTAAAAAAGGAAAAAACACCTCTCTGGAATGAGTTACTGCTTGCTTACAGCTTTTGATTCTAATACATTTTCTTAGAAATAGACTTGGTTTCTGTATGTATGAAAAATTTATGGGACGCCTGGGTGGCTCAGTTGGTTAAGCAGCTGCCTTCGGCTCAGGTCATGATCCCAGCGTCCTGGGATCGAGTCCCACATCGGGCTCCTTGCTCCACGGGGAGCCTGCTTCTCCCTCTGACTCTGCCTTCCACTCTGTCTGCCTGTGCTCGCTTTCGCTCGTGCTCTATCTCTGACAAATAAATAAATAAAATCTTTAAAAAAAAAAAATTTATAAAGAATATCCACTATATCCCAGGTTTAAAGTGAAGATTTTCCAGGACAGTATTATTGCTTTAGGTTGCAATAGTCATGTTAATCACCTAATACCATGTTTGAACTAACATGAATGGACGGGACCAAAATTCCAAGACATCAAAGGACTCAAGTCTGATAATAATAGTTCGGAAGCAGTCAGAGAATGGTGAAGGAAGGAATTGTCAGCAACTGAAGGATAACAGTGGGAATTAACCAGTAAATATCATGGGGCTATGACTGAAATTCAGTATGGAACATATAAATAGCAATACAAGCCAGAATGAACCCTTGGCTCAAGCAGCCTTTAGACTTGACAATTGGACGGTCCAGAAGGATTTCAAAGCTTCAAGGAACTGACATAGAATAGATTAAGGAACTTTGAGTATTAGTAGCAGCAAAATATATAGAATAATAGGGGTGAGATCAAAGATATTCTGTCATCTCTATGCATAGAAGAGGATTGAAAAACAAAAATATGTAGTGAAAGTCTTAGAGAGTCAAAGATACATACAGTATTTTCTCCAAATTAGCTTTTTTTATCTAAAAGCAACAGTGACTAAATAGTTTCAAAATGCTTTATTTAGTATTTCTTTTGGTTATACTTAAATAAAAATCTTACAGAAAAACTACTAGTAAATATTTTACTTTTAAAATGTATAATTATCATGTTTTATGTTACAAAGGAATAGGCACCAAAATAACATTAATAATTAAGTCAGTGTTAACACAAAGTAATGGAGTTTCTCTTGACTTCTACTCTAAAGTCTATTATTGACTTTTTTTGTAATTGAAGATACAATCAAAGAAGGAATGGTTGTTAATATTTTATCAATTCTGAAATTCTACCATTACATCTTCCTTCACCAATGTTATCTCCACTTAGATGATTCACAAAGTAGTTGGGTTAGAAAATAACCATGCAGGGCGGCGGTGGCTCAGTCATTAAGCATCTGCCTTGGGCTTATGTCATGATCCCAGGGTCCTGGGATCGAGCCCCACTTCAGGGTCCCTGCTCAGCAGGAAGCCTGCTTCCCCCTCCCCCACTCCCCTTGCTTTTATTCCCTCACTCACTGTGTCTCTCTCTGTCAAATAAAGAAATAAAATCCTTAAAAAAAAAAAAGGAAACAACTATGCTCAATTTTTGTCTCAAATAATTTAGACAATACATCTCTAAAGATCCAAATCACCAGGTTGTTGCAAATCCCCTACTCTTTTCTAATTTAACCTACCACATGTTCCACATCATCAAAAACCTCATGAGTCCAGAAGTATGATCCAGCTTTTCTTTTTTTACCTTCCATGTGTTACATAGTAATAAGCAAAGGACATTCTCATATAAGTGCTCAAAAAACACTTGTCTGGTGAAAGAGTAAACCCAGAGTAAGAAAAATGAGTCCTTAATCCTTTGTTCACCTTGCGCTGGGCAGTATGCATAGATTATAAGAGTGAATTCGAACACACTGGACCACCTCTGTTCACACATAATATCAAGCCATTGAACTTCTAATTTCTGAAAGGTGAGATGACTTGGCATATCTCTCTTTTTTAATTCTTTTGTTGATTTACTTCCAGGAGTTCCACATTTTCTCATTATCTTTCTTTTCCTGCAGCTATTTGTGCATATAATTGCTTTTAAACCATAAAGTTGTTGTTACAAATAGTGTTCTCTTTAATGAAGAAGACAGTACTTGACAGATTAATGATATTAAATTATTTAATAACCTCCTATCTTTAAATAAATTATAAGAGACACAGTTCATTTGTTTATTTTTAGTCTTCAGACTCTGTATAGACAGTTAATACACAGAAAGGAATTAAAGCAAACTCATTTCTGCCTCAGTAACTAGAGTTGAGCTCTTCTCCTAGCACTGAATATTTATTTGAATTTCTATACAGAGTCAAGCGCCAATTACCTTCAAACAATCTAAGCATCTTTAAAATCTGAAGGCCCATTCACTGGGTAAATTGAATGCCAAAGTTTATGGAAACAGTGATTTCATAGAAGCCTGTAGTAACTTGTTCCCTTGCCTAATGTACCCACTGAACTAAACAAGACAGATGCAAAATTTTATTGGAAAAATTATATTAGGTAGCCATAGGTGAAAACATCTAACCTTTTAGCTGGTTCGTCTTAAATAAAGAACAGTAAGTATCAGGAAAGAAAACCTATAATTAGGTTTATGTTCTCAAAAGACTAACCATTCCTAATTTTAGAAAACAGGCTTACCTATTCATTGAAATTTATAAAAAATGAGAATTTGCTTAAGTGTTTTCTATTTATTCCTTAAATTCTCAAATTCAATGAAATTTTAATCTTCAAAGCTTTTTGAGTCTGGGGCTTTTTTCTATAGCTTAACTTAATATTATCGGGGTTTAGGTGTGTTTACTTGTTTGGTTTTGTTTCCACTCAACACAAATACACTCCGTTTATTTCCTTTCCATATTTCCATTGGTTTTATAAATAACTTAAAGCATGTGTACAGACTTTAACTCATTGTAGAAATACCAAGTTTTAAGGGAGAAACTTTCACTTGGTGTTTATGAAATCTTTTTTAAAATTTGTAGATTTTTAGAATCTACTCATTCTTGACTTATGGATATAATACCTGGGGTGCCTGGGTGGTTCAGTCAGTTGAGCATCTGACTCTTGGTTGTGGCTCAGGTCATGATCTCTGGGTCATGAGACTAAGCCCCACGTCAGGCTCCACACAGCACAGAGCCTGCTTGGGATTCTTTCTCTCCCTCTCCCTCTGCCCCTCCTCACACTCATTCAATCTCTCTCTCTATCTCAAATAAATAATCTTTGAACTAGATATAATACCTAATTTTCTAAAATGTATTTATCTATTCAGTTTATGCTCTGTTTATATCACTTGTGACATTCATTATAATTTTTTTTAAGATTTTATTTATTTATTTATTTATTTGACAGGCAGAGATCACAAGTAGGCAGAGAGGCGAGCAGAGAGAGAGGGAAGCAGGCTCCCCGCTGAGCAGAGAGCCCGATGTGGGGCTAGATCCCAGGACCCTGAGATCATGACCCGAGCCGAAGGCAGTGGCCTAACCCACTGAGCCACCCAGGTGCCCTTCATTATAATTTTTATAACATAATTTTTTAAATTTCAGCACATAAAGAGGTGCCCAATTAGGCATATTTATTCAGATTTGGATACTATGACAATAAGTATTATGACTGTTACAGCCATAGAGAAAACCTTGAGCCATAATATCTGTTTCTCTTAAGGTTCTATAGGGTGGTGGCTAGTGCTCCTCATTTGAGTATGAATATTCAAAACTGGCAGACTTGAAGAAAAATTTTAAAGCTATCATTTTAAAAGATGTATTTTCCAATTTGGAGGAAAAAAATTAAAAAACAAGAAAAAAATGCATTTTCTGAGCAACCTCTAAAAAAATGAATGCCTTGGGTAAGCCTCATTACTCATTTAAAATATTTATATTTTTAAAGGTTTTATTTATTTATCTTTCAGAGACAGAGAGAGAGAAAGCACAAGCAGGGGAGCAGCAGGCAGAGGACAAAGCTGGCTCCTTGCTGAGCAAGGATCCTGGGATCATGATCTGAGCCAAAGGCAGACAACTGACTGAGGCCACCTAGGAGTCCCACATTTATTTTTAAAACATTTTGTGTCTGTCTTAGCTTTGTCTTCCACATTTTTACAATCTTTAGCTCAGGCCTGAAGTCAAAATTTTGGCTGTTTATGTTTGAGTGGGCAAGGATTTTCTTTCTCTATACATAGTTCCATCTCTCTCTCTCTCTGTCCTAATCTCTTCTTCTTGTAGGACACAAACTGCATTGGATTAGGACCCACCTAATGGCTGCCGTTTAACTTAATTACCTTTTTAAAGGCCCTATATCCAAATACAGTCATATTCCAAAGTACTGGGGGGACCTCAGCATATGAATTTTGAGAGAACACAATCAAGCTCATAACTACCACAGAATTCTAATCACCCCAAACTCAAAGTCTTTTGGCTCTTTTCTTTCTCTTCCTCTTTCCGTTCAAATGTTTTGTATGAAGTCTACTGTGACACTTTTCCCTGCTCTCCACATCTACTCTAATGGAGATTTCTTATCTACACTATTACTATATCACGCTAATAAACTCTCCATTACTGTCTACACATTTGCTGCCATATCTGTCTTTCTAAAACTAAGCAGTAACAAAGCTACATCAATTCAAAAACCTATAGTGACTCCTAAATTATTGCCTAACATTTGCCTAACAGTAACTTAGGCTGCTTTTTAAAGATGCCCTTTGCCTGCCTTTTAAGGCCTTCCTTGATCTCCTTCCAATGAGGGATCTGGTATTATGTCCCACGACTTTTCTGTAGAATCTTAAGTTTCTAGAACAGTGTTTTATATTGTAGATTAAAAAAAAAAACTATTAGTGAACCACAGAACTAATTTTGACAAGCATTTTAGAAGCCAAAGAATGGGATGGGATGGAATGGAATGTATCAGAATAATATTTTAGGGGCACCTGGGTGGCCCAGTTGGTTACGCATCCAACTCTTGATTTCAGCTGAGGTCATGATCTCAGGGTCGTGAGATCAGGACTGCATCCAGCTTTGTACTCAACATGGAGTGTGCTTGTCCCTCTCCCTCTGCTCTGCCCTCTGCTCACGCTCTCAAATAAATAAATAAATAAATAAAATCTTTTTAAAATTTTAAAAAAACTTTAAAAATTAAAAAAAAAATTTAAAGAATAGCATTTTAATAAGTATCTAAACAATCATACAGATTATAAAATTCAGGCTCTTTTTTTCTTCCCCACCAACTTATTCCTTAAGACTCTCCTGTGTTCTTCTTTAAATATTTTCTTTCATTGCATATTTTCTTTCTTTTCATATTTTCAAGAAGATACTATTACTTTACACATAATTAGGCTCTTGACTATATGAATATAAATTACACTGATTTCCCCAAGCAATAACTGAATTCCATGCACACAAATAGGTTTTCTGAAAATTTTTCTGACCATTGACTGACAAGTGGGTTCAGAACCTATGCATGTGCCACATGGCACCTGTGCACAGCAGCATGATGGCAGTAAAAGTATTAAGAAAACCATATTTCCGGGCGCCTGGTTGGCTCAGTGGGTTAAGGCCTCTGCCTTCAGCTCAGGTCATGATCCCAGGGTCCTGGGATCAAGCCCCACATCGGGCTCTCTGCTCAGCAGGGAGCCTACTTCCTCCTCTCTCTGCCTACGTCTCTGCCTACCTGTGATCTCTGTCTGTCAAATAAATAAATACAATCTTTTAAAAAAAAAAAAAAGAAAAAGAAAGAGAAAAAAGAAACCATATTTCTCAGCATTTATCAGATTTTGAAACCTCCTAAACAGCCATCACTGGGCAATTCTTAATTTAACACTGAATGGACTTCAGCTATTAGTCATATAGAAGTGCTGTTGTAGGTACCTAAAAAGATTTGTGTTATTTAATCATCAACAAGCCAGAGCATTACAAACCAACACAAAATAAGGACCTTAAAGTGAAAACAGAAGTAAAATATGACTGTTGAAGCAACAGACTTAAGGGGATGGGAGTCCCTTCTTTGGAAGGATAAGGTAAGAACATAACAAAATATTAGGTTCCAGAGAGCAGAGGATCATGAAAATCAGCAAGTTATTGCTGATATATTTTCTTTTTTAAAGGAAATAGGAAAATTAAGCAATTCCATATAATTAAAAATAATTTTAAGTAATCCTATCAATTCACTGATGCTGCTAAGTAGCCTTTATCCTGACTAAGTTGGGTCATCACTCCCCTGGGAGTCCTTGCTCTTTATTTCAAGTGACACTAAAGAATCACCAAGGCAGAGAAGGGTTTGTCTCACAATAATAAAAACATAAATCCATGTGAGGACTCTTTTTCTTCTTACAAAATACAAAGAAACATTGGTTGAGGAATTAAATCTAGTCAAATCTGGATGTCATCTGGATTTTTGTGGCATTGGAAGTTGTAGTCAGGCAAGATTTGTGCTTGAAGAAAACATAGAGACCACAAAGAAATTAAGAGGGTACACCCTGGGGTTAGAGAAAAATATATATTTTAAATTATGTTCCTTGTTGTCAACATAAGTACAACGCTCATGCTTAAATATTTATTATTTCTCTTTAAACAAGTCTCTAAGATCTTGTTTCCATTTCCAGTATGGATCATTGGTTTCAACTGCATAAGAATCACCTGCGGAGTTTTCACCAGGACCCTGCCTCGGCCTGTAACTAAGGAAGGTCTAGGTTTTGGAGTGCCATCCTTGAAACGGTCTAAGTCTCTCTCCTGTGCATGGGATTTTAGTGCTTTTTAAGGGGACACCTGAGCCTGAAATCCTCTTTCGAGCACTTTCCAACCTTGTAGTGGAGTAGGTCAATGTCACAAGGGGCTCTAGGGCTTGTTGCCTTAAGTCTGTCCCCAGGCCAATCCAGGCCACAGTGCCAGAAATGCAGCATGACAAGTGGCTCACTGCTAGTAACCAGAGTGGAAGGACTGTGCTGTTGTAGTTTGCATAGCTGCCTGAAATTGGATAGATAGAATAGTGTTCACATAGAGTTTGAGTAACCATCGCTCATGTTGTCAGGCACAGGAAGAGTTCAGGGTTCAGGGCTTCCAATGTTCATTGCTAACCCTTGGCCTTGAGCCATAGGTGGGCAGTGTGGTAACTTTTGAACATCTAGATTCTGTCTATAGTTCAGCCTCTAGTCTACAGTACCCACAGTTAGCAGGGTGAGAGCAGGCATTCTTTGTCCTTCCACCATGGTCATCCCAACCCCTCTAAGGCTCCACACTTCATACCAGCTAGTTTTCCAGGAAGTGCCATGCATGTCCTTTAAGGACTTTGAGACTATTTTGTTCTTAATACTTCTTCTCCTTAATTCTGCTGCTAAGTGTAGTGATGCAAGGCTCTCCTAGATTGGCCCTGACACACGGCCAACAATGAGTGGCATGCCTTCTTTAAATGAGATTATTCTTATTATTCTAACCAGAGATCTTATGCCTATCCCCTTTGTAGCAGTATGAAAAGCAAGGGTGGAGTGAACAATGAAAGAGATCACAGTCTAGAAATGCAGTGACTATGAACTAAAGAGTTCAAGAAAAGACATGACTGAAAGAAAGATTGATCCACGATTACACAATTAAATTCCAAATAGCAAATATAATGCAACCAGAAAACAAGTAACCATTAACAGTCCCCTGAATTCTCTGAGCAAGACATGTGTTTGTGGTCATCATCAACAAAGCACAGTAAAACTTTTGAAAGAGGCAATGGAAGCTAGTATTTATGGGCAGCGTGATGGTTGAGGCAGAACCATAAGTGATGATGTACTCCCCAGTAAGGAAGTGGCATGAGGGCATCGCTTCAATACAAGCACATTCCAAAGAGCCATGATACTGTGAGTAATAACATCATTGCTATCCTTTTCTCATGGTGGGAGAAATAAAATTAGCCAACAATGATGTACTTGACCACCAAGAACATAAAGTGGTGGTTCCTAGATCTGAATTTAAAGAGATGGTGCTTGGATCCTATAATGAATCTTCACATGTACCAACTGAACAATAAACAAATAACTAAGTACCTCTTCCCAACTCTATTTTAAATCACCATTCATAATCACTGCTCCTCATATGACGCCATGAATTTTTAATACATTTGTGATAAAATTACTTATATAGGCAGGTGTCTACAAAAATATTTACCCAAAGAACCCCAAACCCCAGAGGCAATCTTGATTTCCAATTCCCTCCCAGTTCATCTCTCTGCCTCTCTCCTTTCTCTCTTCCATCTACTGCCCACCTCCCAACTCCACCACAACTTCTATCTCCCAACCAGAACTGAGGCCAGAGTGGAAGACTCCTTCTATTTTCCTACTGGTAATTTTACAAAACCTTGATAAGCATTTATGATGCATAATACAGGGGACCCAGAAAATTATGCCCTGATTTTAAAAAAAAAACAATTGTTGTTTAATTTAGAAGCTTACCATAAGGCAGGATGACAGAAAGACCTCCTTGATGAAGAAGTTTAAGTCTCATATTTCTGTTAAAGCCAGCTGATTAACAAGTTTGTTGTGCAGGATATCCAAAGATTGGACTCAGCTGGTTGGAATAGTGTTGGCTGAGAAACTAATTTTGAAATCATTTCAAGTTGGGGCACCTGGATGGCTCAGTTGGTTGAGCATCCGACTCTTGATTTCAGCTAAGGCCATGATCTCAGGGTTGTGAGATGGAGCCCGGCATCTGGCCCCACACTCAGCAGGGAGCCTACTTGAGATTCTCACTCTCCCTCTGCCCCTGCTCTCTCTCTCTCTCCCCTCAAATAAATAATTAAAATGAACAAAAAAAAAAAAGAATCATTTCAAATTATTCTTTTGCTCAAAAACGCACTGCGGTTTCTTAGAGTTGTACATATGCTCATGAAGACATCTGATTGTAGGCAGCTGAAGGCTTCTAAACATCAAATTGAGAGCGATTTTAAGCCATCATAACTTAGCTTTGAAATTAAACTTTGTGGAGAAGAAATCAATCTTAAATTAAAACACTGAGATGAAACATAGAAAAAGACATAAATCCAGGCCTAAATAGTGTATCTTGAAATCTTGCTTATGATGGTATTTTCCAAAATATAGACCTATGTATAGATAATTTTGGATTAATAAGTACTCCATTATAATTTTAATAAATGATTTTTATGTATTTTGCCAAAAATAATTCATTGTTATACTGTATAGTTTGTGTTTAGCCTTACCACAATATCCAGCATTCGAGGATTTTAGAACCACTAAGGTTACTGATTAAGTGAAAGATATTAAATTTGGCAAAGTGCTTGGGAGAAATTAACAAACTCCTAAAGGTCTGGCCTTCAGATCCAAAGACTTCTTATCAACATAGAAATGCAGTAAAACCTCCTTCTGAATCCAATGCTGTCTTAAGAAGATATAACCTCTGGCCTATTTCCACTACCTCAGTACTGTTGTCTTATCCTCTCATCTCCTGTCCTGTCAATCCTTATCTCCAGGCTCCCATTAAATTCTAATGTCTGCATCTGGTCAGAGTAAAGCACACATGGTACTTAGCGAAGACCTAGATAACCAGTAAGTCAAGGTCAGTGGCCCCAAAGATAGACCCTTTATGATTCTCCTTAAAGGAAAAAGGCAGCTCTGGGGAAGAAAAAAAAAAAAAGGTAGATTTCATGAACTGGGAAATGAAAACATATTGTATGCATTTAAAATGGATGATTTGAATATAAAGAAAATCCCTTTCTCCCTCAGTTGCTCTTCCACACAATGAGGGCATGAAACTTTAGAATGAATCAAGAGGGCCATAAGACATGAGAAAGTTTTCAACTATTCCAAATCATTATCCAGATGTGGATTTTAAAAACCATTATTCCTATGAGATTGTTTTTCATTTCTAAGACTCCATAGGGAATTCTTTGGTCTTCTATCCTATATTCCTCCTTTGTTTGGATGTTACATAGCAGGACAAAAATTCTATACTTCATTCTGATGAACATCTTTATATACTTGGGAATATGATTCTCATCTCAGAAGGACTTTGAAACACTTGATACAAAGGTAACCACTGCTATGCCGCGTACAAATTACAATTTTTAATAGCCCTTCTGCCCTACTCTTTATTCCCATCACCATATATGCCTAGTAGGAAAAAAAAAAAAAAAAAACCCCTGTTCTTCTGGCAGTTTGAATATAAAACACTTAAGTTTGTTTCTTTTTTTAATGAAAATTATTTTCAATGAGGCCTCTTGCTAGTTCAATTAAGGTATACAGAAACTTGATGGAAGCTATAGCCTATTCTGCTACTATGTTGCTCATCTATGAATATTATATTTTTAGATATATTTTTCATTTACAATATCATGTGCTAAAATTTTCTGCACACTATAAACTATGGCCAATTTTCAAATATTTGCTGTGACTCTTCTCTAAGTCAGTAAGACATGATAGCCATGTAAAAGAAAAACTGTGATCCCTGCTCTGCCTTGCCTAGTCGAGCTAAGCGAAAAACTATGCTCTCTCGCATACAAAAATAATGATAATTAATAAATAATTATGAAGGGGTTATCTGGACTGGCTCCTAGTATTGCAAATCCAAAGGCCTGTAGAAACCAGGTTGACTGTGAGGCAGTAAGTAGAGAAGAGAGGACATGTTCCATCTTGCTGAGTATCCACTACTGACTCTACACAATATTCTTAGAAATGTGGCCCTTGATTCCCTGCTCAGCAAAAAAAAGAAAGAAAGAAAGAAAGAAAGAAAGAAAGAAAGAAAAGAAAAAGAAATGTTGTCCTTAATTTGTCAATTCTGGCTTTTTAAAAATGTAATATCAGATTTTGTATGTGAAATCCATTTAGAAATATTGGTCATAAGTCAATTTAAAGAAAAAAAATACAAAACTCTATGAACTAAACCAAAAACATGCTAACAGCCATCGGTTTGCAAGTCCTAGTCTAGACCAGTGACTTCTAACCTTGTTTATTACTAGCATCATTCAATTATTTGTGGTTTCTATGTTTAATATGCACTCTTCTATAATGCCTGCTTCCTCCTTCTATTTTATTCACTGGGGTGTAGAGGTTCTCTTCATTATTTCATTTCCTGGAAAATTCTCCTGAACGTATGAAAATACACTTCTCTAAGCTTATGATAATGATGCAAAGTTACAAGAAATAAGCCCTGATACAAATCCGTAATTACAGTAGGATGTGATTTTTGTGAAGATGAGAAAAGACAGATAACTAGACACACAGATAGCTGATTGTAAGGAAATAGGCCAAAATATCTCCAACGTATTCCTCAGGATAGTGAGGAGATAGGTAAAATTTTAGAAATAAATTTCTGTGTTTTGGGCAATAAATATATATATATTGTGCATATATCCATTGAAAGAGTGTTCACTTTCTTCTGTCTTGTTGTTGGTGTAGAGAAATGCAACTGATTTCTGTGCATTGATTTTATATCCTGACACCTTACTGATTCCTGTACAAGTTCTAGCAGTTTTGGAGTGGAGTCTTTCGGGTTTTCCACATATAGTATCATATCATCTGCGAAGAGTAATAATTTGACTTCTTCTTTGCCGATTTGGATGCCTTTAATTTCCTTTTGTTGTCTGATTGCTGAGGCTAGGACTTCTAGTACTATGTTGAATAGCAGTGGTGATAATGGACATCCCTGCCATGTTCCTGACCTTAGCGGAAAAGCTTTCAGTTTTTCTCCATTGAGAATGATATTTGCAGTGAGTTTTTCATAAATGGCTTTGATGATATTGAGGTATGTGCCCTCTATCCCTACACTTTGAAGAGTTTTGATCAGGAAGGGATGCTGTACTTTGTCAAATGCTTTTTCAGCATCTATTGAGAGTATCATATGGTTCTTGTTCTTTCTTTTATTGATGTGTTGTATCACATTGACTGATTTGCAGATGTTGAACCAACCTTATAGCCCTGGAATAAATCCTACACTGTTGGTGGGAATGCAAGCTGGTGCAACCACTCTGGAAAACAGCATGGAGGTTCCTCAGAATGTTGAAAATAGAACTGCCCTATGACCCAGCAGTTGCACTACTGGGTATTTACCCTAAAGATACAAACATAGTGATCCAAAGGGGCACGTGCACCTGAATGTTTATAGCAGCAATGTCCACAATAGCCAAACTATGGAAAGAACCTAGATGTCCATCAACAGATGAATGGATCAAGAAGATGTGGTATATATACACAATGGAATACTATGCAGCCATCAAAAGAAATGAAATCTTACCATTTGCGACAACATGGATGGAACTAGAGCGTATCATACTTAGTGAAATAAGTCAAGCGGAGAAAGACAGCTATCATATGATCTCCCTGATATGAGGAAGTGGTGATGCAACATGGGGGCTTAAGTGGGTAGGAGAAGAATAAATGAAACAAGATGGGATTGGGAGGGAGACAAACCATAAGTGACTCAATCTCACAAAACAAACCGAAGGTTGCTGGGGGGAGGGGAGTTGGGAGAAGGGGGGTGGGGTTATGGACATTGGGGGCGGTGTGTGCTTTGGTGAGTGCTGTGGGGTGTGTGGACCTGGCGATTCATGGACCTGTACCCCTGGGGATAAAAATATATGTTTATAAAAAATTAAAAATTTATAAAAAAAAAAGAGTGTTCAGAGTACACTCTGTCTAGAGGTAGAAGAGTAGAGATATACGAGAAGGAAGGAATAAGGGGGAATCATATTTTTTCTGAAAGGAAGTTACAGGATTGATTGTGTTAAGGTCTTTTCAACTACTTATTTTTTTAAGATTTTATTTTTTTGACAGAAAGAGAGCACAAGTGGAGAGCGGGGCAGCAGGAGAAGCAGATTCCTCGATGAGCAGGGAGCCTGCCTGACACAGGGCTCACTCTCAGGACCCTGAGATCATGACCCGAGCCAAAGACAACCACTTAACTGACTGAACCACCCAGGCATCCCTCAAGTACTCTTTACTTAAATCTCTCGGGTTTATAAATGTTGTATGAATAAAAATTAATTTTCACTAACAAATAAATGCAGAATCCAGTTGTGTTTATAAGAGGTAGGTACACATCGGTCACCAGGCCCGTCCCAACCTGGTACCATGGAAGGGAGAGACTGTACTGCAAATCTGTGTATAGTCCATCCCACATGGCTCCATCTTTCATGCTGGTATCACCAGCATATTTAAGGCTCCATGTATCACCATTTTGTTCTATTTTTACATACACAATTCACTTTAACAAGTTGGAGAAAAATATGATTGGGCTGAGAATTCTCCAGACAGCCTCTTGCAGAGTGGGCAGCCCCATCCTGTCGAAACACAATGCATCCTCTAGTCATCAGAAGTGCCTTCTCTCTTCTTAACCTCATCACTTTCTTCCTAAAACAAATGTCCACATCTTTGCAAAACAATGTGTCATTTAAAAATATTTTTTTAATATTTTATTTAGTTATTTGAGAGAGAGAGAGAGAACATGAGACCAGAAAAGGTCAGAGGGAGAAGTAGACTCCCCATGAAGCTGGGAGCCCGATGCGGGACTCGATCCAGGGACTTCAGGATCATGACTTGAGCCGAAGGCAGCCGCTCAACCAACAGAGCCACCCAGGTACCCTAAAAATATTTTTGAATAAAATAAGGTACACAGAGATTAATGCAAATAATTAGAATACATTTTCAAGTTCACTATTGATTTTTTTATTTCCTCTTATTTTTCTTCCAATATAACCTCTCCTAAGTTCCTTTCCCACAAGCTCTTTCTTTTCTTTCCCCTTTCTTTTTTGCCTTTTCTTTCTCTATTTTTCCGCTCAATGGAAAGGTAGATGAACATAAGAAACCCACAATTACCAACTGAAATAAACCTCACAGACATCATAAATGAAAGGACAAACCAATATAAATATTCATGTACATAATCACACACCTCTTAATGTTTAATTTATCACCTAAGTGTGGATTTGACTACAAGTGACAAAGTGTCTAAGAATGACTTAAATAGGTAAAACTTATTTTTAAGGAATAAAACTTATTTTTTAAAAATAATAATGTCAAATATAGGCATTTCCTAACAATAGTTCAGCAATTCTGAAATACCATCAGGGACCCAGGCTCATCCATTCTTCTCCTCTACCATTTGAATGGTTTTGACTTTCATCTTCTGGCTTGTTACCTTAGTTACAAGCTCTAGCTCATGCTGGAACCCCAGTCATCACATCAAAGAAAAGAAAAGATGAACAGAAGTACCAGATGCTTTGCCATGTCATCAACAAAGAAAAGAGCTTTCCCAGAAACCCTTGCAGATATTCTCTTTGATCTCATTGGTTAGATTTTAACCTTTCAAGTCATTAAACAGTTGCATGGCCAAATATAGCTGCAAAGAAATTGGGAAAGAGAATATACACCTAGAGTTATTGCTGCATTAAACGAAACTAATGCTTTGTTAGCAGTAAGAGAAAAATGTGCATCAAGTAAGCAAAAAACAGTATTTGCCACAGTGACCTATTTAAAGGGAAGCTAAAATATTCCCTACTGTAATACACTCCACCTCAACTAGGCTAACAGAGAGTCCAGTAAGACCATTAGAAACCTATCTAAAGAATAAATTTGAATTTTCTCTAACTAGCATAATGATTGTTCTTAGTGGAGTGAGTACCTGTGAAGTACTTTGATTCTTCTGAAAAAAAAAAAAGTGTTAGCATATAATAATTTTCCTTACCAGAATTTTGCCCCACTGAATTAGTAATACCTATAAAGAAAAGATTGGCTTTGCAAAGATAAACTTGAGCCCAGATTATTTATATTTTAACAATTCAAAGTCAATAGTGTGAATTTTCTATTACTACATTGCTTTAAAACAAAGCATGATAATTAATTCAGAGTGTTAAATTCAGATATTGAGGTTGGATATTTAATAAGACATGAACAGATTAAACTCCCATTGAAATGAAAAATTGTTTCATTTCAAATCCTTTATAGTTCACAATGTTCTAATAATGCAGTATTCACTAAATGGAAGTAGTCAAAACCCGTGATATTGGAAACAGTATGTATACACCATAAACAAGTCATGGTAGGGTCTTGCTCTGTCAACAGAATAATAATAGAGACTCCACGTAAACTTAATTTCTTGATTTCTAAGACTGGTAAATTCTCTCTAGGAAGAAATTGCTTAATTCAAATACTCCCACTGTTGCTTTCTTTTCTAAATTTTCTGGAACATACAGATGTAAAGAACCTAAAAATATGAATCACTTTTCCCTGTTCTCAGTTATGCTTCGGTTCTCAATTTTTCTCTCTCTCCTTTCAGGTCGGCTCTGTACTATGCAAATTTTCCCTTACCCTCAACCTTCTACAACCTCCAATCGTTCCTTTCCCCCCTCATCTTACCAATCCCACCAATCGTCTTCCTTTTAAATTTCCTTGAAGTGTGTTCCAGGTCTCTCAAAAAGTCAGCTGCAGAACAAAAGGAAAGAGATCTGGTTCCCTAACCCCAAGGCAGGGTGCTGTCCAAGTGCACCTTATAATATGGAGTTGGCTGGTGCATGAATAACAACCTAAATTCCTAACACACCGGCTTAAGAGCTTTATGATTTCAGTTGGTTTTTGTGTATTTGTTTTAGGAGGTATTTTCAGTTCTTCGCCCCATTTTCTTACTCTCACTTTGCTTTTTTTCCCCTTTCAATTTAGTTATTGTTTTTAGATATTTGATACTAAATTATTTAAATTAAATTTATGGTGACTGAGAGGATTTTCACTTTTTGAAAATGGAAAGGCCTCTGGGTAAAAGCCAGCTCCCACCTCCCCCCTGTCACCCACACAAACCCATCCATCCAATACAAGGCTAAAGTAATAGATTCTGAGATGGGCCACAACGAAGTGAGGGGTTTTTCCAAATAAAACTCCCTTTTAATATTCTTTTTTTTTTTTAAAGATTTTATTTATTTATTTGACAGAGAGAAATCACAAGTAGATGGAGAGGCAGGAAGAGAGAGAGAGAGAGGGAAGCAGGCTCTCCGCTGAGCGGAGAGCCCGATGCAGGACTCGATCCCAGGACTCTGAGATCATGACCTGAGCCGAAGGCAGCGGCTTAACCCACTGAGCCACCCAGGCGCCCCCTTTTAATATTCTTTAGGCCTCTTTAAAGAGGCAAAGTATGTGTCATTAAATTAATCTTTAAAGTGCCTCTTTAAATGACTAACTAGTCTCATTTTGACTGTTACAGCATAAAATTTAAATGCAATTATACACAAAGAAATTGACTTCTTCCTTTATACCTGATAATGACAAGGTCATAACCTGCTCTAAATCTATATTCTTTGCAATATAGCTTATTGTAGATATTAAGTGCTATTTAATGAAATAGCTTATAATATTAAGAAAGTGTTCCGTTCTCCAGAGGTAAAATGGTAGCAATTCAGACCTTTACTCAAAAGCTTTTTGAAAAATGAAGGTTCCCACTTGGTTATCATACATGAATTAATTGTGTAGCTATCTGAATTCTTCCTCTATCTGTCCCTTTCCACGTTTCTGGATTATCAAAATAGAGCCGTAAGGCACAACTTTGCCTTTCTGAAAAGAAGTCTTAATCATGAGTACTAGATATTTTTTGTTCAGTTTATTCACATATTCATTCCCTTTTGTAACGCATGGAACCTGCTTATGTTTTGCTTATGTTAGGAAGGAAAAGTCACAAAGAAATAGGTTGTGAGAATCAAGTCAACCATGTCAACCAGGGAGTACAGTAATCACTTCAACAACTAATTACACTGCAATTCTTAAGACATACCAAATAACTCAAAAGAAAAAAGTGAGGACGAGTCTAATGGCTTGAAAACTAGAATGTACTGGTTTTGAAAATGATTTTTTTTCTTTCCTGGAACTGGAAATGACTTTGCAGATAATCTAGTCAGACTCCTCGCTTTATAGGGAGTGAAATCCGGACAGGCAAAGTGATATCCCTGAAGTTCCCAGCCTGTTCCATCACTTGAATCCAGATTCAGCTGAGGGTTGTTTTCCCAGTGACCTCCCACTGAAACTGTGGCCCCTGAGACAATGTTTGCACATTCTTCTATAGATAACATAGGGACTTGACGATATGTGCAGTATGGCTTTAAAATGTGGCCATTTTCCACAGATGGAGAACTGAACAGTATGAAAATGAGAACTGTCCTTCCTGAAGATTTTAATGGAAGGAATGCATATAGTAATATTAATGTGAATAAATATCCAAAGCCAAGGTGTTTCTAAGAATGTGTGTGGTAAGTTTTCAAAACTAGTAAGAACAAGATGGGATCAGGAGGGAGACAAACCATAAGAGACTCAATCTCACAAAACAAACTGAGGGTTGCTGGGGGAGTATGGAGAGGTAGGGAGAGGGGGGTGGGGTTATGGACATTGGGGAGGGTATGTGCTATGGTGAGTGCTGTGAAAGTGTGTAAGCCTGACAATTCACAGGCCTCTACCTCTGGGGCAAATAATACATTCTATGTTAATAAAAATAATTAATTAAAAAAACTAGTAAGAATACTCAAATCAATATTAGTGTCTCTGTTTATGACCTGTCAAATGTGAATTCTCTTCTCAAATACACACATGAATTTGCTGCTCATTACTATTTGACAGGACACATTTTACCTGCAGCAAAATTCAACAATTTACCACCAGTAGCATTATTTGAAAGCTAATCAATACTTTTTATTAAAACATCAGGCACAAGAAGCTAATCGTATGCAACACTGATGGATGGAAAATATAAAACCAGATTTACATGTTTGTGGCCCCCTTTAAAAATGATACTAGGGTTATAATTATCAGATAAGATTTGCCATTGAACCATGAGGTTTTGGGTTAGCTGTTAGGAAATGGGAGTTCCAGCAAACATTGATTACGCCTCTGATAATATTTCTCACACACAATAAGATGATCAGTGTCAGGTTAGGTAAAAGAGTAACTGAGAACTATTTTGGCTCAGAAAGGTGAAACAATAGAAACCGTCCAAGAGACCAAAATCTGGCTTTGGGCTCAATTTAACAAATGAGAACTTGAAGAGGGAAACTCACATACTAATACTGAGATTCAAAAGTATTGTAACAGCAGAACTTCAGAACTAGAAAAAAAAAAAGCTTATATGTTATTAAATTGAATAAGTATACATTTTCTAGGGATAATTACTCACCTCAGAAAATACTTCAGACTTACAAATCAAAATCAGAATGGCTAAAATCAACAAGTCAGGAAATGACAGATGCTGGCGAGGATGCGGAGAAAGGGGAACCCTCCTACACTGTTGGTGGGAATGCAAGCTGGTGCAGCCACTCTGGAAAACAGCATGGAGGTTCCTCAAAATGTTGAAAATAGAACTGCCCTATGACCCAGCAATTGCACTATTGGGTATTTACCCTAAAGATACAAATGTAATGATCCAAAGGAACACATGCACCCGAATGTTTATAGCAGCAATGTCCACAATAGCCAAACTATGGAAAGAACCTAGATGTCCATCAACAGATGAATGGATCAAGAAGAGGTGGTATATATACACAATGGAATACTATGCAGCCATCAAAAGAAATGAAATCTTGCCATTTGCGACAACATGGATGGAACTAGAGCGTATCATGCTTAGTGAAATAAGTCAAGCAGAGAAAGACAACTATCATATGATCTCCCTGATATG
Source organism: Mustela nigripes (assembly GCF_022355385.1). Lineage (NCBI taxonomy): Eukaryota > Metazoa > Chordata > Mammalia > Carnivora > Mustelidae > Mustela > Mustela nigripes. Next base: position 193,091,714 of record NC_081558.1, read on the forward strand.
AAGAAGTGGTGATGCAACATGGGGGCTTAAGTGGGTACGAGAAGAATAAACGAAGGAAGATGGGATTGGGAGGGAGACAAACCATAAGTGACTCTTAATCTCACAAAACAAACTGAGGGTTGCTGGGCGGAGGGGGTTGGGAGAAGGGGGTGGGATTATGGACATTGGGGAGGGTATGTGCTTTGGTGAGTGCTGTGAAGTGTATAAACCTGGTGATTCACAGACCTGTACCCCTGGGGATAAAAATATATGTTTATAAAAAATAAAAAATTTAAAAAAAAAAAAAAGGGCAGGAAACGAGGATTACCTTATGTTTTCCAAAATGCTTATTCAGTAACTTAAACATTATGGAATAGCTGACTATAAATGCCTCTAAGAACTTAAAAATTGTATCATCTCTCCTGATCATGTGCTTTAAAACCAAGACTCAGAAATCACAAGATGCTGTGATCACATTCCACAGAGATAACAAAGAAAGGAAGGCAACATGCCACATGAAAGATGAGTACTTTAATCATGTTCTTCTCTTGCCTGTATTTTTGAAATGTTGGTGTTCATGTTGCATCTATCATATATTATCCAGGCTCAATCACCAACTCACCTCTTTAAACCATTAATGATAAACTAAAGCTTTATTAACATAATGGTTGATTTACATCTTAAACCTAATTCCCAATCTAACACTTTAATATAAAACCAAGCACTGGAATAAACAGCATTAGCTTTTCCTTGGTAAAATACCAAGGGTGGCTTTAAAATAAGTCAGTTTACTGTTGTAACCTATGAATTAATGTGCCTTATAAATATGCCTTGTTAACTGATTAATGAAATGCTTATAATTGCAAATTGTAAATTAGATTGAGGCAGATGGATAGATAAACGAATCTATTTGAAATGTACTTCCTTCCTACTGCATTAAACCAGGCCTTATTTTGGGCTTGGATAATAATAAGTTTTCAGGTAATTTGAAGTAATTTTCTGCAGTGAACACTGATCACACCCTCAATCAGCCTTAGTGACTAAAATGAACATTGTTCTCCACCCATCCTCAACACATTAACCCAAAATTGATTTTTTTTTTTAACTCATTTTTCCAGAATGGTGCAATCAGCAGGTGATCACTTCAGGAAGAAAGCCAACGTGTTCATTTAGGTTCTTCTTCTTTTTCCCAGGGTCCTAACAATGGTGGCTTGTGATCATGTATGGCCTACAAGTTCACTGTGGATGTTAGTTGGTTTTCTTTTTTTTTTTTTTTAAAGATTTTATGTATTTATTGGACAGAGAGAAATCACAAGTAGATGGAGAGGCAGGCAGAGAGAGAGAGAGGGAAGCAGGCTCCCCGCTGAGCAGAAAGCCCTATGCGGGACTCGATCCCAGGACCCTGAGGTCATGACCTGAGCCGAAGGCAGCGGCTTAACCCACTGAGCCACCCAGGCGCCCCTGTTCGTTGGTTTTCATAGGTGATCCTCCTTCTTGCACTTATTTCTGTAATAATCCCCTTCAGACTGCCACGCTCACCCATTTATGTAGCACAAATATATTAAGTGCAGGCTATACACACGCATGACACAATGTTTTGAAGGAAAGTACAGTCTACCTGGGAAATAGGTAAACCTATGATTTAGTGGAATGCAATCTAAAGACTACTGAACTGGTGGTTTTGAACAAAAGGAGTAGAGATTACTTGAAAGGGAAAAAGGAGAAATCATTTGAATAAAAACTGAAGGAAATTTTGTGAAATGTCTCAGATTGGCACAGCATTTCAGGCAAAAGGAAAAGTTTGAGCAAATAACACAGAGTTTAATACCCGTGTCTTAAAAGTTAATGTAAGTTATATTATATCACTACATCTTTTCCCAAAAATGGGCAGAGTGAATTAAAAAGCACTTCTAGTGGAGATACTTAAAATCAAAAAAGAATTAAAGATAAATAAAATAAAATAAAAGAGAAATAAAGCAGAAGGAAAAGAAACGGTTCTCTTAGAAGAAATCAAGTAGACAAAACAAAAGCAACTTGGCTTTGAAATTGCGTATCTGTATCCACCAATGGGAAAAAGTTCAAAATTCATTCTAACACAAGATGGCTCCAGGTCAGAATGTGTGGCTGTATACTTATGTTGTCTATTGTGAAATTTTTATAAGATTGCGATTTTTCATAAACACATTTTACCATTCTTGAGAAGTGCCTACCATGGTATATTAAGAAGACAATAAACTATTTGTGGAAAGAGTATGAAGTGAGAACAGAGGATGATAGAGAGTTGCATCTAACTGACGGAGTTTTCCCTGGAATAAATTCAAAACTCAGTCGCAAACGATAGAGAAAGAACTAGCTTGAACAAAGACTTGGACTGGAGAAGGTCATGCCCTTCCTTGTCCTGGTTTTGAGTTCCTTAATAAAGTGCTAATTTATTCATAAAAAAAAAAAAAAGAAATACCTGTCCTACCAATTCACACAGTCAGTCAGTCAAAGTATTTATCATGTAGTACTCATTGTACATTCTAACTGAGCCTTGTCTTGTAATGGGTAAGTGCAATGCCTGCATACACGCTGATAAAAGAAATACTTAGTACCCGACACATGGGCAATGGCCCTCAAACATTCACCAGCCACCGGCCCGATAGTCCAGTGCACTCTACCCTACCATGCTTTGTACCTGTCCTTTGCAAGCTATTGATCCCTTGATCTAAAGTTTACCAAAGGTACCTCTGCCTTCAAAAACCAAACAGACACACTTCTCTATTTCTGCTCTAGCTGCTTATCATCTGCTCATCCTCTGGCCATGTACCCAATGCTGAGGAAGGGATTATCCCTCTGCCTCACTCCAGAACTCATCCTGATTGGGGCAATGGAGACCATTGCTGTGGGATGGACATAAAACTGTAGTGTAACAGGTACCACAGGTCCTAAGATGATCACACCCAGGTATCATTTTCTCATGGGTAACATATGAAGAAGTGATCATAATGCATTGACATGAGTGTTTGTAAAGTATATATTTAGAAGGAAAAGAGAATGAATGAGTTGTAGATAAAGAGTATCTGAGAAGAAATCAGCATCACAATGTGAAGACTGGGAAGATCAAGTGCCAAAGCATCAAGAAAAGAAGAAATGGTGTGTCTGAGCAACTGCATCTATTCTTCCAGGAAGGACAACATAGACAATTCCTATAATTTTTCTACAAGCAACTACTAATAGTTTAGAAAAAGAAAATGGGTTTGGATATGAGTTGGAAGACTAAAATTTCTATAAAGAATTATAGTAGCAGCCAACAAGACTGGAAGAGATTGTTAATGAGATAAAAGACTGCCAGGTGACATTCTTTCAGAATCCAGCTAAGATTAAAAATCTAGAGTGCCTGCAGTTCTGCAACTTTCTCAGCATCACTTGTCAATACTAGAATCAAAGATGAAAACCGAAAACAAACACAAAGTTTAAAAAAAAAAATTTAATAGTGGAAAATGATTGAGAGTAAAAGTATGAGAACTGAAGACAGAGAGAGGTTTCTTGTCTCAAACTTTAGATGCCTTTAGATGTACCTTATAAATTCCAAAGTCTTATGAATTTGGGAATTATTATCTTTATTATTATTGGAATATTGCATGTATGTTCCTTATATCACTTGGAAAATGGTTACAGGTGACAGTAGAACAAGGAGAAAACATATACTTTCACTTCAATTCACAAAAAACTTAACTAAGTATCTAGAATTAAGACCTGAAACTTGCCCTGGAGAAGCTTACTGTCAATTATGGGAGACAAATATATAATTAGAGCATTTAAAAATAATGTGCTAAGAGCCACTTTAAAAATAGGAGCGGCACTTAGTTCAATCTTCCTAGAGAAAATGATACTGAGGAAATTTTGAAATATAAGTAGAATTGAGTCAGCCAGGACATTTCAGGCAGAGGGAATGGCAGAAGAAAAGGCAGGAGCCTAGAAAATGCATTTAACTAAATTATGAAATCCAAGAAAATGATCTGCACTGTAAAATTTGCATCTTCTGTAAAACTGAGAAGAGCTGATCAGAAGAAATACTTTGGATTACTGTTCAGGATATCTTTCCTTCCCTGAACCTTCCCAGTATGATCACAGTGTATTTCACTGTTCCATTGATTTCAGAATTGGCCACATGTTTAACTCTGACCTATAGGATGTTAGAAGTTACTCTGCAAGTAAAGATTTGAAATGGGCTCGCCTGTTGGCTACTTGCTCTCTGGCACTTCGGCCAGCGCAATGACAAGATCATGCCCTGACTTTCCCAACACTCCACGGAAGATGAAAGACAGGTCGAGGAGCGCCACCCACACGGGCCCCAGATCTGGGCCTGGAACCCAGCCAAGTCCCGCCTAGATCATTTCGCTCCAAGCTAGCCGGTGGACATATGAGTGAATTTAAATGATTCCTATTGTAAAACTCTCAGTTTCAGAGTGTATGTTATGTAGCAATAGTTGCCTATACATTGTTGAGCATCGCTGCCGCTGTGTCTAATCCCTGTTTAATTTCTTGCTTTAGCTTCATGTTCTTTACAAATTTGCTGCTTACTTTTATAATAAAGAGAATTTTTTAAAAAATAAGTCATATATATAAAATATGCCATTTATGATGCAGAAACTCTCGAAAAGTTATAATGTCTGGTATCTTTCCTCTTAAACAGCTGTCACTCATTAACTGTATCTTGTGGGTTAAGTCACAGTACTGTTATTCTCAATTGCATTTGTACATGAACCTCCTCTGAGGATCCTAAAGCATTTCATCTCAACAAACTTCTCTGGTTACTCCCTCAGGAAAAGATGAGCCCCAGATAGGAAGTGGAAAATACAAGTTTCAGATATACAGAGCATGGATTTATTAAAATCAGATGATTCTACGAAAGTACCTCATACAGTGCCCGGTGCATAGCAATAAATGATCAAAAAGGATTTGATTCATGCTCACTGTCTCCCCTAGCATTCTCATTAACCAGTTTTAGAGAAGCTCTCCTAAGGATTTTCAAATTCATGCTCATTTGCATTTTAGTAGTGGCCCAGGTAAATCATACTGTCTCTTCAATGATGCAGTTAAGAGAATAGAAGTCAGGAAGGTTCTGGCCCTTTGGATTTTCATGGAATTTTCGATGTCTGTTTTGACATCTGAGTTTCTGATTTTCTGTGATCTGTCATTTACGAGTGCTGAAGTGAATAAGTGAGAGCCATTAAACAGCTGCACAATTTGGGGGACTTTTCACAGCCCAGTTGTTGGACTCTGCAGGGGATCAGTGAGGATTAGGCACAAAAAAAGCAGACAGGCATTTTAATTAGAGTAATATTAACATTCACAAACTGTCATATTATGGAAATCGCTGGCAGTGTGTGAGCTCCATTCCTGAAGCAAAGGCAGGAAAAGCAAAACAATCAGAGCTCAGAATTTCCAGAATATCCTCAATGGCTGGTAGCAGAATCCGGTGAGCATCGGAGGAGAAACAAGAACAGGACCGAAGGAGACATCTAGGGGAATCCCAAGCAAATCTCTGGGTTCGCTGAAGCATCTTTATCTTATTAAAAGTCATTTCTGTCAAGAGGCTGCTGTGTTCTGGCCCCAGTCTATCAGCCACCAATGTTTCTTTATTGAGAAAAGGACATTACAGAGACACAGGAAGGGATAATACATCTATGGCCCAGTCCTTGACTTCAGGGACCCTTGATGAAACTATTTATACACACAGGAACTACACTAAAACAGTAACCGAAGTTTACATGAGAGGATAACATGGAAGTGAATTTAAGATAGCTTAATACAGCTCAAAATTCATTTCTGGATACTATAGTAATAAAGATTTCCTCCCTCATCCCCCGTTCGCATAGGCATGTGCAGAAGTGCGCTCTCGCTCTCCTGCTCTCTCTCTCTCTCTCTTTCAAACAAATAATTTTTTAATTTAATTTATTTATTTTTTTCAGCATAACAGTATTCATTGTTTTTGCACCACACCCAGTGCTCCATGCAATCCGTGCCCTCTCTAATACCCACCACCTGGTACCCCAACCTCCCACTCCCTGCCCCTTCAAAACCCTCAGATTGTTTTTCAGAGTCCATAAAGAATAGGTACTGCTTGAAAAAATATTAATTACATGTCTTAAAAGTGCTAAGACAAAATCACAAGCCACAAAGAAGACAAAAATGTAAAAGGCATTAAAGTTAACATCGCAACATGTTGATATGGTTTCAAATTTTCATAGTGGTCCTTTGGGTCGGGATCTGGTAATATCTCTGCCAAATGTAATCCCTCCACCGCCACTCCTGAAATCAAAGATCCATATACAGTTTCACAGGGAAGACCCACTTGGAGACAGAGTTGAAGGACTCCAGAGTTATGAAGGAAGCGGGGTGCCGTGGGAATCAAAATGGCTGGAGTGCTCTGACTGGGGTTTCAGCTAACAACGCTCTGTCCTTTAATTGTAGTTTACTGGTGAGATCATTGCAAAAAGCAAGCTCATAACTACCAACTAGGATTAGATGAACTGGGAATGATAGATAATTTTCCCTTAATCCACAAGAAAAATCCCTCCACTCACCACCCTGTTATAAAAATCCTCATCCATATGCACCCTAAACCAAGAAAATAAAGCAGGTCTGTGCAGTAGATAAATTAAATGAATATAAAGTTTGCTCTTAAACTCACCCCCCAAAAAGTGTTGACAAATTGTGAATAGACAGAATTCTGGTAAATCATTTATTTCCAGTTTACTTTCATTAACAGATCAGTGATTTTCTTTTCATTTCATATTATTTTTCAATTGGCCTCCTGGAGAGGATTCATTAGAGCAATCCTTCCATAACGCTAAGACTCACTTATATACACATCAAAGAGTGAGCTTTCTAGGAGTTAAACATATCTTTGTTTTTCTTGCCCTTATTTTATTATTGATTTTTTATCTTCTTTATGGTTGGGCTTCTATAGTATTGGTTCATACTTATTAAAAGCAGATGCTTACATATTTTTCAAATTCTTCAGTTTACTGACACATGAAGCAGCAAAGTTGATAAGCATGTTTATGGAGGAGAAAATACAAGCAAGGCCAAAATAAGCTTGGAAAATCGAATTGACTTTTTTACAGCCTAATAATTTTTGAGAATTGATGAAATTTCTATATCCAAGAAAAAATACTAACCCCATATTTTATGGTAATATGTATTCTTATAAAAAAAAAAAGGAGACGATTATTTCAGAAAATTTATCTAGTGAAGTTAGAGCAAATCAGGAGAAGAGAGTCATTACTCAAGAAATTTTTTGACAGTGGATCTTGCTTAAAAAATGACCGCAAAGTAACAGTCCTAAGAAATAAAGTAGGATAGGAGACAGAAGGGAAACATGGAAGAGTAGAATAGTCAAGAAGAAGGCGTGAAGGAGGAGCACCTGGATGGCTCAGTCGGCTAAAAAGGCTCTGACTCTTGGTTTCAGCTTGGGTCATGATCTCAAGGTCTTGCAAGAGATCCCTGCTCTCAGGCTCCAGTGCTAATGGAGTCCGCTTCTCTCTTCCTCCCTCTCCCTTGGCCCCTCCCCTCATTTGGGCACACACGCTCTCTTTCTCTCCCCCAAATAAGTAAATCTTAAAAAAAAAAAAAAAAAGCAATGAAATAATGAGAAGGTAACAATAAAAGTGTCAGATTAAGGTTCTGCTTTATAGGGCAGTTTTCTGGCCAGATGCTTATCACCTCCACCCCCAGACTAGTATTCCTGCAAGTACCTTTGTCCCCAACTTTCCAGCATGTCAGTGCTACCATAGATTTCATGCCTCCTGCTCTGAAGATGCCACTCTCTTGCTCTGTGGTTTAGAGAGATCTTCAGTTATTGTTTACTGGGCAGAATTCATACTCCTCAGTGGATAATCCCCTGATCCCGTATGTTCTACATGCCCTTGTTTTTCATTCAGCGCTATATACAATTCTCTGTTCCGGTCAAGTCAGCCTTTCTGTATCCCTTCTTTTCTTTTCTCCTCCCTTTTCCCTTAATTTTTATACTCAATCCAAGCTCTACAACTCTCATTCCACCATTTCTCTTGTGAAGAACGATTCTGTTCTCCCCTAACTGAAATCTTACACTGGTTTCAAAGAAATATGGAATGTAACAGTCAAATTTTCTCTCTGCTTTTTGAATCAAATTCCTGAAAGAAAATGATCACCCCAGCTTGATGTGTACACATGCTCATATAAGAGGACTCTGGCTGGCTTAGGTCCATGTGTCTGCTTCAGATCCTGTCCACACTGGCTTGAGGAGAAGGGAAGGTAGTGTGCATGAACAAGTGTAAGAGTAAGGAGTGTCCTGTCTCCACACGGGGTAGCTATCTAGCGGAAACTCTAACTGTGGGGCCCTCATTTAGATGCAACTGTGGGCTGCTAGTGCACTAGCTCATAAATCAAAATATTTGCTTTTTTAAGTTCCTATGATTTTGCACAGGGGGTCAGCTGCCTCCTGGTGCCTCTTTTTGGTTAACGGAGAAGCTCTTTACTTCTTAATCAGTTTGCCACATCAAGGTAAATGATTAACAAATGAACTTGGCTCTTTCGATGAAATACCATATCCAGGATCTTGGTGAATTTCCATAATTGAAGAAGACATACATATTGTTTCTAGAGATAATGAATTTTGGCTGAATATAAAACAACCATCAACCTTAATCTTGAAAAATTCAGGTTTAGAGCCAAAGGCCTTATAATATTGTGCCTGGTTTAATCTAGCCAGGCAGCGAGACAGATAAACACAACCTCTCACTTGACTTTTTCCTTATTTTTCAGTGAAGGCCAAAGGCCTGCCAGTGAAAGTTGAGCATTACAAAATGATCAATATATATTATTATTTCCCCCCAAAAAATGTATTTATAAGTATCTTGTACATCTTTCCTTACAGAAGATATTCTCAACTTCATTTATGATTCTTCTATAGGCTGGAGTACTTGTCTGCTTTAGAAATAAATAGATGTTTGTTTAAACTTAAATGTCAAAGTAAGTCTTCCCGACAAATACTTTGAAAAACCAAGAAACTCTTTCATGCTTTGCAACATCTTCATTTTCCTACCACAAGCAAGTACTATCTCTTGAGAATAACAGAAATTCTACTTAAACTTTCTGTTTTTACATTGCTTTAAATGTTTGAATCAATAATACGTTCCTTATAGCCACCCATCAAAGACTATTTTCCTTCATAGCTATTAAATTTATATCAAAGCCAATTTTTAAGATTTCAAAGTTAGCTTTTCATTTAAAATTGATACACCACACCCTATTTTTTTGTATTTTTTTTAATTTTTTATTTTTTATAAACATATATTTTTATCCCCAGGGGTACAGGTCTGTGAATCACCAGGTTTACACACTTCACAGCACTCACCAAAGCACATACCCTCCCCAATGTCCATAACCCCACCCCCCTTCTCCCAACCCCCCTCCCTCGAGCAACCCTCAGTTTGCTTTGTGAGATTAAGAGTCACTTATGGTTTGTCTCCCTCCCAATCCCATCTTGTTTCATTTATTCTTTTCCTACCCACTTCACCACACACTGTTTTTAAAGAAATATCTTTCTCCCTACAAGAGTGGCGGGCTATTTCTACAAACTCAGAGGGTCCTAGGGAATCTGAAGAGTCAAGATTTTCAAATGCAGCAAGCATTTGGGTCGCAATCTTTGCCAATCACAGCTGGAGCACTGACGTGGCAGACTTAACTGCCTGGGGAATTTAACTTTCTCTAGAGATTGCTATCCTTAAGTCCTGAGCCTGTTCCTCAGCCTTTTTTGCCCTCATGCTGCAGGAGATGACTGTCTCTTCCTGTGTGTCCAAGGAGGCCCTCTGGCTTTCCCATTTAGCCTTTATCACTGGTTAATTTTCAGTCATTCATTCTCTCTTCCCCAAACATCAATCAATTGCCCCCAGGAAGCACTATTCAACACCAATGCCCTTGTAATCACTATTTCTCACACATATCTCAAAAGCTTACTAGAGTGTACCCACTGTTGAATCATCCTTCCCCAGTACAGCACCTCATTTTACCTATGGTGAATGCTTTGTAATTGGCGCCTTGTACCCAGGGCTTTTTGTGCTCCATCTTGCAAGCAATGGGTGAACTAGCTTCAAAATCCCATTTTATTTTTTTTTAAAGATTTTTTATGTATTTATTTTGACAGAGAGAAATCACAAGTAGATGGAGAGGCAGGCAGAGAGAGAGAGGGAAGCAGGCTCCCTGCTGAGCAGAGAGCCCGATGCAGGACTCGATCCCAGGACCCTGAGATCATGACCTGAGCTGAAGGCAGCGGCTTAACCCACTGAGCCACCCAGGCGCCCCCCAAAATCCCATTTTAAAATGTATTTGTTTTCTCAGGCCATTGTCAGATGAACTGTAATAGGTTGGTTGTACAGGTAACAGACTCTGAGAGGAAAATTAGCAAATTGGAAGTTCATTAAGGAATGCTCTTGAATCAGTAAATGTGGAAGAAAAGAACAAAAGCAAATTTGGGTAGAGAGAGAATCTGGTCTGTGTTGGATTCACATGAGCCCCAACCCAAATTCAAAGGGAGCTCTGAAGTTAATATGGCTCATCAGAATTGTCCTGAATTGAAGAGAAAGGGCAAAGGTTTTTTATACCTCCATTCACTTAGTTACTGGATACAGATTCCCAGCTTATACACACACACCCTTCTCCAGAAAAGGAGTGTGATCTTAAATAAGGCAGCTACAGTCAGTCAAGAACAATTCCCAGAGAGAGTGGACAGCTGAGTCAGCCCTCAATCTTTGGGATAAATGCTGATAAATCCATTAGTCCTAAACTGGGGATCTGAGTGATAGAGGCTAGCATCCATTATTGAAGAATTAAGTTCTGCTGGAGACATGTCAAAGGACACTGGGATCAGGTGATGAGATATTCCATTGGCTGATTTAGGGCTAAATTAAATTATCAGAAAGAATAATATTGATAATGTTTTAAGGTATTGAACAAAAAAGAATCCAAAACTCCATAGCCATACTAAAAAGGTAAGTAAGCAGAAGCTCTTCTTTGTAGAACAATGGCAGTTAATTAATGTAGAATGACAGAATTAAAAGATCATTTTCAAACATCAGTATAATGATTTAGTTATCAACAGTTGCTAAAACTATTGGCTAATAACTTGTTGACAATCAGGATATTCACACATTTTCAAAGTACCAATGTGTAGTATGTACATTAATTACCAAGGGGAAAAAAAAACCTTTACAACAGGGATATCCTGAAGATATGAACTTAACCAAGTGATCAACTTAATACCATCAATAAGAGGAAAAAACAGACATCAATAGCCTTTTAATTTTATGCAATGGAAAGTACAAAACATCATCTATATATTATTCTTGACAAAAATGTGTAACTTGATCTAATTCTAAGGAAGAAACTGGACAAATCCAGACTGTGAGATAGTTTATGAGACCGCTAGCCTGAATTCTTCAAAACTATCACAGTCATGAAAAACAAAACTGTACAAGGTCTGCCCTCAATCAAAGGACTCTAAGGACACGTGGCAAACAAATACTCTGTAATATTGTTAATCAGGTCCTGAATTGAAAATTAAAAGGCTAAAAAGGACATTCTGGGTTAATTTGGGTAAATACAAATATGGTAAATATGAGTATATAATATGATGTATTATTATTATTATAATATCAAATTTCCTGAGTGTGATAATGCCATCAGGATTATGCTGGAGTTACCTGCTGAAATAGTTAAAGATCACATGACATGTTGTGACATTACCAATGTACTTCCAAAAGTTCTTTTTTAGAAAGCACATGGAGAGGGAAGCCTGGCTGGCTCAGTCGGGTAAGCGTCTGCCTTCCACTCAGATCATGATCCCAGGGTCCTGGGATCAAGTCCAACATTGGGCTCCTTACTCAGCAGCAAGCCTGCTTCTTTGTCTGCCATGGCCCCTGCTTGTGTTCCTCTCTCACTGTCTTGCTCTGTCAAATAAATAGATAAAATCTTTAAAAAAAAAAAAAGGCATATAGAAAGAGATTTGGCAAAAAGTCAACAATTAGTGAATAAAGGAAGGGTTATATGGGTATTTGTAACATACTTTCAATTGCTCTATTCATTTCTTTTTTTTTTTTTTTTCAAAATAATATAGAAAGAAATTCTAAAGTGTAACTCAAGTCCTGGTTCGATTTCTCCAAATCCCCTACTAATAAGGTCTATGTTCCTAAAATTTAACTGTTTTGAATTCTAATTACAACCTTCTTCACACTAACCTTTTCCTTCTAGTATTAAAAGCAAAATGATTTTTTAAAGAAAATACATACAATACCTAACTTACTTTAACTAATCTCCATGAATCCATTCCAGGTCTTTTTTTTTTTTAATAGTCATTTTCACTCTGATAAATTCCTATACTTTCAAAATAAAACCTCAATCCTAGTAATTTTCTTTAAATGTTTTCTTTTGACATATTTTGAGTTTAAAGAGACTACTTCCACTAGCCGAGGAGAAGGGGTGGTCTTTAACTACTTTGGCATTAAAAAAACAACTAAAGAAAATAAAACTGTTTTAACTTCCCTTTTCTGAGCCATATTTTCTCCTTATTCATTATCTCATTCCATCAGGATCACTTATCAACCCTGTTTCGAAAGAACAAGAAGTAAAATTAAAGTTCTGTATTAACCATCTTCAGAAGGATTAAAGGAACATGAAAAGTTGAGAATACAGACACGTCTCAAGTGTATCCAGTAGGACACAAAGAAATGTTTTAATGCCTGATTTACAAAGAAGTAGTAACCCTCTCTGCTCTCACTTTCTAAAGAGTTCCAGTACAGTGATTTAAGGAATACATCTCTCATTTTCTATATTTATAGGCTTAACTACAATTCTTACTAGCAAAATACATCAAAATAATATATATGTATTGATAAGGCTTCCACTGCCTGGATATGCATACTATCTTCAAAATACTGTCTCCCAATTTCAAGTTTTCAATTATTTCAAAAGTGAAGATCTGCATTATCTAGTGCATTTTCTGACACAATAAGAATTCAGTAGAACTCAATTAAATTTTAACAAGTATATATATCCTCCAAGATTTTTCTTTCTTTGCTATTTAAGGCTGTCTCTCATCTCACAAATGCCCTAGTAGCTACAGGCTTGCATGTATTAAAATATATGCACATATATACTTATAAACCCTTTTAATGTACTTATATAAAGGCACTCTAACACAATGCATAAAACAGGTGAGCTCTTTTTAATTTTATCATGGGAAATATGAAAAAGAAGATAAAACATAATCCCAACTCACAGTTTTTTAGTGAAAAAATACTCTGGATGTTTTGTGAGAAGGGAAAAATCTCTATAGAATTGAATTGCAACAGAACTTTTATGTAAAGCAGTTTTATTTGAAATATATTGTCCCAGACAGTGGTGAAAAGAACAGTTTTAATCCAAAATGCTCCCAGGCTAAGTCCCTTCTGGCCAATTAATTTGATTTCAGTAATGCTCTGGTTGTCTCTGCCTAGTAGTAGCTATTAAATACAGTGCTGTGCCTTTTAGAAAACTTTCACTTTATGTGAGAGCCAAAAGGTAAATATGTACAAAATTAGACTAGGAGTTCAGATACAATTTTGAAATGGAAAAATATATATGCTCAAATTCTGACAAATGGGAATCTTTTAGAAAAAAATTAGGTGACAAAAAGTGTCAGTCAGTGTCTGTCAACCATCTGTCACCTATAGACAAAGACTGAGAAAAGACAATCCTTATCCTTGGGGCAATCTTGTGGATAAAATTAAGCAAGTCTTATAATACTATAGGAAATAAGATGATGGCATCAGTTATCTATCGAAACACTTAGTTCTTCAAACAACAACCAGTTAGTGAGTTCACTTCTTTTTTTCTTTTTTCTTTTTTTTTTTTTTTGTAAATGAAAAATAGAAATTTACTTCTCACAGTTGTGGAGGCTGAAGTCCAGGATCAGACTGCCAGCATGGTAGGGTTCTGGTCAGAACCTCTTCCAAGCTGTAGACTGGAACTTCTTGTTGTGTCCTTGAAGGAGCTCTGTGGGGTCTCTTTTCAAAGAGCACTATTCACACTCATGAGTACTCCACCTTTATGACCTAAGCATGCCCAAGGACCCCACCTCCTAATACCATCACACTGTGCTTTAGGACTTTAACAAATGAATAGTGGGGGGACGGGGGTTGTGGAGGAAAGCACAAACTCAGACCATGGGACTTTTTATTGCTGAATAGTATTCCATTGCACAGATCAGACTGGCTTTTGCACTTCCTTATAAAATTAGGACCAACTTGTCAAATTCTACCAAAAAAAAAAAGTCTACTAGGATTTTGATAAGGACCATGTTTATGTCATAGATCAACCTGAGTTAGCCCAGATTTTTTTCTTTTTTTTTTTTTAAGATTTTATTTATTTATTTGACAGACAAAGATCACAGATCTTTGTTTATTTATTTGACAGACAAAGATCGCAGAGAGGCAGGCAGAGTGAGAGAGGAAGGGAAGCAGGCTCCCTGTTGAGCAGAGTCCGATGCAGGGCTCGATCCCAGGACGTTGGGATCATGACCTGAGCGGAAGGCAGAGGCTTTAACCCACTGAGCCACCCAGGTGCCCCAAGTTAGCCCAGATTTCTAGTGGGCCCTTGTTGGTCTGGGCCAGATCATCAGACTGAGCTTGACCATGTTTCTGTGGCATCTGCAAGGTCAGCTATGGGCCACATGTCCCAGAGGTTCTCATCCACAAGTTTTGCCATTTAGCAGAAAATAATAATCATTCCTGCCAAAACAAGGATGGTTGGGGAGGAAATGTTAGACATCTTAGAAACATCTTAGATGCTCTAAACATCTTAGAAAATGCCTTATTGATTTAAAACTTACACTATTATAGGGGCGCCTGAGTGACTCAGTCAGTTAAGTGTCTGCTTTCAGCTCGGGTCATGATCTCAGGGCCCTGGCATCAAGCCTGGCATTGGGCTCCCTGCTCAGAGTGGAGCTTGCTTCTCCCTATCACTCTACCTACCTGTCCTCTCTCTCTCTCTCTCTGTCATATAAATAAAATCTTTTAAATGTTTTTTTTAAAAAAGCTTACACTGTTAAAGACTAGTTATTTTTAAATGAAATATTTCAACACATTTCTTCTCACTGTTGCTCAATAGCTTTCTTTTTTTTTTATTATGCAAGATACATAAGGTCAGATGAATAGACACATTTACCCTCACAACACGTCCCGATTTTTCTCTATTTCTTCAAATAACATGGCTCCAAAACTTCCAAATATGATTTCCCTCTTTCTTTTTCTTCTTCATTCTCCACATCACACTAGTTGCCAATTTCTCCTGCCTTCAGCATCCTTGGCCCATTTCTCTTCCCACTAATTTTACTATATCTCAGACCAATCTGACTCTTGCCTGACCTGCTTTACTATGTCCTGCCTTAATCTCTTCACACCCATATTTGTTCTCCACATCCCACTACTGCCTCCAAATTAATCTTCTTATCTCACAGCTCTAATCAGATCATCTCTTTCTGCCCAAAGATTTCTATAGCTCCCCATTCTCACCTGAATTCTCAGCCTAGCCTTAAAACTTTCCACACTTGGCCCCATTTATATTTCTAGACTGTTGTATCTCACTGTTCCATAGCACCAACACTTTTCAAAAGAAGACTCAACATTCTTTCAGACTCCAAGACGCATTTGGTCCTTTCTACCAACATGGAATATCTTCCCTGATCTCAAAAATCCTGAATATTCTTCTACATCCAGTTCATAAACCAACTTCTACATGAAAAGCTTTACACAATCATCTTAGCCAGAAATTCTCTCTCTAAATTATATGGTTTGTTCCACCAATGTGATACTCGTTTGTGTTATAGCTATTTAAATACATATTTTATCTTCCTTAAAAAATAATATTCCCCTGAACAAAGAGACATGTCTTATTCAACCTTATCTTCTTCATAATGTTTTAATACTGCACATGCACATGAGTCCATCAATTAAAAAGTGACTGGTCCAGGATGAAAGATAGCTGTATAAACAAATATCAAATGAACAAAATAATTGTTGTAATAGAAATATGTTCAATATAATCACACAGAGAGTAATCAATTCTAGTTGGGTAGACAGCAAGAGTGTCTAAGAGGAGAGGTCAGTGGGGCTGGGTCTTGAGGTATAATACTTCTCCAAGTAATCCAGGACAAAACCATGCCAGGTAGAAAAACTAAAGCATTCAAAGGCATGAAGGCATGAAATAGCTCTTTATGTTTAGAGGCTAGAATTTTTTATGTGTTCTACTCCATAGCAATCATTTGTGGGAGTAGTGAAAGATCAGTTACAAAATTCAATCTCGTTGGACATTATGAACCAAAATTTGTTTTCTTAAATTGTAGCTATCTTTCATATTGCTATGTAAGGCCACTGAAAACAGCAACAATAAAAACAATGACCAACTATTCTTCTATTCCTTAGAATACTAAAAATATATTCTGAAATTATATCTTTTTAATCAGCATGATCATTCATGCTGAATTTAGATTTTAGAATAAATCTCACCATAGTATCTCAAATCTTCTTGTTCCATTTGTTCCCAATATTTGGGAACTCTTATTACAAGTATTGAAAATGGGGGCAGTTATTAAAGAATTTTAAGGAGGGAAACAGCAAATCTACTTTACATCTTAGCTAAAAATCTTCAGAGTCCAAACTATTTTGGTAAGGAGTAAGATCAACAGGAAAGAGACCAACGCTGAAAAGGTCTACATGACACCTAGCAGGGGACAAGGGCCTGTAATACGGTATTAAGTGGTAGCAGCCATAATATGGATGTTAAATTGGCAAGATTTACTGGCTGCCCGTGGAAAGTGAGAAAATGGATGTTCCTGGATTTGGGACGTTAAAAAATCAAGAAAGACAGGTGTGCGATGTAGAAACAAGGAGTTCAGTTTCAGATACCTTACAGTTATCTACTGTTTCAATACAAATTAGTTCAAAATACAGTGACTTGGGGCAGTACATTTTTATCATCTCACGGTTTCTGGGGGGTCAGGAATTCAGGGGTGCTTGGCACAGAGATTCTGGCTCAGAAGCTGTCGTGAGACTGCATTCAGGATGTTGGCCAGGGCTGCAGGAATCTGAAGAACTGACTGGGACTGAAGGATTACTTCCGAACTCACTCATGTGGCTACGAGAAGGAGGCTCCAGCTCCTCATCTCTGGGCCCTCCCCATGGGTTTAAGTGTCCTGACAGTATGGTGGCTGGCTGACCCCAAAGCAAGTGATATGAGAGAGCAAAAAGGAAGTGGCTACACCTGTTATGACCTAATCTCAGAAGTCATCATGATCCTTTCTGCCACACTCTATTCATTAGAAGTGAATTACTAAGTCCAAACCACCTCATTGGGCATGGAATGAAGCTCCAGCTCCAAAAAGGAAGAATACCAGCGAAAGTATGGACACATTTTAAAACCATCCCAGACATGCTGAATGGACAAGGATGAAATTGTTCTGTGTGAAGGTGAAGAAGAAAAGAGGGGCAAATGTAGATGTTTGGAGGATATCTATATTAAAGGTAAAAACAGTGAAAGAGCCAGACAGTAGGGCTGAGAAGACAAAAAACAGAATATTTTTCATTTCCTGTCATAAAATCAAAGAAAAAATTTTTTATTTATTCAGGAAAGATCATATGTCTTTACACTGAACAACAATAAAAAATGCCAATAAAATACCAAATAAAGTAAGGATTTAGGGTTATACCTGATTTTTTTTTTTCAAGCAAGAGCCTTTGCTGAACACATCTCATAAGGAAGCAGCACAGGAGAAGTCACATTGTACAACACATGCAGAACCTTCCTAAAATTCCTCTTATTTCATTCTCTCTAAAGTCCCACATTTCATGGCAACTGCTTACTATCACTCCTTTTCTTTCTCTCCCTCAAAATAAAAATGAAAAGCTCCTCCAAACTCTTCTTATAAGCTATTTTATCTTTAGTAAGTCTCCATGCAGTTTCTCTTTTTTCTTTCCCCTTTACTGAGGTACACTTGTTACACACACACACACAAAAACTGCACATAATTAATGTACACAATTTGGTAAATTTGGACATATGTACACATTCATGCTATTATCACCATAACCTAGGTAATAAAAATATCCATCACCTCCAAAAGTTTCCTTGTGCCCTTCTGTTGCTCTTTGAAGTTGTTGTTTGCAGGAAGAACACCTAACACGAGATCTATCCTTGTCACAAATTTTCAAGTGCATGATACCTATTATTAATTGTAAAGCACTAGGTTGTACAGCAGATCTCTGGAACTTAACTCCCCTTGTATTCCTGTTACAATGGAGTTGATTAGTGATCCTTTTTGCAGTCTCCAAGATCTAGGGGCATTAGGAGACAGGCTGTAGATGTGTACACAGAAAGTGGAAAATTAGGAAGTGATACAGTTGTGCTCGCAAAAAGTTTAGCTGAGAAGTAAAGGATAGTGATAAATCCGTGACATGGACAAAGGTTCTGTTATCTTCGTATGTATTTTTTTCTTAACTCTCTAATATGACGTTCTCTATCATGCAGAAAGTAGAGACCAGTATAATGAACCTCATGTACCCACCACCCAGCTTCTTGTCTCTCTTACAACTTCATTTCCTATAAATTACAGGCACATCACGAGGCTTAAGTACACATTTGTTTTTAGGCATGATTAGATGAGGTGAAAGCCAAGAGAAACTGAGGCTAAAAACTCAGAAAAGAAAATAATGATTATGGGGTCATTTTTCATATAATTCTTTTTTTTTTTTCTGCTTGATGTTATTTTCACATTCTGTAGGTGATGAGATGAGGAAGAAGAAGAAGCAGGGGATTTTGAGTCTGAAAACCTATATTAAGATCCTGGCTATAATATTTATCAGCCCTCTAACTTTAGCAACATTCTGCTTGATATCACCCATCTTAACTTCCTTATCTATAAAACGCTGGTGACAGTGAAAGAAGATAGGGGGTGATATTTACATCAAATGAGCAGTTCTTTTTAAGAAATGAAATAATAGTCAAGCAGAGAAAGACAACTATCATATGATCTCCCTGATATGAGGAAGTGGTGATGCAACATGGGGGCTTAAGTGGGTAGGAGAAGAATAAATGAAACAAGATGGGATTGGGAGGGAGACAAACCATAAGTGACTCTTAATCTCACAAAACAGACTGAGGGTTGCTGGGGGGAGGGGGTTTGGGAGAAGGGGGTGGGATTATGGACATTGGGAGGGTATGTGCTTTGGTGAGTGCTGTGAAGTGTGTAAACCTGGTGATTCACAGACCTGCACCCCTGGGGATAAAAATATATGTTTATAAAAAATTAAAAATTTTAAAAAAAAATACCACCATAAAAAAAAAAAAAGAAAAAGAAATGAAATAATATGGGGTGCCTGGGTGGCTCAGTGGGTTAAGCCCCTGCCTTTGACTCAGGTCATGATCTCGGGGTCCTGGGATCGAGCCCCACATAGGGCTCTCTGCTCAGCGGGGAGTCAGCTTCCCCCCTCCTCTCTCTCTCTCTCTCTCTGCCTACTTGTGATCTCTGTCAAATAAATAAATAAAATCTTTTTAAAAAATGAAATGAAATAATATGGACAAATAATTGAAAAAAAAATAAACTAAAGAACTGCATTGAGTCTACCTACTATTCATAATGTACCAAGAGAATCTGGGGTTCAGAGTAAATATACTATCTAGTACCATTCATCCAGCAGTAAGTGAAAGGCTCTGAATGATGCTCATCCTACCCCTAATTCAGGGCTCTTTCTACTTTGCTATGTTGCCTGTCTTACTTAGAGTTGATACTTAACATATAATTGTTAAGTTAAAGCAAAGGATAAAGCATGCCTGAAGGAGTAAGGGCCAAGATCCAGAGGGCAGGGTTGTTTAATGTTCTGGAAACTTCACAATCGACACTAACCCCTAGGAAATTTTAAGTATCTCTGTTTTAATATGTCTGATGGTTAAGGCAACTGTAGCTACTGTAATAAATAAATGCAAAAGGTTAATGGCTTAACAAGTCAAAATTTAATGCAAGCTCTTTGGTGATAAGAGCGTATCTTCCACATGGTAATTTAGAGACTCAGGCTTCTCCTATCTTGTGGCTGCATTCGCTATAGCCTCACATTCTCTTGGCAAAACCCAGTTATTAGCTCTATGAGAAGGGAAGTGGGTGAACTGTAATGTAAACCTTGGCTTGGCAATTGCTTTGCATCAATAACTCAATACATAATTGGGAAGAAAAAAGGATCAGACCAAAAATTACACATTAGGAATTAACAGCTCTGGTTTTCCAAAAACCTTGTCACCAGCGCCCTTGTCATCAGAGCATTGACCCATGGTAGGGACGGCCAAGTAGACCATATCTTCACCGCTCACTCCCCCATGGTCTGGCCACCCTGAGTGTCATTCAGTTTCACCCACACACCAGTGCTGTCTTCCACCACAGGCTCATTCATATACTAATTTTTTTTTCTTTTGAACAAATTCTTCTATAAAAGCTTCAAAAAGAGTTCAGTTCCATATATTCCTCACTTAGCTCCTCCTAATGTTAACATTCATAGACATTTTTCAAAGTGCAGAAGAAGGCTATAAGTTTTAGGAGGGCAGGGAATAGATATGCCTTATTCCCCGTTGTTTCCCTAAGGCTTCGCATAGTGCTTCATCCACAGCAGACACTAAGCAAATTGTTGTCGATGAATGAATGCATGCTGAATTCACCCCAGCTCTTCGTCATTACTTCTGTATTTGTTTATATCTGAAGAGGATTCTGGACTACTTACACAGAACGGGATTTAGTTCTAGTTATTTTTAGTTCCTGAAAGTGAAAAATAATGAATTATGTGACTCAAGTTGCAGACACCATGCAATTTGAGTGCAACTACTGTGTTCCTCAAAGGCCAACTATTTTGCCTTTTGGCTACGTGTATACTGCCCTTGAAATGACAACTTAGCACATTATTAGGGAAAGCTTCTTTACCCTCGGACTTACACACTATCATCACTTTTGAGCAGCACGCTCTTCTTTATTTCTTCATCTCATAATCCATTTCAACCTGGTATACTCCTTCACGTTCATTTTTCTCTCTTGGATGTCTAAAATTTTTGTAAAAGCTGGTCTTATTCAACTAGTCTCATTATCTTTGGGATTCCTGCGCTATCAATCTTTAGAAGCAATAAGTTGGAAAGGAATGGAGAGTACAAGAAGGTACACTACAACAGTAAGAATAACATCTAATGGTGATAACCAACAGTAAGGGGAAGGAGACCAAAAGAATGACAAAAGGCAGACTTGGTACAATAAGCTTAGGGTCCTGGCCATTTATATAAGTAAGATCAAGAAATCTTCCAGAAGCCTCAGAGCATCTCTGCATTAGAGCATGAATATAACTTGGGCTCATAGCAATAACTATAAGTCATCAAGAAGAAATTAAGTAATGCTCAATGTACTTCAACAGAGAATTTAGGGACTGCTATTCATTTCAAAAAATATTTTGTTCAAAGTACCATCCATCTTTTTCAAAGAAATGGAACAAATAATGCTAAAATTTATATGGAACCAGAAAAGACCTCTAATAGCCAAAGGGATATTGAAAAAGAAAGCCAACGTTGGTGGCATCACAATCCAGGACTTCAAGCTCTATTACAAAGCTGTCATCATCAAGACAGCATGGTACTGGCACAAAAACAGACACATAGATCAATGGAACAGAATAGAGAGCCCAGAAATAGACCCTCAAATCTATGGTCAACTAATCTTTGACAAAGCAGGAAAGAATGTCCAATGGAAAAAAGACAGCCTCTTCAATAAATGGTGCTGGGAAAATTGGACAGCCACATGCAGAAAAATGAAATTGGACCATTTCCTTACACCACAGACAAAAATAGACTCAAAATGGATGAAGGACCTCAATGTACGAAAGGAATCCATCAAAATCCTTGAGGAGAACACGGGCAGCAACCTCTTCGACCTCTGCCGCAGCAACATCTTCCTAGGAACAACGCAAAAGGCAAGGGAAGCAAGGGCAAAAATGAACTATTGGGATTTCATCAAGATCAAAAGCTTTTGCACAGCAAAGGAAACAGTTAACAAAATCAAAAGACAACTGACAGAATGGGAGAAGATATTTGCAAACGACATATCAGATAAAGGACTAGTGTCCAGAATCTATAAAGAACTTAGCAAACTCAACACCCAAAGACCAAATAATCCAATCAAGAAATGGGCAGAGGACATGAACAGACATTTCTGCAAAGAAGACATCCAGATGGCCAACAGACACATGAAAAAGTGTTCCATATCACTCGGCATCAGGGAAATACAAATCAAAACCACAATGAGATATCACCTCACACCAGTCAGAATGGCTAAAATCAACAAGTCAGGAAATGACAGATGCTGGCGAGGATGCGGAGAAAGGGGAACCCTCCTACACTGTTGGTGGGAATGCAAGCTGGTGCAGCCACTCTGGAAAACAGCATGGAGGTTCCTCAAAATGTTGAAGATAGAACTGCCCTATGACCCAGCAATTGCACTATTGGGTATTTATCCTAAAGATACAAATGTAGTGATCCAAAGGGGCACATGCACCCGAATGTTTATAGCAGCAATGTCCACAATAGCCAAACTATGGAAAGAACCTAGATGTCCATCAACAGATGAATGGATCAAGAAGAGGTGGTATATATACACAATGAAATACTATGCAGCCATCAAAAGAAATGAAATCTTGCCATTTGCAACAACATGGATGGAACTAGAGCGTATCATGCTTAGCGAAATAAGTCAAGCAGAGAAAGACAACTATCATATGATCTCCCTGATATGAGGAAGTGGTGATGCAACATGGAGGCTTAAGTGGGTAGAAGAAGAATAAATGAAACAAGATGGGATTGGGAGGGAGACAAACCATAAGTGACTCTTAATCTCACAAAACAAACTGAGGGTTGCCGGGGGGAGGGGGTT
>NC_081558.1:193114797-193322336 GCF_022355385.1 Mustela nigripes
AAAAAAAAAAAAAAAAAAAAAAAAAAAAAAAAAAAAAAAAAAAAAAAGATTTAAAGTTTATCTCCCAGAAGCTGATCAGGAGCTAGTCTTTTCTTTGACAAGGAAAACAAAAGCAAAAATAAATCATTGGGCCTTCAACAAAATAAAAAGCTTCTGCACAGCAAAGCAAATAATCAACAAAACTAAAAGGAAACCTACAGAATGAGAGAAGGTATTTGTAAATCACATATCTGATAAGGGGTTAATATCTAAAATATGTTTTAATAAAACATAAAACTCAATGCCCCAAAAATGAATAATCCAATTAAAATGCACTGAAGAGGGGCATCTGGATGGTTCAGCGGGTTAAAGCCTCTGCCTTCTGCTCAGGTCATGGTCCCAGGGTCCTGGGATGGAGCCCCGCATCAGGATCTCTGCTCAGCAGGGAGCCTGCTTCCCCCACTCTCTCTCTGCCTACCTTTCTGCCTACTTGTGATCTCTGTCAAATAAATAAATAAAATCTTTGAAAAAAAAAAGGGCAGAAGACATTAATAGACATTTTTCAAAAGAAGACATGCAGATGGCCAACAAACACATGAAAAGATACTCAACATCACTGATTCTCAGGGAAATACAAATCAAAACCACAATGAGATATCACCTCACACCAATTAGAATGCTAAAATAAACAACAAAAGAAACAACAGGTATTGGTGAGAATGTGGAGAAAAAGAAACCTTCCTCAACTGTCGGTGGGAATGTGAACTGTGCAGCCATTCTGGAAAACAGTATGGAGGCTCTTCAAAAAGTTAAAAACAGAACTACCTATGATCCAGCAACTGCACTACTATGTATTTAACCAAAGAGTATAAAAAAATGAGTCAAAGAGATATAAGCACCCCAATGTTTACAGCAGCATTATCTATAATAGCCAAATTATGGAATTAGTTCAGGTGTCCACTGACTGATAAATGGATAAAGAAAATGGGGTGTGGGTGGAGGAGTGTAATGGAATATTATTCAGCCAAAAAAAAAAAAAGAATGAAATCTCACCATTTACAATGACATGGATGGAGCTAGAGACTATTGGGCTAAGTGAAGTCTCTCAGTCAGAGAAAGATAAATACCATATGATTTCACTCATATGTGAAATTTAAGAAACAAAACAAATGAATAAAGGAAAAAGAGAGGGGCCAACCAAGAAGCAGAGCCTTAACTCTAGAGAACAAACTGATGGTTACCAGAGGGGAAGTGGGTGGAGGGGATGGATGAATTAGGTGCTGGGGATGAAGGAGGGCACCTGTGATGAGCACCAGGTGTTGTTGGAAGTGATGAATCACTATACTGTATACCTGAAACTAACCTTACACTGTATGTTAACCAACTAGAATATAATTTTTTTAAAAAACTTAAAGAAGAGGGGAAAAAAAGAAACACATACCCTTTCAGTAATTATCTTTTTTTTTTAACATCAGAAATTATCTTCTTACTTTGCGACAAGATATGAACAGGGACCTTGTTTATTTGTTCACTATTGTAATCCCCGTGTCCAAAATAGTGCCCCAAAAGAGGCGGTACTTAAATATTGGATAAATTGAATGGAATGTCTGTAAAACTACCAATAGTAATAATGAAATAATGCAACAAAATAATGTGAAGAACTGGCTTAGGTTAAACACTGTGTTAGCAGAGAAAGCTGTACTCCTGATAAAAGCCCAGCGTGGTAGCTGGAGTTACTCTTTTACCGAGTTAGCTCAGCCAGGCAGAACTGGGTATTGTAAGTAATGGAAAAACAAATGTGGTAAATTACCTTAGTCCTCATTCTTCATGCCCCCCACTTCACCTTTTGTCATGTGGCTTCTTAGTTTCCTTTATTAAAGGAGAAAAGTGTATTTTATGCCCTTTTGGCCTTGTATTTGAACACATGACTTGCTTTAGCCAATTAAGTGAGGTGAATGTGTCAGGACATCTGTTTTCTACTCCCTCTGGCTTCTGTCATTGCCATGAGAGGAAAATCCCTGGCTCTCCCAGTGGTATAAATGCGAACTATGTGGAACAGAGCTGACTCCATATGGACGTGGGAACATACCCAGAGGACACCAATGCTATGGCTCAGACTACCCAAACAAAGAAGGAAATCCCTATTGCTACATGGCACTATGATTTTGTCGTTTTTATGGTGTCTTCCTGTAACAAAAGCAAAGTAAAACAATTCTGCTTGGTAAATCTCCATTGAAATTGGTAATGGTAGTGGGCATGTGGCATCTCCAGCAGTGCTCTTCTGAGTATCTAAGGCTGCAGTTCAGCTTCTGCAACAGGACAGAAATGCAGTCACTCCAGAGGCAAAC
The DNA here is from genome assembly GCF_022355385.1 of Mustela nigripes. Classification (NCBI taxonomy): domain Eukaryota; kingdom Metazoa; phylum Chordata; class Mammalia; order Carnivora; family Mustelidae; genus Mustela; species Mustela nigripes. The sequence goes on from NC_081558.1 coordinate 193,117,125, forward strand.
AGTAAGTTCAAACAGAACTCATCTTAATTAAAGATGAACTAAAAGATTTTTTAAAAAGGCACTTGGCTCAATAAGGGAGGTACTTCAGAATAAGAGAAAGGGAATAAAACCCTTTCTGTGTATTTTCTGTGTGTATTTTCTGAAAATAATTTAATTAAGGAGCTGAGAAATTTAAAAAAAAAACTGTCATTCTGAAACAAATGAAAGTAAACATATTGTCTGAGAGCCAAAGTCAAGAGAAAAGACCAAGGAAAGATAGATATGAAATAGATGACGGGAAACCAAGATAGAGGATATATGGAAGACACATACAAATTTCACAAAAAGTGCCAAGAATGTAATCTTCTTTCACTGGATACTGTGTGAGCATAGCTGAGGCTGCAGAAAATAAAAATCTGTGAAGCTATTCCAAAAGTGAGAATATAAAATAAAGGGATAGAAATAAAAATGAGAAAATGATAGAATTGGAAAGCATAGAATGAATAACCAACATACAAACAATAGGTAAACTTAAAACACACACACACACACACAAAATACTTTAAAACATTAAAAAAATTCCAGAGTTAAAAAGCAATCTGCAGAGCTCACTTTGCTGGAATTATTTTTAACTACAAAAAGAAAGAAAGAGAAAGAAAGAAAGAAAGAAAGAAAGAAAGAAAGAAAGAAAGAAAGAAAGAAAGAAAGAAAGAAAAGAAGAGAAAATAGTTCAATGTGTTAGGTATTTAAGATGAGCCTTCTGAAGATAAATACATGCATAAGGCATAGAGGAAGGAAGGCAAAAAGATCCTGTATGTGAGCTTATGATGTGAAACAGAAAATTCAAATTGACATGCATTTAAAGAAAAAAATCAGAGGGAATTTCTTAAGGTTCTGAAGGTCAGACTGAAGATGTTAACGTAATTGACAAATTAAAGTTACTACAGATATTTATCAGGGATGTGACATGACTGAAATAATATGAGGCAGACTTTCTGGTAAATGTAAGTAGACTAGATCAACAAGGCAAAAGCCTTGAGACAGGGCAGGGAGAGGATCAGTTTCTGTATGACAGCATAGTTTTACAATACATGGTGGGGACTTCTGAGGAAAAGAATAATCAATACTTAGTAAAATATTAAACCACTAAGAGAGGAGAACAAATAAGGTTGTAAGTCTCAAAGTTTTGGGGGAAGGTTCCCCCCCCTTTTTTAAAGATTTTATTTATTATTTTGACAGATAGAGATCACAAGTAGGCAGAGAGGCAGTCAGAGAGAGGAGGAAGCAGGCTCCCTGCTGAGCAGAGAGCCCAATGTGGGGCTCGATCCCAGGAACTTGGGATCATGACCTGAGCCGAAGGCAGAGGCTTTAACCCACTGAGCCACCCAGGTGCCCCTGGGGGAAGGTTTGCTAATCCATTGAATTTGTAAGTATCAGAACACTTACATTCTTGTACTTGTGCTCTAAGGAATACTTCGCTCTACTAAAATAATGACTATCTCTTTGCATGTATCTGTGGTTAAAAATGCTTAATAATATGGTACCTTTCAAAAGATATACAGGACACTATCCTTTCAAGACTAAGGTGCCACTCATTCTAAGAAGCACCTTACAGAGAGACAACTGTGAGGTTTTGAACAAGTTTGATCACATGGCTTAGTGCCAAAGAGCTGGACAGAATAAAAGAAACAGTCTAGAAACCAAATTAAAATGTATAGAAAAAGTGTAAGTTCTAAGTGTAGATCTATCTTGCAATATTCTATTGAAATCATTGTTATAAAAATAACAACATTAACGGAAAAAATATATTTAAATCCATGGCTTGGGAATTAAAAAAAAAAAAGCACTACTTAGTGATAATGTAGAAAGATAATGTAGAAAAGAGAAAGAAAGTCAAGGTTAGGAAAGATAATGTAGAAAAGAGAAAGAAAGTCAAAGTTAAAGCCATCAAAGGGAACTTTTTTAGTAGAAGGAAAGGCTATGAGCATGAATCAATTTAAAGTATTTCGTCTTTAGTTATATAATCTGTGTACCACACTATGAAGAGTTTTACCCAACATATATAGCACCTAAATGCTACTCTGAAGCATGTAAACGTCATGCCCACTGTTTCAGAGGCAATCAATGCAAAACTGGGTTCTAAGGCAAAATCTGCCACCAACAAATCTGATGATATTAAAAAAATAACTACCTCTCTAGGACTTGTCCATACCCCTCTACAATAATAAAGTTGAAGTGACATTGTCCATAGTTCTATTTTTAAAATAGACTCAATTTATAAGTAATTTCTTCACCTGAATGAATTCAGTTTTGTCACAGGAATTAGCTATAGCACAGAGAACAAGAATAAATCGCTGTGTTTCCTCTGAATTTCAGTCAAATCACTAGTTTCAATGTGCAGGAAGGTCAAAAATAAGAGAAGACTAGAAGAAGCTGAGTATTAAGATATTAATACACATGAAGCAGAGGGAGAGACAGAAACAGGCTTCCCACTGAGCAGGGAGCCCAATATGGGTCTCAATCCCAGGACCCTAAGATCATGACCTAAGCCAAAGGCAGACACCCAGGTGCCTGAGCCACTCAGATGCCCTTTAAGAACTTTTAAGATCTATACTCTTAGCAACTTTCAAATATATAAAACAGTATTGTTAACTATAGTCACCATAATGTATATCCCTGTGACTTATTTTAAAACCTGAAATTGCACCTTTTGAGGACCTTCACTCATTTCACCCTCTCCCTACCCTCTGCCTCTGACAACCACGAATCGAGGAACCAACGTTTTAGTTGAAGAGGTGAGAATTAAAAAAAAGAAAAAATTAAGTATAAAGAGATATTATTAAGTCTAAATTTTAGAGCATGGACTCAAACTCTTTTCAGAAATTTAGAGAAGAGGGCACCTGGTTAGTTCAGTTGGTTAAGTGACTGCCTTCAGCTCAGATCCTGATTCTGGAATCCCAGAATAGAGTCCCATTTCAGGCTCCCTGCTTAGCAGGGAGTCTCCTTCTCCCTCTGACCCTCCCCCAGCCCCGCTTCTCATGCTCTCTTTCTTTCTCTCTCTCTCAAATAAATAAATAAAATCTTGAAAGAAAAGAAAGAAATGAATTTAGAGAAGAGAGAGACTAAATTATCCAGGAATTAGCAGGAAAAGTCTAAGGATTAGGTAAAACAGATTAGAAAGTTGGTAGGACTGAAGTAAATAGGAAGAAATATCTTCCAAACATGTTAAAGAAGAAAGAAACACAAGCAAGGGCTTAGAGGCAAGCCTAGGCCAGTATAATGAGGACAACAAGCAATCATAAAATTTCAGATTTCTATCAGAACCAAATGTTTTTCCCTCTTCTTTTGCTGTTATTTTGGTGCCAAGGCAATTCCAGTTGGAAAGTAAGAACATGTGCCCAAAAACGCAGTGCATATAAACTATGGTGTATACTCGATACTACCCCTAAACCTGGAGGAAACTGGGAAGTCAGGTATTTTTATCCAAGCAAGGGCATCTTGCCAAGGAACTCTCAATACCCAGAACTTTGGCTTTATCTAAGTAAAATCTTTACTCACATCTTTCCAATTTTAATATATGTGCTGCCGAAGACAGCACAATCTTCACTCAAATCTAATAGTGCATCTGACCATTTGACAGAATCCATGAACCTAGTCCTGAAGTTTCTGTTAGCTCATGCCACCAAAAGTAGCTAGAAAGGCATGGTCCTCTCATGTAGTGGACAGAGATATCTTGCCTGAAGGACCTCTGAAGAGAGATGGTATGAAAAGTAAAATGAAAGTCTCCTTTGAAAGTCAACGAAAGGGTGCCTGAGTGGTACATTTGGTTAAGTCTCCAACTCTTGGTTTCAGCTCGTGTCGTGATCTCTGGGTTGTGAGATCAAGCTCCATGTTGGACTCCACGCTCAAGGAGGACTTTCTCTCTCCCTCTCCCTCTGCCCCTCCCCACGGCACTCTTTCTCTCTCTCTTTCTCAAATAAATAAATCTTTTTAAAAAAGTTAATAGATATAGTTAGCCCTATATCTGAGTAGATGTTCTTGGAAGGGGTTGCTAAGCAGTGTATGGAGAAGAGGGAACGAACCATGGTCATCAGAGAGTTTGACCTGGACTCTCTTCTTTAGCAGAGATAATTGTCCACTGAAGTGCTGTTGTCAATAAAGATACTCAAAAACCAGTTTGGCTATACAACAATAGATTACTGACATCCATTAAAGATCGTTGTCTTACAATTCTGGTTAAGCTCCATGTGGACAATAATCATTGTACACATCACAAATATATGTCATATTATGCTACATTTTATAAAAGCATTAACTGCTATTTAACATTTTTTATAATTGCATGGAGTTACCTAATGTTCCACGGTTTCTTGTTTATTGCTTTCAGAACTTAACAGGAACTCAAAATCTGGGTCTAAACATGACCTTGATCTAGTTCCACAGCAGAAAAATTCACCTTAGTACCTGCAGGAATTAAGAAAATGTGTCTGATAACAGTCCCTCCCCACAATAATGCAAATAAATAAACAAACCTTTTGAGCAAATTATGAAATGAAGCAGAACTCCAGAATCTCCCTGTCTAGCACTTGAGGAAATAAGCCAAAAATAATAACATGTAGTAAAATGTTTATAAAATGAAATACTGAAAGGGAAATGCCTCAAAGAATGATCACAAAGGGAAAAAAGTCCTTAAACCTGACATGATTAGCTCAGCAGTTAACCCCAACTGCACCTTCAACATCAGAGATGCTTAGAGGGCGAATGAGGTCTAGTGGAACCCAGTTTACTAGCTGGAGCCTCTCTGCCCTGAACAAGACCCCAAACAATTTAAAATTACCTGCAAGAGAACAAGCTCTGACTTGGTTATACGCCACCTCTCCCTCAACAACGAGACATGCTTTTCTAGTGAATGTGATAGACGGTACAAGGAAAACACGGGGGGAAGAATGATAAAATATATCTGAGGAGTACAAGTATGAAGCAAGAGAAACAATAAACAATTAAAAGCAAAATAAATGCAGGTGCTTGGGTGGTTCAGTCAGTGCCTTCAGCTCAGGTCCTGATCCCAGGGTCCTGAGATTTAGTCCTACATGGGACTCCCTGCTTAGCAAAGAGTCTGCTCCCTCCTCTCCCTCTGCCCCTCCCTGGCTTGTCTCTTCCTCACTCTTTCTCTCAAATAAATAAAATCTTTGAAAAATAAATGAATAAATACACAAATAAATAGCAAACTAAATGGGTAAGATAGATAACACTCATTAAATACATTTTTTCAAGAAAGTAGGAAAATAAATTTGCCAACTAATTTATGAAGTTGGCATAATCTTGATACTTCAATTAAATATGAAATAGAATCCAAGATAAACGTTAATCCAAATCCATAAAATTCAATATACACGTATATAGATATACATAAAGAGATACAAGTGATACATGATAGTTATGTAACAATTTCTTCAATAATGCAAGGAAGATTTATTCTCATTCATGCAATGTAATTTACCACCACAAGAATGAAATAAAGGAGAAAAAATACAAATTCTTCTGAATAAATGGGGAAAAAATTACATAATAACATTTAATGCCTACTATGACTATGAGAAAAAGAGGAAAACTTCCAGAAAACTAAAAGCAGACAATCTTCATGCTTTGCTAAAGATTATCATAAACTGTAGCAAATACACTCAATGGAGAAACTACAGACAATTCCCTATAGAGTCTGCAATTAGACAAGGTAATGTTCAATACTAACTAGTTAAGACACTAAATTAAGAAAAAAATTATATAGTTAAAGAAATTATATAATATAATTGTATATTATATTATATAGAATATAGAATATATTATATTATATATATTCTATATTATATTCTATATTATATATAATTTTATGTATTATAATATATATTATTAATATTATTAATATTTATATATTATTATAATATAAATAATTTATATTATATATAATTTTATATAATTTATATTTTATTGTATTATATTATAATTATATAATTTAACTATATAAATGAAATTTATATAGTTAAAGCAATTATATAAGAAAAAATAATATTGGAAAGGAAGAGACAAAAGTATTTTTATATATGCATTTGATAAATAATTATTACATATAACAACCAAGAGGATCCTCAAACCATCAGAACTATTAAGACCATTCATGACCCTTGTTAAATATAAGATTAACATGCAAATAAAGAAAAATCATTTCTCAACACCGGTCATTCTCAAATGGGGGGCTTTTGCCTGCCAGCAGACATTCTGCAGTACATGGAGACATTCTGGTTGTCATGACTGGGGGGTGTGAAGACAAGGTGCAACTAGCATCTAGTGGGGAGAGGCCAGAGATGCTGTTCACCACCCCACAGTGCACAGAAGAGCCCCCACAGCAAAGAATGATCCAGCCCAGAATGTCAATAGTCAGGCTGTTAAGAAACACTGCCCCACACCACCACAACAACCAGTAAGAAAATGTCATAAAAAATAAGATACCATTTACAACACCAAAACAAATGGCAAAGTATCCAGAGATTAATCTAACAAGACATTTATAGAGATTTAATTTAAGAGAAAATGTTAAATGATCTAAAAGAAAAGTTAAATTAAGGAAAAGATATTTTCTATCTGTGGATACATTTACTTCATATCGTAAAATTTACTCATTCTTTCTCAAAGTTACCGATAAATTTTAAATAATCCAACTTTAAAAATCGTCAGTATTTGAGGAGCTTGTTCATCAGACTCTCAAGTTTTTAGTGAAGTCCAAGTTAGGGAATCTTGCCCTACACTTGAGTAGCTGGTATCTTCTTCCAAAAAGTGCTATAAGAGGCAGATGTTGAAATAAATTGAAGTTCGGTATTTGCAGGCTGTGGTTTCTTATAGTAATCCTCAATATATAGAGTTCAACCTATTTAGAAGATAACCAAAGTTTCTTATCTTGAAGGATAAAATTGCATGTCTTCACTCATTAGAAAATTAGTTTTTAAGGCAGTGTTAATGACCTTTTAAGCATCATCATTGTTAAAATTATGCGTACCTATAGCTGCACGCTACATGAAGACTAGATGATCAGATAGAAAGTTTTTTTTTTTTTTTTTTTTTTTTTAAAGTTTTTTTTTTTTTTTTTACAGGGGGAAATCACAAATAGATGGAGAGGCAGGCAGAGAGAGAGAGAGAGGGAAGCAGGCTCCCTGCTGAGCAGAGAGCCCGATGTGGGACTCGATCCCAGGACCCTGAGATCATGACCTGAGCCGAAGGCAGCGGCTTAACCCACTGAGCCACCCAGGCGCCCCCAGATAGAAAGTTTTAAATGTCATTTTTCCTTTGTTCTTCCTTGACATGGCATTCTACTACTTTTGGTACATGTTTAATATCAAAACTCTCTAACTCTAATCTCTCAGAAACTCATTAATCTGCATTAATAGCCTTTCTGGGAAGCTGTAAGTTTAATCAATTCTTATTTGATAAGGGTCTCTAATGCTTTCAGTGATGAGAGACATACTGAGCAACAAATTGTCAGAGCCATCGGCATTATCCAAAGTCATGTCAGATATTGATAAAGAGAAATTCCTTGTACAATACAGGAATGTAATTCTCCATTCTTTATCCACTGAGAAGGTTAATAAAACAGAAGCCCTTAAAATGTTATCTAAATACTTGAAGGAAGATAACTTATTAAAACAAAGTATTTCTTCATAATCTGGACACTTTCATATTTGGATAGCGCAGGCTGTTTTCTCAATGACCTGATGGAGTTGTACAAGTCACTGCTAAGCTTGGTTGTTAAATGTCTGTCCACCACAGGGAAGGCAGAAACTGCAGTTAACTGCCACTTTTTGCAGCAAATACCCTACCTCTGAGCTGTACGCTAATTCATTATAACTTTATAGTTTGGTGTAGATTTTTTGTTTTGGGGTTTGTGGTTTTGTTTGTTGTTGTTGTTGTTGTTGTCGTATGCAATTTATATGATCCTTCATATCAATCATCTTATTTTATCTTCACAAGTCTAAGTCAGGAGAAAATGAGGATGTTGCTGTTACCAATGGGGAAATGGAACTCAGTGACCTTACGTGTAGACATCTGGAAAGCAACAGAATCAGAATCAGGCTCTGGGCCCTTGACCCCAGGTACAGTACCCTTCTATCACACTGTGCTGGACAAGAACCACAATATCCAACAGAAGATGTTCCAAGGGGGCGAGGGAATAAAACACACAGACTCAGGTCAAGCTTAAAGGAATTTCTTTACAGTTATTTCATAAACTAATTACTTAGCTCTACTGAACTGCTAGTCATATAAAAAGATGATGCTGCTGGTCAGCCGTCAGAATATGATATTTGCTATTTGATTTCTCCAGAGTCGGGATGGTTTTATACCACTCCTGTTGCTTTTCTTCTCTGAATGCTCTTTTCCAATCTGTCAGGAAATACTGAAGGACTTAATGTGTAGGGGAGGTAGCATGTGGCTAGGGGACAGCTTCTTGGAGGTCATGCTCTCTTATTTTTCTCTGTGTCCCCAGTGCCCAGTATAATGTCAATACATACAGAAATCTCTCTCTCTCTCTCTCTCTCTCTCTCACACACACACACACACACACATACACACACACACTTAAATTCTGAATTCCAGTAGACTGCTACTCTGCTTTGACCCACTGACTTTATAATCCTGCACAAGTCTACACACCATATGGACTCACAACTTGTACCTAGAGGTCATGCAATTACTTATTTGGCAGTGAAAGACCCCAAACACTCTGCTTTGTCCCACATAGACATCTTTATGCTTTATCCGTTTCCCTCTTTATCCTCCTGCAGAGCTAAGTTCTACTCTTCCTTCAAAACATAGACCAAATATCACCCTTCTGCAAAGCTTCTCTGACTCCAGCCACAGGCCAGATCACAGGAGTAAATGCCTCCTTGCTTTAGACCGCCATCACGCCTTTCACTGCCCTTAGTCACTGTAGAGTGAGACAGTATCTGTGCTGTAAGTGGCTGGTCATAGGAGGGATTATAACACCAAAGTGCCTGAGGAAAAAGAACACTAGTCTGGTTTGGAATTCAGTAAGCTATTTCAGTGAAGCAACTCTCCCCTGTGTTCAAACAGGAAACCTTAGTGCCCAGGAATACTTTTGTTTAAGAAGTGAAATTAAGAGGTTAACTCCAGCGTGAGAAGCAAGAAGAGGGTTCCAAAGTTGCAGAACCACTTTTTAGTATCCTGCTTCTTCCATGTGTAATGCAACGGTAAGCCAAACATGAAAATAACTGTGGCAGGGAAGAGCAATTAGCAAATTTGGTCTCGCCAAAGACCAAAATCAGCAATAACTAAAATTAGCAATAACTGCTATTTCTTTTTAAAATGTAAACTATTCTGCTTAAACAATTATTTGGGTGAACTAATAATGTTTTACCTTCAATATTAACAATAATACTTAAAGTAAGAGTTTATTTTTATTTATCTTTTTTTTTTTAATTTTTTTATTTTTTATAAACATATATTTTTATCCCCAGGGGTAGAAGAAGAATAAATGAAACAAGATGGGATTGGGAGGGAGACAAACCATAAGTGACTCTTAATCTCACAAAACAAACTGAGGGTTGCCGGGGGGAGGGGGTTTGGGAGAAGGGGTTGGGATTATTTTTATTTATCAAGTATAATTTCACCTGGATGAGATTCAGTAATTTTTGATTAAGCTTTGTTTTTTTAATGCAAAAAAAAAAAAAAACGATATGACTAAAATCAATTTCAAAAGAAGTTATTTTATTTTTAAGATATTGGATTGTTTTTATTAGTCATGTATAATTAAGGCTCTGGCTCTTATCAGATACTAGTACATATAAATATTTGAGAACTCTTATAGTGCAAAGTCAAGATTTATAAATATAAAATAGTATTTTTTGGCCTCCACTTTCAAATGGCTAAATCACTTACTGAATTAGCTTTGGGAATACAAGCATTAAAACAAATGCAATTGCTAATATTCTTCCCTGGAAATTTTTCTGATTTCTTTAAACACAGAAATCTCTGTATAATATATCCATGTAGAAACAAAGCAGTCTATATATTCCTTAACCATGGACTGGCCTCTCATGATTGAGCTCTCCAAATAATAAATCAAAACTAATCAAATGAAAAAACATATATGAAACCACTTGAAAATTAAAAAGTGCTATAAGCATGTAAGACATTATTACTATTCAGCTGCATTAAACTAAACCATCTGAAGATTAACTCTGTCATCCAGGTTTTTCTTTTCCTGATTCCAAGCTGACCAGTGGCTTAGTACATTTTCTTTGTTAGAATCTATACATAGTCAACTGTAGGAAGAAAAGCAAACCTAAAATACATTTTTCTCTGAGTCTTAAAAGTAAATCCTGGTGGGGGCCATTTTATAACTCCTCCCCAGGAGTTTCTAACTCTCAGAGTGGTTTGTGTTGAGCCTCTAGGAACTCAGCAACTACACTTTGGGTTTTCCTACCCTAGTTCCCCTTCAGTGGTGATTTCTGCTACAGTCTTTACTGAGATGAGGAAATTGGGTAACAATGATGTTAAATACCCTGAATGTGAAGCAGCCAGCAGGTGCTAAGAGCCAGTGTTGAACCAGGTTGTGTGGTACCAGAGAGGTGGTTACAGGTGGTGACTTCCAATTGCTCCAAAGCATTCCAGGGTTCACCTTGCCTGGATTGTGGTAGATATATTCAACTATAAACCCCAGCAACCACCTATCACTAAAATGACTAGGAGGAGGAACATTCAAAGAGGAAAAATTCAGAGGCTGTGCTCTCTTCATCAGAACTATTAGATATGGACATAAACAGTATGTTGGAAAGATAATTCAGGGTAACAATTATCCAGGCAATGGCTAGGTTAGAGAAAACCATTAGTGACAACATAGAATCTCTAAGGGCAGAAGTGAGCCACCAGGGCAGAAGTTAAAAATGCTATCAATGAGATCCAGTCTAATCTAAGTAATCTAACAGCTAGGATAACAGAGGCAGAAGGTAGCATTAATGATCTGGAGGACAAAATTATAGAGGAAAAGGATCAGGAGGAGGCATAGAACAAACAGCTTTAGAAGCCATGAAAACGGAATTAGGGAAATAAATGACACCATGAAACGTTCCAACCTCAGAATTATTGGGATCCCTGAAGGGGTGGAAAAAGACAGAAGACTGGAAGATATAGTTGAACAAATTCTGAATGAAAATTTTCCCAGTCCAGGGAATGGAACAATATTCATATCCTAGAGACAGAAAGAATACCCCCAAAGATCAATTAATCTAGAAAGACCTCCAGGCACTTAATTATGAAACTGACAAATCATAATTTTAGACAAGAGCTTCTGAGGGCAGCTAGAGGGAAGTTTCCTTACATACAGAAGAAGCTCCATCAGAATAATGTCAGACCTGTCCACAGAAACCTGGCAAGACAGAAAGGGCTGGAAAGACATATTCAGGGCACTAAATGAGAAGAATATGCAGCCAAGAATACTTTATCCAGCAAGGTTGACATTCAAAATGAATGGAAAGATAAAGAGCTTCCAAGACCAGCAAGGTTTAAAAGAGTATGTGACCACCAAGCCGGCACTACCAGAAATATTAAGGGCTGTTCTATAAAAGAACAAAGAACCCAAGAGTGACAAAGAATGGAAATTTACAGAGAAAATCTGTAGAAACAAGGACTTCACAGACAACATGATGTCAATAAAAATGTATCTTTCAATAATCAAGTTCAATGTGAACAGCCTAAACTCTCCCATAAAATGGCACAGGGCTTCAGATTAAATAAAATGACAGGACCCATCCATATTCTGTCTACAAGAGACCCATTTGAAACCTCAAGATACATCCAGACTGAAAGTGAAGGGATGGAGAAGAATTTTTCATGCCAACAGGCTTCAAAAGAAAGCTGGGGTAGTGATTCTCATATCAAATAAATAAGATTTTAAACTAAAGACTGTAGTCAGAGATACAGAAGGACATTACATCATTCTTAAAGAGTGTATCCACCAAGAAGATCTAACAATTGTAAATATTTATGCCCCCAATACAGGAGCAGCCAACTACATAAGCCAACTGTTAAGCAAAATAAAGAGTCCTATTGAAATGAAAACAGTAATAGTAGGGGATCTTAACATGCTACTCTCAGTAATAGACAGATCATCCATGCAGAAAATCAATAAAGAAACAAGAGCTTTGAATGACACATTGGACCAGATGGACCTCATAGATATATACAGAACATTCCACCCTAAAACAACAGAATACTCATTCATACCATCGGTTGGTATTGGCTCAACCGATACCAAAAGATTGAGATAATTCCTTGCATATTCTCAGACTACAATGTTTTGAAAGTGGAACTCAACTACAAGAAAAAGTTTGGAAGGAATTCAAACACTTGGAAGCTAAAGACCACCTTGCTTAAGAATGTTTGGATCAACCAGGAAATCAAAGAAGAACTTAAACAATCCATGGAAACCAATGAGAATGAAGACACTTCAGTCCAAAACCTATGGGATACAGGAAAAGTGGTCCTAAGGAGGAAATACATAGCCATCCAAGCCTCACTCCAAAAAGTTAAAAAATCCAGAATGCACCAGCTCTCTTTACACCTTAAAGAAATGGAAAGTCAAAACAAATTAAGCCAACCCCATGCACAAGAAGGAAAATAATCAAGATTAGAGCAGAGATCAATGAGACAGAAACTAGAGAGATACAGTAGAACACATCAATGAAACTAGAAGCTAGTTTTTTGAAAGAATCAATAAGATTGATAAATCAGTGGCCAAACTAATCCAAAAGAAAAGAGAGGACCCAAATTAATAAAATTATGAATGAAAGGGGAGAGATCACAACCAACACCAAGGAAACAAATAATCATCAGAAATTATTATCAACAGTTATATGCCAGTAAGTTAAGCAACCTAGAAGTAACAGATGTATTCCTGGAAACCTATAACCTCCCAAAACTGAATCAGGAAGAAATAGACAACCTGGATAGAGCAATATCTAGTAATGAAATTGAAACAGTGATCAAAAACCTCCCAAAAAACAAGAGCCCAGCCTTTTACGAAGATGGCGCCAAAAGCTAAGAAGGAAGCCCCTGCCCCTCCTCCCAAAGCCGAAGCCAAAGCAAAGGCTTTGAAGGCCAAGAAAGCAGTGTTGAAAGGCGTCCACAGTCACAAAACAAAAGAAGATCTGCACATCACCTGCATTCCAATGACCCAAGAATCTGTGTCCCGGAAGGCAGCCCAAATACCCTCGAAAGAGCGCCCCCAGGAGAAATAAGCTTGATCACTATGTCATCATCAAGTTCCCCCTGACTACTGAGTCAGCCATGAAGAAAATAGAAGACAACAACACACTTGTGTTCATTGTGGATGTCAAGGCTAACAAGCACCAGATCAAACAGGCTGTGAAGAAGCTCTATGACATTGATATAGCCAAGGTCAACACCTTAATCAGGCCTGATGGAGAGAAGAAGGCATACGTTCAGCTGGCCCCTGACTATGATGCTTTGGATGTTGCCAACAAAATTGGGATCATCTAAACTGAGTCCAGCTGGCTAAATCTAAATATAGTTTTTTCATGAAAAAAAAAAAGAAAATAAAAAGAAAAAACAAGAGCCCAGGACTTGACAGATTCCCTGGAGAATTCTATCAAACTTTCAAACAATAAATAATACCTATTCTCATGAAGCTGTTTCAAAAAATAGAAACAGAGGAAAATTTCCAGACTTTTCCTATGAAGCCAACATTACCCTGACCCCCAAACCAGGTGAAAACTCCATCAAAGAGGAGAATTTGAGACCAATATCCCTGATGAATATGGATAACAAGATTCTCAACAAGATCCTAACTAATAGGATCCGACAGTACATTGAAAAGATTACCTACCATGACCAGGCGGGATTTATCCATGGGATGCAAGGTGGTTCAACATTTGCAAATCAATCAACGTGACAGAACAAATCAATAAGAGAAGAGAGTAGAACCACATGGTCCTCTCAATTGATGCAGAAAAGGCATTTGACAAGATATAGCATCCATTTCTGATTTAAACAATTCGTATAGAGGGGACATTCCTCAACTTCATAAAATCTATGAAAAACACACAGCAAATATCATTAACAATGGGAAAAGCTAACACCCTTCCTTTTGAGATCAGAAACACAACAAGGATGTCCACTCTTGCCACTCTTATTCAACATAGTACTAGAAGTCCTAGCAACAGGAATCAGACAACAAAAAGAAATAAAATGTATTGAATTGTCAAAGAAGAAGTCAAACTCTCTCTCAGCAGATGACATGATACTTTATATGGAAAACCCAAAAGACTCCACCATTAAACTACTAGAACTCATACAGCCATTTGGTAATGTGGCAGGATACAATGTCAATGTACAGCAATCAAGTACTTTCTTATACAGTAACAATGAAAATATAGAGAATTATAGGAAATTAAAGAATTGATTCCATTTATTATAGGACCAAGAACCATAAGATACCTGGGAATGAACCTAACCAAAGAGGTAAAGGATCCATACTCAAGGAATTACAGAATACTCATGAAAAAAACTGAAGAAGAAATAAAAAGATCCATTCCATGATCATGGACTGAAAGAATAAATATTGTTAAAATGTCTATACTGCCCAGACCAATCTATGCTTTCAATGCCATTCCGATCAAAATTCCACCAGCATTTTTCAAAGAGCTAGAACAAACAATCCTAAAATTTGTATGGAACCAGAAGAGACCCCGAATTGTTAAGGAAATGTTGAAAAAGAAAAACAAAACTGGGGGCATCACACTGCCTCCTTTTAAGCTTTACTACAAAGCTGTGATCACCAAGACAGCATGATACTGGCACAAAAACAGACAAATAGACCAGTAGAACAGAGTAGAGAGACAAGATATGGACCTGCAACTGTATGGTCAACTAATCTTTGACAAAGCAGGAAAAAATATACAGTGAAAAAAAGACAGTCTTCAATAAATGGTGCTGGGAAAATTGGACAGCTATGTGTAGAAGAATGGAACTTGTCCATTCTCTTACACAATACACAAAGATGAACTCGAAATGGATAAAAGACCTCAACATGAGGCAGGAATCTATTAAAATCCTAGAGGAGAACATAAGCAGTAACCTCTTCAACATCGGCCATAGCAACTTCTTTCAAGACATGTCTCCAAAGGCAAAGCAAACAAAAGTGAAAATGAACTTTTGAGACTTCATCAAGATCAAAAGCTTCTGCACAGCAAAGAAACAGTCAACAAAACAAACGAGCAACCCACATAATGGGAAAAGATATTTGCAAATGACACTACAGACAAAGAGTTGATATCCAAAATCTATAAAGAACTCCTCAAACTCAACACACACAACAGATAATCATGTCAAAAAATGGGCAAAAGACATGAGTAGACACTTCTCCAAAGAAGATATACAAATGGCTCACAGACACAGGAAAAAATGTTCATCATCATTAGCCATCAGGGAGATTCAAATAAAAACCACATTGAGATACCACCTTATACCAGTTAGAATGGCCAAAATCAACAAGACAGTAAACAAGTGTTAGAGAGGATGTGGAGAAAGGCGAACCCTCTTACACTGTTGATGGGAATGCAAGTTGGTGCAGTCATTTTGGAAAACAGTGTGGAGATTCCTTAAGAAATGAAAAATAGATCTTCCCTATGACCCTGCAATTGCACTACTGGGTATTTACCCCAAAGATACAGATGTAGTGAAAAAAAGGGCCATCTGTACCCCAATGTTCATAGCAGCAATGGCCAAGGTCACCAAACTGTGGAAAGAACCAAGATGCCCTTCAACAGATGAATGGATAAGAAAGAGGTGGTCCAGGGGCACCTGGGTGGCTCAGTGGGTTAAGCCGCTGCCTTCGGCTCGGGTCATGATCTCAGGGTCCTGGGATCGAGTCCCATATCGGGCTCTCTGCTCAGCGGGGAGCCTGCTTCCCTCTCTC
This sequence comes from Mustela nigripes, assembly GCF_022355385.1. NCBI lineage: Eukaryota > Metazoa > Chordata > Mammalia > Carnivora > Mustelidae > Mustela > Mustela nigripes. The sequence continues at coordinate 193,133,104 of NC_081558.1, forward strand.
TCTCTGCCTGCCTCTCTACCTACTTGTGATCTCTCTCTGTCAAATAAATAAATAAAATCTTTAAAAAAAAAAAAAAAGAAAGAAAGAGGTGGTCCATATATACAATGAAGTATTAAGCCACCATCAGAAAGAATGAATACCCAACTTTTGTATCAACATGGATGGGACTGGAAGAGATTATGCTGAGTGAAAGAAGTGAAGCAGAGAGAGAGTCAATTATCATATGGTTTCACTTACTTGTGGAGCATAAGGAATAACACGGAGGACACTGGGAGTTGGAGACAAGTGAGTTGTGGAAAATCAGAGGGGGTGATGAACCATGAGAGACTGTGGATTCTGAGAAACAAACTGAGGGTTTTGGAGGGGATGAGGGTGGGGGGTTGGGTGAGCCTGGTGGTGGGTATTAAGGAGGGCACGTACTGCATGGAGGGTTGGGTTTGGTGCATAAACACCATGAATAAACATGAATCTTGGAACACTGAAAAAAATTTAAATTTAATTTAAAAAATACAAAGCTGAAATTTTTAAAAAACATAAATCCTTATGGATACATCCGAAGAAGTAATCAAATTACCTTAAAATATTATTATAGCAGGTAATGCGTACTCTATTTCATTTTCAGTTCTGGTCTGCTCTTTGCTTTTTATTTAGCTTTTTCACCTGATACATTACATGCTAGAAATATGTTGCCATTGCTCTCATTTTCTAGAAACCATATATATTGACTTGGAACTCTGGTTTTGCTTACTGAATTTTCTTATGTGACATGGAAAGTTAGCTTTACTTTCTGTAATAATATAAAAGAATAGTAAGTATCCAAGAAGAAAGCTTGGCCTCTCCCATTATACACATTGCAAACTTTGACAGGCTGGGCCAGACAAAGACAGGCCAACATGTCCTATCTCTGTGAAGGCAGGCCAGGATGCCAGCTGGCCCAGAGGGATGAGATCTGCAACAACATTCTAGAACAAAGGATTGTGATCTGCCTTTCTTATGGTCTATGAGATTAGAGTTACTACACGTCTATTAACCATGTCTATTCCTCCCATGCACTAAACATTTGACTCTTGCAGATATAATCAATATCACAAAAGTCTGAAATTCCTACTGATGAACTATTTCCTCTCTGACATAGGAGACAGAAAGAAGACTGAGTTTATATTTGGCATATTGAGAACTGCTGTGGTTCATCTTCCAAATGGAACAGGCCAGTAATATTTTACATTATCGTATGCACTGAAGTGTCAAAATGCTTTCACCAGCAAGGCTTCACCCACCGTTCTTAGGAAGCTGCCACAATTACATTGTTCTCTTTCTGAAGAAGTATCTCTTTTTCACTTTCCTGATATTTAGTCAAAATGTTTTCTTTCTAGATTTGGGCTTATTAATTATAGTTTTATTCCTTTGTACCATGTTAAATAATTCTCCTTGCTACTTGAATCTTTCAAAGATGAGTAGGTGGTTATTGTGTTCCCTCCCCGTTTTGTCCTTTTGGAGGCAATGCACATTTTATACGTTTTGTTTTCCCTCTTAAGAGTAATTCTCTTATTTTGTAAATTATTTCAACTGCTCTTCTCCAAACCCTTCTCCTCCAAGATTGTTTCCAAATCTAAAAAAATTAGATGTCCTAATATTAAGTCACTATTCTGAACTCTTTCCATTGATTTACCCACTCAATTCTCACAACAGCTCTATGAGGCCAAGTCTAGCATTTTAGCAATTCTCATGATGAACATGGAAAGGTTAAGTAATTTTCCTGATATTATTCATCCAGTAAGTAGCAGAACTAGGAGTGGAATTCAGGCCTTCTGGTTCTAGAGAACAATTACACCTCACTGTCTCTCAGTAATAGCTGGTCTCCTAGGTTAAATTTCCTATATTCACAATATGAGCATATTTATGCAACACAAATCAGTCAGAAGAGAGCATTTTTAAATGCTTTGACAATGCAGTTCAGTACACACTCCATCTTTTCCTAACTACTTAATCCCATCTCAAAATATAAGTCAAACAGCCAGCCTTTGTCCCACTGTCATTTCATGGGACCTTGGATATATCTAGACTCCAAAAAAGGCCTTTTGCAATACAAATATGCTCAGGGAGAGTTATGTCTTAGTTATTGTCAGCTATTATTATATGTATATCTTATTACTATAAAAAGTATAAGTGAAAATGTGAATAGTCTGTTGGTAGCAACACAAACTGGGCACTTAAAGATATTTTGCTTGTCCGAAAGTAGACACATACACTTTCAGAATTAACACTTATGAGTTTGTCATCAAAAAATATTTATTATTTAAAAAGACTACTCTGAATTGCCCTGGGTTATACAGTATCTGCAATCTTTTCTCACATTGAACATAGATTTAAAAAATTATATATTCACTCACTCACTCACCAAATATTTATGGGGTACCTATGATATTGTTGGCTTTAATATAGGTGTAATATATATAAGGGGGTGGGACTATCAAATAGATATTCTACCTGGGAGTATAGAGTAATGGAGATAAAACAAGAATTGGAAAAAAAAAATGAGTTGAAAACACGTAACACTGATAAAACTATTCAAGATAGAACATATTCCCTAACAGAGATGGCAAATTGTACTTTTAATCTTAAATTAAACCTGAGTAAATGTATATACTTATAATAGAGCAGTAAAAAGGGCAGCCAGAGTGTATACTGAAAAAATGAACAATATAAAAATGTCTTAGTTAACATGACTAGCCCAGAGCCTTAGTTATAGCAAATATTAACACGTATCTGTAGAAGGAGCAATAATACACACAATACAGCTCTACTTGTGCAAGTTTGTTGCTTCTTTGATTTACATAACAGATTTGAACCTATCATCCGTGAGCCCACCTTTCAGAGGGTTTCAGGGGAAACTCCATTAATAAGAGTAACAGTAAGAGGGCCAATAATTATCTTACTCTCTTCCCTTATGAAATATTCTCTTTCAGATAAACCCAGACTCTAAATTCTAGACTCCTAGTAATTTCCCCAACCTTATTCTAAAAACGTCAAATAAAAACAAAACAAAGAAATAGTATGTTTAGATGGAGGATGAACTCATTCATTGCCCCAGGCTTTTACTGTTGTCTGACACTGGGTGCTGCTCTGGTCAGGACCCTAGAGAGCTGGCTACCTCCCCATCTGGGGCAGTAGCTAGTAGAATCCCTGGTCCCCTCTCTCGGGAATCTAACTACAGGTCTGCTCATATCTAATATCAAATGTTGCCTCTTGATGAATTCAGCTGATGGCTTTATCCAAGTAACACATCCAGGGGCATCTGGATGGCTAGATGGGTACCCTCTGTAACCTTTTAGAGGAGGTTACCCTAAAACCACTTTCTCCTCCCACCATCCTGTTTCTCTTACCTGAGTCCTAGTCACACATATCAAAAGAATTGAGTTGAAATTTTACCAACATAAACAGTGAAAACAAAGCAGAAGTAATGGCCCAGTGTCTTCTTTGGAAAAACCACACTCAGTTGCCCCCCATTGCCTTCTCAATTTATGAGCTCTGCTCCACTTTGCTAGTAGTTTGAACATCTGGGAATCAGTTTGCTTTAACTTTTGGTCTCTGTTATATTTCTTAATATTTACTGTATTGATGTAGGGTCCATTCAACTCCTTAACCAAACTTTTTGAATAAAGAGATAAACATTTTGTCTCTTCTTTATGAAGTATAGAATGGCTGGCTGGACTGAAATATTAGCTTTATTTTCTCCCTAGTCAGATTTATGTTACAGGGTATAAATTAAAAGGAAGAGAAGAGAAACATACTGAGACAGAGCTCTCTTTACAACCACTGAAGGATTGCCCTTTCCCTCATCCCCAATTTCAAAAAAGATGATATAAAGCATGGTGCTGGCATGTTAACCACAGTCAGGAAGAGAATGAGCTCAACTGTGTATGTAAAAACTTAGTTGTTTTTCTTTGATTCATCCGATAGCATCACACTGGGTCAGTTTCTTGTTTATGTTATCTTTATTGTTTCTGGTCGTAGAACAATAAACAGCCCTAAGTGGTTTCAATTACAGCAGCAAAACTGTGCAAATGAACTTTGGCTTTGTTTCATGTTGAATAGGGGGTTTTTATGATTTTATAAATGGTGATGTTTAGGAATCTTGCCAACACTGTTCCATAAACAGTGAAGAATCACATTTGCCAGCTCTAGGCCTTTAATCTCCCAAATATTCTTCCCCTGATATGGATACAGTATTTTTAACCTTGTACCATGGAGATGAATAGGAATGATCAAATTATCTGTGGATTCAATAATTTGCATAAATAAGGTATTGGAATGTTTTTGCTGGTCATGTATCCACAAACTGATAATTAAATTTTTTTGTATGTCCTCTTTAATTGCAGGAAAGCATTAGTTAGCCATCACTTATTTTTAACAAATATAACACACAAATCTATCACAAAGGATAAAGGATGAATGTGTGGTAACAATGACCCCATCCTTCTCAGTAACTTCACAGAACAAACGTTTATACAAACTGAAATCAGTCAGAGAGCAATCTTCCCTCATGTTTCCACAATCACCTGGGCAGAGGGAATTCTGGAGATTCTCACACCAACAATTAAATCCTCCAGAACTAGTAACACAGGCCCTCCAACCACAAGGGGGCCAGGAAATTCAACTTTCCATTTGCCTCAGAACAGTGACAATAAAGCACCGATTCATTTACAGAACCCAAAGTTTCAATCTTGCACAACGATCTGGAAAAAGGTCATCTGTTAGTGAATATAGTAGTCTGCTAGAGCTGGCATAACAAAATTCCATGGATCAGGTGATTTAAACAACCATAAATTTACTTCTCAGTATTTTGAAGGCTGCAAGTCCAATATCAAGGTGTCAGTAGGTCTGGTTTCTCTTGAAGCCTCTCTCCTCTCCCAGTGTCTTCATGTGGTCTTTTCTCTGTGTGTATGCATACCTAGGGCCTCTTTCTCTTCTTACAAGGACACCAATCATATTGGATAATGGCCCCACCCTACTGGCCTTATTTTAAGTTAATCACCTCTTTAAAGGCCCAATATCCAAACATAGTCACATAGATTAGGGTCTACCCCTCTGACCTCACTGAACTTTAAGTACCTCTAGAAAGGTCCTACATCTAAATGCAGTTACAGTCTCAGGTGCTCGGAATTGGGACTTCAGCATATGAGTTTGGGGACGACAAAATTCAGTCCATAACAGCGAATATTACTGCAGTCCTACCGGGTATCTTAGCAGTTCAGATTTACAGGTTGAAAATTACTTGCAAGCAAAAGCAAGAGGGAGTAATACGGTGAAACCTACATGTGGTGTAGGCACCAAAGGCTGGCGGCCCCAAGATGGGGCACTTTGGCATGAAGATTATCGTGAGTAAAAAAGCATCAAAATCCAGCAGAATCATGGAAAGCTCTTCACCTCCCAACAACTACCTAAAAAAAAATTTTAGAAGACATGCTCAGGGAGAGAGCTAACACCACAGATAACTATATCATACTGTGAACTAGTAGAGTAGACAGGGAGGACTCTAGTTTGATCAAAGTCTTCTCGTTGCCCCATTATTTCTGAGTGGCCCAGCAAACATGTACCATTTTTCATCTTCCTATGAATTGCATTCCTTCCCTTTGAAGTCCCCTTGATGCCCACTCCTCCTATCCACCTCATTTTGCCTTACTGTCTTTGGAATTTGCATGTCTATTTTGATTCCCCATGTGCATGAAATTAAATTTTATTTTCATATGTCAATTTTATTCTTAGCCTCACTAAAAGGACCTTGAAGGAGACAGGTACTCTTGCTCCCCAACAATGGCATTTAAAGAGTCTTAAGTATGAGAAGATTTTGTTAACTATAGAAAAAAATCTTCTTTGATTGATGCTTATTTTAAAGTTTTAATATAAAGCTTTGAATAGAAAAATTAGGACATTGTCTATGTTGTATCAATTAAATGTTTCAAGTTTTTGCAGAATATGCTGTCTTGATTATCACTAAATTTAAAAGACAAGGAAATTCCATGAAAGATATGATATTAAGAATTAGAATTTACTCCTGTCAAACTGAAGAAATTACATCAATAAAATTATCTGCCTTTAGAGTCGTGGCTTATTCTTCACTTGACCTTTCATTATGCATTTTGACTCAACAGAATTAGGAAAAACTACATTTACATTTATGTTTGAAGCATTTACAAAATGTGGTTCTATGGAATGAACCCATGTTACACTTTTAGCTCTAAGCACATAACTATTTATAATTTTTTGTGTATTCGTGTTCTAATCAGTGAACCTCACCGAGCTTCAATTTCATTATGTACATAAAAGAAGATAATAGACTGACTTTTCGCCTTTAACAGGGGATAATATTTGAAAGTGGGTAGTAAATAGGCAATCATATAAAATGTAATAAAAGGCAACTTCAGAAGATAAAGATCCCTAAGATATAAAAATTGAGTTTTATGAGGGGTTGGTAAGAATGGTGAACCATCAACAGAAAAAGGTTATTAATTTTTGCAAGATTCATTTACACTCTTCTCTCCTGTAGATGTATAAACAAATTCAATCATTCAATTCAGATTTCTTTCAGTGGATCCTTTATTAAATCATACACTGTATTTCAACTAATATAAATAATAGAGGTCACCTAATACAAGGGATAGTGCTGATCACATTAAAATTAATCAATTTAAAATACACCATACATGTGTCAAGACTGCATAACTTAATTTTTTTATGAACTGCACAGATGTTTCTGCAAAGAAAGCAATACTGGCAAAGGAGTCAGAAGTAATGTTAAATGCAGCCTAAGAAATAGGAAATGAGAAGACAGTATAGTACAATGAAAGATTAAAGGACAGTTTACAGATTGTACAAGTTGTTTAAATTCAGAGTTTGTGCAATGGTTTAAACTGTATTAATGTCATTGTCTTTTTAAAATAATAGATCATTGATATTAACAAATAATATATAAAACATGGTTTCCAATTCTTTATACTTTTAGGAGTGACTTTCATTTTTTTTTCTTCAGAGAATCCTTCCTTTCTTATGAAAATATTGGGTAACAATTACCCCCACGCAACTCAAATGAGATTCATTCGCAACCTACTTCAACATTTTACAAGAAATATTTGTTCCTTGAGCCTGACCATCACTCTGAATTTTTTCATTTCAGAAATCCACAGCTCAGAATCTATCTCGGGACCTATCCTGCGCTCAGGTCCATCCCAATGACTCTCTGGTGCTTTGTCCTCACAGGCTCTACTTCCTCCACTCCATGTGTCCCCCTCGTCTGTCTGTGTCTGCACCGCTTTCTCTCCTACTCGGTCCCTATACACAATTCCTCACCAGCATCTTAAAAGCCCATATACCTACTAACTTTATTCATCCCCTGATACTGGAATATCTCACCGCTTATTCTCCCATTTTAACACACAGACTGCCAAAACAGTACTAGATAATGACTCATTTCACCTCCCATTCTTGCATTCCAAACACCTCCAAATAATGAGCACCTTTTAATTTACCTTCTATAAAAATCAAACAGGAGTTTACTAATAAAAATTCCTTTTTTGGAGAAAATATAGAAAAGCATACAAATGTGAGTAAATATGACCCCAAATCCCACTAGTCAGAGAAAATCGTTCTTAACATTTTGATTGATGCCCTTCCATCTCTCTCACCCTCCAGTGTTTTCTTTTTTACTGAAGTATAGTTGATATACAGTGTTACACTAGCTTTAGATATACAATACAGGGATTTGATGATTCTATACATTGAATTGTGCTCACCATGATAAATGCAGTTTATCATCTGTCACCATACAACATTATTACAATACTATTGAGTATATTCCCCATGCTGTACTTTTCACCCCTGTGACTGACTTACTTTATTACTGGAAGTTTCTACTTCTTAATCTCCTTCAGCATTCTGTTGCCTATCTCTCCACTCCCCTCCCTTCTGGCAAACATGAGTTTATTTTCTGTATTTATGATTCTCACTCTCCACCTTTTAAAAACTATTTCAAAAGAGAATCAGATCTATCAATCTTTGCATTAAATTTTGAATTTGTTTTCATGCTTTTAAGAACCACCTATCCTCAAGAGTCTTTCAAATATTGATTTTTATTTTCTTCATTTTTATAACTTTGTTTTTACACTTTAATCTTTGGTCATTTAAAATTTGGGGCGTGTAGAGTAAGGAAAATTTAGACTTCATTATTTTTACAAGGCTATCCTGGTTTTTAACAATTGTAAAATGTTAACTATTTGATAAGATTGAACATTATACATTGAAAAATCCATCCCTCCTTCTGCTGATTCTTAATATCTTCCTTATATAAGCTAACTTGTTATAATTACTCAAATATACTTCTAGACTGTGCATTTTGACCCATGTATCAGTGAATCTGGTTATGTTGCAAATACATGAGGCTTCAATTATTGCAAACTTGTTATGTGTTTTAATATTTAATAAAATATATTTTATCTCATTCTTCTTTTTTTTTAATTTTTTATTTTTTATAAACATATATTTTTATCCCCAGGGGTACAGGTCTTTGAATCACCAGGTTTACACACTTCACAGCACTCACCAAAGCACATACCCTCCCCAATGTCCATAATCCCACCCCCTTCTCCCAAACCCCCTCCCCCCCAGCAACCCTCAGTTTGTTTTGTGAGATTAAGAGTCACTTCTGGTTTGTCTCCCTCCCAATCCCATCTTGTTTCATTGATTCTTCTCCTACCCCCTTAACCCCCCATGTTGCATCTCCACTTCCTCATATCAGGGTATCTCATTCTTCTTTGAAAGTCACTTTTAAAAGTGACTTTAAAAATTGTTTATAATTTAAATATACTACTTTAATGTCAATTAAAAATAATTTTAATTATATCAACTCCTTGGACTTAGAGCAGTGATGGTTCGCTTCCCCTCTTCCTTCAAACCCTCTATCATTCAACAACTTTTTCACTCTCAGCATATTCAATCACCTCAGCATTATTAACAACATGGAAGCTGGTCATCCTGAAACTCTTCACTTTCCCAGGCTCCCTCCAAAGATGTCTCTAAATCCTTACCTCTCTTCCTTCTCCTCTTCCATAAGAAGGAAGCATACCTCCTTCTTTCTATCTCTGATGTCACCACAGCATCCTTGGTTTTATTTCTTCAATTTCTTTGGAAAATCCTGCCCCAGCTGAAATCTTCTGCAATCCATTTTTTAATTTAAATTTTACCTTTCTTTCAACTCATAAACAAGCTATAATGTCCAAACTCTTGTCTTTTTTGGCATCCTCCTCTCTGCTGGGTTCCTTGACCCTAAATTCTCTTCTTGCTTCCCTGACAGCTCATTTGTAACCTTCTCTGGTTCTATTTCTTATACTTCCCATATATCTATACATTCCATGATGTTCTATCCTTGGAGCTCTTCCTTTTAGTTTCTACACCTACTCCCTTTACAGTCATAATTACTCCCATAATTTGAACTATGTCATCTCTGCATGACCCCAAAATTAATCTCAGCATCAAAGAGCCACAGACTATAAAACCTGTAAGGAATCTCATCCACAATCCATTTCAAAACAAGAGCTTTACAAATGATCAAACCAAGAAAACATTTATCCAAGACTGACTACTCCATAATTTGAAATAAAATTTAGGTTTTTGACTCTCTCTTATATCCTCGTTTTCAGGCACACACATTTAATCCTCACTGAAAAATCTCTGCTATGATGCCCTTTAGCTCTACAAACACATCAAACTGCTTTGCCCTTAGTACCCAAGTCCAAAACTTCTAAACACTGTGTTCAGTGTTTTCTGAACTTACTACTATTCACCTTCCCACAGCAGCTCCTGTCAGGCCCTTCTATGTATGTATGTGTATACAGTGAGGCTTTAACCCACTGAGCCACCCAGGAGCACCCCCCTTATCTGAATCTTACAGAAGGAGAAGTTTCTATGGCCATTACTGATGGCCAGCTTCCTGAAAAGACCACTGAAATAGTAAGCAAAGTTAAGTTAAGCAAAATGAAATTTATTACTTTGTAGTAAGATAGATAGATAGATAGATAGATAGATAACATTCCAAACAAACTCACCTATTTCTAATCTGGAATAGTCTATTCTTAATCTGTTCCTAAATTAAGGCCTGTTTTATTTTACTTCCATCTTTTAGTTCATATCACTCTTCTCCCCCGAAAATTCGTTTTCTCTCACTACTCTTTCCATCTCCATATAATAAATCCTTACTCATTACCTAAAATTTCAATGCAAGTAACAACTATATGGTAATATCCAGTCTGATAACATTCCCATTCTGTCATCCAGAACATATCACTTTCTTCCATTAAGTTCTAATATCATATTATATATCTCTCATAGGCATTTATATTTTGATTTATATCGCAGTTATTTGTGTATTATTTTATTATACTAGTAGATTATAAACTCCATGAGGTCAAGTATTTCTCTTTATATCATATACATCTTCTTGATCATAGTTTATAATCAAATATGTTAATATTAGGTAACAGACTAAAATGAATTCCTTATCTTCATCAACTGTGCTCTGCAATTTTTTTAAGTATTTAGTGAAACTGACCTCCTTTCATATAATTCCATTAGACAAGGAGAGTAAAGAAGAATCTTCAGACCCTTCTAAAGATACTCAACCTATACTAAGATCAAAATTTTCCTGTGAGTACCATAACATAAGAATTTATTAAGTAAAAATAATCTATCTGTTGCAGGAAAATATTTTAATTACAAAATTTGTCAAGAAAAAAGGTGTTTTAGTTTCCAAATTTAGTGGCTTAAAAAACACACACAAATATACTGTCTTATAGTTCTAGGGGTCAGAAGTCCAATATCGGTTTCATTGGCTGTTTCCTTCTGGAGACTCTAGGAGAGAACCTTTCTCATTGTCTCTTCCAGCTTCTAATTCAACTATATTCTTTGGCTCATGTGTCCTTCCTTCATTTTCAAAGTCAGCAGGGTAGTGTTTTCCTGCTCCATCAACCTGTCTCCATCTGTTTTTTTTCTCATTTTCTCACTCTGATACTGACCTCCCTTTCCTATGGTCCCACCCAGATTACAGATTCTTGGTGGTCCCACCCAGGTAATCCAGGATAATCTCCCCACTGTCAAGAATCTTAATTTGAATATTTCAAAGTCTTTTTCACCATGAAAAGTGATACATTCACCGGTTCCAGGGATCAGAGCACGGGAATCTTTAAAAGGACTATTATTCAGCCTACTGTAAGAGGTTAATCCAAAGAATATTAAAATCTAAAATCCTCAAAAAAGAAAAAGCTTAATCACAACTAATAGTTCTCTAGGTCATGGAAAAACTCTAAACAGGATGGAAAGACCTAACTATGCCAATAGGCAAGATTCACAAGAAGAAAACTAAGAAGAGGAGGAGGAGAAGTATTTCTAATGAACTGCATCTACCATTTTCCATTGACTCTGCTTTCTTCTTTGACCAATAAATCAGCCAGGATGAGAAACACTGGACATGGTAACTAAATAGATAGTGTCAAGCATAAAAGAAACAGAAAGCATGGATAGGTCCATCATGAAAAATGTTTGAGGACATAGCTAATCTGAAGTGGTGAAGTCTATCACTGCTGTGGTCTGAATGTTCATGTCCCCCAACAACTCACTTTGGGAGCTGAAATCCTAATATCCAAGATGATGGTATTGGAAGGTGGGGCCTTTGTGAGATGAGCAGGTCATGAGGGTAGAGCCCTCAAGGACAGAATTAGCACCCGTATAAAAGAGGCCAGAGAAAGCTCCTTTACCTCTTCCACCCCATGAGGACACAGTGAGAAATGGCCATCTATGAGTCAGGAAGCAGGCTATCACGAGACACTGAATCTGCCAGCAACATGATCTTGGACTTCTGAGCCTCCAGAATTATAAGAAATAAATGTTTGCTGTTTGGGGGTGCCTGGCTGGCTCTGTCAGTAGAATATGAAACTTTTAATCTCAAGGTCATGAGTTCAAGTCCTACATTGGGCATAGAGATTACTTACTTCAAATTGTTTAATGTTTGCTGATTATAAGCCACCCAGTCTATGGCATTTTGTTATGATAACCCAAACAAATGACAACAATTATAATAGTAATAGCAATAATAATTATGTAGGTAATTATTACCTAGGTCCCTTTGTCATTTGAAAATAGTGTTCAAGATATCCCTGAGCAGAGAATTCTGGTGGACCCAAAATGTGTGGGAGATCAACAAAATTCAATGAGAATCCAAGATAGCATGTTACCTTTATTGACTAAGTGGAAATGTCAACAGTCCTGGGAAGCCATGCTATCCATTCGAACCCAAACTTGTGTCAAATGAAGAAGACAATAGTGTTCTCAGAAACAGAAATGACCAAAGAACCCCATCATATCCTTCCTTATTCATATTAACTCCCTGTGCTCACCAACACTTAAGTTGACAATGATCACATAGAAGGAAAAGATTGGGTAATCCACAGGACTTTTCCCTTCAGTCCCTTCTTATCAATAGACTTAGGATAGAAGGTATTGGTAGAATACGTGAGCATCGAAAGTGATAAACAATTGAGTTAATTTTGGGTAGGGTTTTCACTGTACTGGTAGGAATAAAACATGTAGCATGTATAAGCTACAAAATATAAATTGCATAATTTTGGTGATTCTGCATAAGAGTCAAATGCTCTTAAATTTGCATCAAAAGTTGTATTGCAGAAGATACAGATGAACAGTAAAACTCAGGGGCGCCTGGGTAGTTCAGTCGATTAAGCATCCAACTCTTGATTTAGGTTCAGGTCGTGATCTCAGGGTCTTGATACTGAGCCCCACATTCAGCTCCTTGCTGGTGCTTAAGATTCTCCCTCTCCCTCTGCCTCTGGCCCCGCCTCTGCTCACATTCACAGGGTGTGCAGGGCATGGCGTGTGCAAACACACACACATGCACTCATGTGTTCATGCATTCTCTCAAAAAAAAGATGAACAGTAAAATTCATACTATGATTTTTAAAGTTAATTTTTCTCTACTTAGAATGACATTATAAATAGCATATAAAACTCATCACAATAAATCAGAGAGAACCCATGAAGAAAGAAAAAAAGTTTCTATCTTCGTATCTTTAGGAGGACTTTTTCTGCTTTTTGAACACAGGGCCTCATATTTTCATTTTGCACTGGGCCCCACAAATTATGTATGGCCCTGCATACCTCTGAGTGGGGGTTGAGTATAAAATAATTGATCCAGAATTGGGTTTCCTGAAGATCAAAACCTTGAAGGAATTCAATCACAATTCTGCTGTCTTTTCCTGAACAGAGCTTAATTCTACACATTGACTGCTTCCTATAATAACTGCATTCCACAAGTCTCAAAGCTTTCTTTGTTCTGCCTTAAAACTCTAGGTAATCTGCCTCGTTTCATACATAAAATATTATGTCCTCTATTCCTCGTGTTACCTGGACTCTGTAACCTTTGGTTCCATATTACCAAGCTGCAGATTATCCTCTCACATTAAAACAAGAGGCTGGTGTGTGTTGCATGCTGGACCCTGGTGCAAGTGTCTGAATAAATCTTTTGTGGCCTTAATTACAGGTAAGACCATGTTAAATTTAATTCCAACAGATGTTCCCTATGAAAATGTGACAGCTCAATCATTTTAATGGAAATGTTGAAATTCAAACATTTTCTGGGTAGAAATGGTAAACTCCAGAAAGCCGACCACCAGTTTATAAGTTTGCAGTGTTTTAATAGAGCTATTTTTAAAGTGTTGATGGTGAGAGGGACAATATACGGATTTACTTCTGTGAGCAAAGCTGTGCTGCTTTATATTTGAAATTAATGGTGAAAACTGGCTTCTCCTGGAGCCCAGGGCTCCCCAGGCCTACAAAAGCACTAGCTAACAGATACCAATTGAACAGGACTCCAAACTCTTTCCTACACCACTGCTCAGGCACAGCAACTCCATGTAATGAACTAGACTCCTGTGTAAGCTTTTGTTTGAAAAAAAAAAAAAAAACATTCTGAGGCTTAAAGGAAAACACAACAAATCACAAAACTGTCCCCATTGCTTAACAGAATAATCTGACCTTTGTAAGACAAAAGACATCAAAAATAAAGAAAACATGAAGAATTTTCTAAAATTTAAAAATAAAAATAAATTTTGAAAAAATAAAAAATGTCTTCTCTTAGCAATTATTTCTTATCACCACTGATAGAGCAATTAAAATAACTCATTTTATACTCCTTTGTTCTTTCACAGAGAATATTTATCTTTATATTAGAATCTCTGGAATGAATACAACATACTGATGTCCCAGGAAACATTGTATATTGCAGGCCATCTGCCCCCTTCACTAAAGGGACCCACAATATCATAACCTGCAATATTAAGGTAGTGTCTGTATTCTGCCTTTTCCACCTGTCAGTTTAGTGGAACAACATCATAACTACCTTTAATTTATTATAAATTTACTATATATATTTAGTTAACTAATCTAAAACTACATTGCTTTAGCATTTAAGATAGAGAAATAATTTGCAAAGCCCTGAAATTCCAATGCAAACATTCCATGTAATTACGCTATGCCTCAGGTATTAGATACTGTCAAATCATGTAGGTTATATGGAATAAATGTGGGAATTAAGTTTAAGAAATCCTTAACTATTGACAAAGCAGTTGGAAAATTAAATTTATTGGTCTAACACACGTGCTTTTTAAGGCATTTAAGTATCTCTTACTAGAGCCTTGGAGAACTCCCGCTGTCACTCACAGGCAAACATACTTCAGGGATGCAGATCCATTCAAGATTTCTGACACAGTATATTCAAGATTAAAGCTCCCACTTTCCAACTGCTGACACCCCCAAGGGTAGTTTTCTAATAATCCGGATATTATAAATCCAACTGATGTCAAAGAACCAAAAGTGCTTTACATTTTTTTTCTTCTACTGCTTTTTTCTTCTACTTCTTTAAAAAATCTAGACCCTAGAATGGCCATACATTTCTTCCCAAATCACAGGATACTAACAGTCTAAACTCTGACTTGGAGATATTCCCATAGCATGCTTTGGGATATTTTGATTAGTGTTATCCAAGTCAGTGCCAACTGAGTAAAAAAAGATCACTAATCCATTAATAACATTTTTAAAAGAACATAATCTGGGGGCCAAATACAACCTGTTCAAACACTGGATACTTCATACTTTATTATCTATCATCCCCTTGTGTTTTTAAGTAAAAAATTGCATTTCCATATTTCTTTACATCAAAGATCAAATTTTCACCACTTCTCATTTTTTATACTTTCATACTGCAAAAGCCACATGTTCTTTTCAGATTTCAGTTAAATTGGAGCTAAAGAAGAAAAGATGAGAGGCAGTGGATGGGCTGGCCTCAGCTAGGAGCACAGACATCCACATAACAGGAAAAAAGTTAGAGTATGTAGGCACTATGACAGGAAGTAGATGGACCTGTGACAGTCCTTTTTGAATTGCTGGACTTTTTCAATGAACTTGACAGCAAGTTTATCAACTGGAATTAAAGGGAAGAAAGAAGTTCCAAAAGTTAAAGAAGAGAAGAAATGAAATAAATGTTCAGCATGGCAAAAAGTGACTTGATAAGAAAATATACAATTACTAGCTAAATTTGCCAGGCAGCAAGACCACTGCAGGTTAGGATCATGACTTAGGATGATGCCAGTACATTGGATAGAGGTTCTAAGTGTGCTGCACCATATCCCCTTGGCTTACTTCTAATTCAGCTGCAGTTGTGGTGAGCAATTCACACTTTCATAGAATTCCACCTCAAACCCCAGTTGAGTCACTTGGATATTCTTCAACTGGTCTTTCACTAATTCATGGAAATTTGCTCAATCCTAGCATAAGGTATCCTAAAAGGATGGAAAGGTTAACACCACTGGTTATGGGCTGAACTGTGTCCACTCAAAACCCCTAACCCCCAGTACCTCTGAATGTGACCATGTTTGGAAATAGGATATTTACAGAGATAATTAAGTTAAAATAAGTGCATTAGGATGGGCCCTAATCCAGTGTGACTGGTCCCCTTATAAGAAGAGGTAATACAGATACAGACATCTGCAAAAGTAAGATTGAAGTAAGGACAGAGAGAGAAGATGGCCATCAACAAGCCAAGGAGACAGGCCTGAAACAGATCCTTCCCTCACAATCCTCAGAAGAAACAAATGCTTCCAGCACTTTGATCTCAGCCTTCTAGCTTCCAAAACAGTTTAAAAAAAAAAGAAAAGAAAAAGAAAAAGAAATACATTTCTGTTGGTTAAGCCATCCAGTCTGTGGTATTTTGTTATGATCAGCCCTCTTAAACTAATAAACCATCTGGTAGCAATTCTTACCTAACCAGGGCAATACTGCATATAGCCTCGATTTCTTTGGAGGAAATATTCTAAAGAATCTTTTATATGGAGCCCTGGAGGAAGAACCAGTTCAATAATGCACATTTTATTGATTTTTACTCTTTGCCTGACTTTTCCCTCATCCATCAACCCAAATTCCCAGGATCACCTCCTAAAAATAACCTAACTGCCACCCAAGTTCTTGTTTGGGCTCTTCTTTCAGGGGAATCAAAGCCAGCACACCACATTGTATATAATTCTTCACTGCCATTTTTTCAGCAGTGACTTCTCTTGACTTTTCTGACACTACACATCTGGTTTTCCTCTTAACCTCATGTGCCATGCCTTCCCAGGCTTCTTCTTCTTCTACTCAACCTCTTAATGTGGAAGTCACCACTTGGATTCACTTGACCAGTCTTGGACCTCTCTGTATATTCTCCTCAGGTCATCAAAAAGCCAATTCTCAGTCTCCATCATGTTTTTTGACCAGCAGGATTTGATGCAAACAGTCTCTTCCTCCTTGACATATTTCTTCACAAAGCTTCCAGGATATCCTACTCTCCTGATTTCACTGCTAGACCACTCCCACTTAACAAGTTTCTCAGCAGCTATTCTCACACTTCCTCTTCTCCTCGATCTTCTAAAATTGGAGAACACTAGACCTAAGTCCTTCTCTTCCCTTCTCTTCCTACTCTCATTCTCTTCCTGGTACATTCAGTCTCAACCCTTTAAAAACCATGTATATACTCGCAACTTTCACATTTATTCTTCCCAAACTCCAGACTCAGATATCCAACTCCCTACTGAAAATTTCTATTTGGGTGTTGTGGTGGTTTTGTCATGTATCAGTTTGGCTAGACTAAACTCTATTTCCCAGAATTCCTCTTATATATCTTTCTCATTAGGCTGGGTATCAAGACAAATTCCTATGAAAGATTTGGAGGGCCAATGTGAAGGAGAAACCATTTTCTAATTCCACTTGTTTCCATTTATCTGCTGGTTATCCACATTGGTGTGAGGCAGAGGTCACACTTGGAATTACTCCACTTTCTCCTGAAATATCTTCTAGCTTTTTAGATCCCAGGGCCAAAAGCCTCTATGTTTACCTCTCTGACTTTCTTCAGGAGGCCATACCACCAAGGTCAAAGGTACCCTAAACTGACTTTGCTTATATATTCTAGTATATGCTATTCTTTGTACTCTCTGACTTCAAATCCTTCTTTACTGCTTTACTTCAAACTGCCTGAACTGTAGGCTTCAAGGTTCAGTATGGGAAACAGAGACAACAGCCATACAGAATCTGTTTAAATAGTGCATAAAATTGTGTAATGGCAAATCTAACAAGTCCCTTCATGTATTTCTGTCTATCTTTCTATATACTAGATATATATCCAGCATAATGAGATATATGAAAGGATCTGTATAGCTCTATCTTGTATATCTCTGGCTTATGTGTGTCTACCTTTGATACATATCCAGAAATGAAGTAGAATATATCTCATTTACTGAATATGTATCCAGTTGGTATATACAGATACACAAATCCCTTCAAGCATCTCATTATTGGACATATTACTAGTATATACAGAGATAGATTAGATTACATAAAGGGACATGTTAGATTTCTATCTTCATGAAAGAAGATATTAGTTAAAAGATGCTTTCTAAGTGGAACACTCTTGCACTGTTGGTGGGAATGCAAATGGTGCAGCCACTGTGGTGAACAGTTTTGATGTTCCTCCAAAACCTAAAAGTAGAACTACCCTATGATCTAGCAATTGCACTACTAGGTATTTACCCAAAGGATACCAACATACAGGTTTGAAGGGTTCTTTACACCCCATTGTTTAGAGCAACATAATCAACAATAGTGAAACTATGGAGAAAGCCCAGATGTCCATCAAATGATGAATGGATAAAGAAGATGTGTAGGAATGTCTGGGTGGCTCAGTCAGTTAAGCGTCTGCCCTCAGTTCAAGGCATGATCCCAGAATCCTGGAATCAAGTCCTGTGCCAGGCTCCCTGCTCAGTGGGGAGTCTGCTTCTCCCTCTGCCTGTCATCCCCTCTGCTTGTGCTCTGTATCTCTCTCTCTGACAAACAAATACCGTCTAAAAAGAAAAAAAAAAAAAGGATGTGGCATTCATATATACAATAGGATATTATTCAGTCATCAAGAAGAATGAAATCTTGTCATTTGCAATGACATAGATAGAGCTAGAGTGTATTATGCTAAGTGAAACAAGTCAGTCAGAGAAAGACATATACCATAGTATCTCACCCACATAGAAGTAGGAAAACAGATAAACATATGGAAAAGGGTAAAAGAAAAAAAAAAGGAGAGAGGGAAATAATGATAGAAAACAAACTGAGGACTGATGGAAGGAGATGGGCTGGGGATGGCTACTGAAGAGGGCACTTACTGTGATGAGCACGACACTGGGTGTTATATGTAAGTAATGAGTCACTGAATTCTACTCCAGATACCAACACTGAACTGTATGCATGTACTGTATGTTACATTAAAAAAAATTAAAAAAATGGATTTGTTAGATAGATTTGAATATAATTTATGTATATAAGTATATGAATACATATATATACACTCACACGCAAATGGTTTCTGCTTCCCTGCTTGAACCCTGAATGACACCGATGTCATCTCCAAGCCAACAAAACTAAAACTAAAGTCCAGTCTCCACCCTTATTCTCCACAAACTTGCTCAACCTGCAACCTTTCCTATCTTGGTTGATGGCAACCCTGTCTCTCGAGTTCCTCAGGCCCAATCCTTGAAGTCATCATTAATTCCTATTTTTTCTCAGGCCTCACACACCCAAACCAATTGGAAATGTTGCCATGTCTATCTTCAGTACTTATCCAAAAACTTAGAGGAACTGATATAATTAGAAGATTACCTAACTATAATGAGTCTAAGAAATGAATACATGGCTGCTAATAATGCAAAGGCAGACCAATAGAATTGCATGCCTCCTATATATGATATAATTAAACTATATCAACTTTGAAGGTGATATAGTGATTCAGAATTATGGGAGACAGAGGAGACCCAACAGGAATACAATTAACATTATCTAAAGAAAGTGGCAAACTCCAAAGAACAAAGCAATTCAGTATCTTCAAAAAATAAACTCTAAGGGAAAAAGAAAATTACAGAGCAAGAAAACCTCAAGATGAAAAGATTTAAGGGACATAGCAATGTGTGTCTCCACAATGTGTAGGTCTTGTATGAATACTGATTTAAACACCAATTTTAAAATTATAAGACAAGGGGGGAAGTGTACACACTGAATGGTTATTTAATATTTAAAATTAATACTTAAGGTGTGATAATTATATTGTGGTTAGATTTTTAGATAGGCTGTATCTTCTATGAATACATACACTGAAAAAAATACAGAGTAAATAATGTTATTCCTGGTGATTATTTCAAAATAATCCAATAGAGGTAGAAGGGCTGAATTCAAATGAAAACAGGTTGACCACAAATGGAGAACTTGGAAGGTAGGTGATGCAGATTCATTCTACTGCCCTCCTTATTTTTATGTTTAACATTTTGCATAATAAAAATCATTTTAAAAACTATTGGGATTTAGTATCATGATAACTAAAAAAGGGCAGTGAAAACAAATTGTTACTGAAATAAGTCAAGGAAATAAGTCAAGCAGAGAGCATCAATTATCATATGGTTTTACTTACTTGTGGAGCATAAGGAATAACATGGAGGACACTGGGAGTTGGAGAGAAGTGAGTTGTGGGAAATCAGAGGGGGAGATGAACCATGAGAGACTGTGGCCTCTGAGAAACAAAGTGAGGGTTTTGGAGGGGAGGAGGATGGAGGGTCGGGTGAGTCTAATGGTGGGTATTAAGGAGGGCACATATTGCATGTACTGGGTGCAGTACTGGGTGTGGTGCATAAACAATGAATTTTGGAACACACACACACACACAAAAATCAAATTAAATTTTAAAAAAAAGAAAGAAAGAAAGAAATGGCAGGAAAAGTGGTGCCTGGGTGGCTCAGTCATTAAGCGTCTGCCTTCAGCTCAGGTCATGATCCTAGGGTCCTGGGGATCACACTCCACATCAGGCTCTCTGCTCTGTGGGAAGCCTGCATCTCCCTCTCCCACTCTCTCTGCTGTGTTCCCTCTCTCGCTGTGTCTCTCTCTGTCAAATAAATAAATAAAATCTTAAAAAAAAAAAAAAAAAAGGAAAGAAAAGAAAAGAAAAAAGAAATGGCAGGAAAAGACTAACAAAGTATTAGAAGTATTTTTGTTGACACTATTCTAATAGAAAAACAATACATTCTGAGAAATAGAACAATAAACTAGAATAAGTGCTTCTTGAAAAAAATTTATTTGAATTTCTTTTAGGGATAGTTTGAGTGGGGTTTTTTTTGTTTGTTTGTTTTGGTTTTGTTTTGTTTTGTTTTGTTTTGTGAGAGGCCCTTGTGCACACACATGTGGATGGGGGAAGGGAGAGACTCCTTAAGCAGATCTCCCCTCCCACCACGAACCAGGTGTTGAGCACACGGCCCATCATGGGACTCAGTCCCACAACCCATGAGATCAAGACCCCAGCCAAAACCAAGAGCTGGAGGCCCAACTGACTGAGCCACCCAGGCGCCTGGATAATTCTTTCCTTTAAAAAAAATTGTTAGGACAAACAATTATAATGCCTTTTCATTAGTAAAAAACAACTATTTTCAGATTCAGCATACAGGCAAAATTCAATTCATAACTTTCTGAGAGCATGCTACAATACTTTCCTCCTTCTTTTCTAATTTTATACAACATGATTCCATGCTATTTTTAAAGAAACACAATTTGCCAAGTGGAAAATGCTTTTATATGCTATAAAAGATAAAGAGGGGTTTTTTTCCCTTCTAGGAGTTTTTTACACATCAACCTGTTTTGCTTTCTGAGTTTTAATCACATGTGCCTTGCTGATATCTTTTGACTTGTTTTGCTCTGATGAAGGAAAAAGCACGTTTGTGGGGAACTTCAAAGTCATTGAAATCCTCCAAAGATGTGACTTCTATAATTGGCCAATGCTAGTTGTTTCCAGAGCAGTCCTTAGTCATCAGAGTTCTTGACAAGCTTCTGCAAAGCAGACAATTGGCTTGTCTCTATAGCAGCTGCCAACTGTCATCCCCTTGGTTTGAAACTCAAGGTCCTGCTTGGTATGAAGGCAGAGCTTTTCTTGGCAGGTGAAAAACTGCTAAGTACAGGACGTAGTGTCAAATGTAATATGTCAGATGCCATGTGAGAACAAGGTCACCCTGACCCTAAATGGATACCACAAAAACCCACTAGAGATCTGGACTTCAAACCAAAAGGAAAGAGGACCACAATTACCAAAACTTTTCTCGTTCTACAGGTTTGGGCCGAAAAAAACAGAATCAAAACTCTCCTCATTTTCTCCTCACTATCCTCCTTACCCAGCCAGCGGTTTTCAAGGTAGTCATAAGGCAACAGTAAAATAGACTAAAATGGGTGAACCCAAATGAGGATGCTTTCCATTCACGGAAAAGCAGTGCTACATCCAGTTCACCAAAGATTGCATCTGTTCTTTCTGCTCAACCCATATCACAGTCATGTAAATTAGTGATAATAACAAACCACATTTCACATGTCATCTGAGGAAGTCACACACTGAGGAAAGAGGAAAATACTTCCTCGGGCTGGGCTCTTTCAAGGCTTCATGCCCAGCAACTTTCAAATACTTTCAAATACAGTGAAGACCTATTCATCTGTCTTTCCGAAATTCTCTCACCCTCACCTACGCTAATGCTACTTAAATCCAAAAAGTGTAGAACTTCACACTCTTCTCTTACTGCTAGCTCTGCTAACTGACACCTCAGTTAGGAAAGCTCCTACCTCTCAAGGGCACCCCATGACCACGCAGTAATTTGGCAGCATCCTGAGGATCGCCATTTTGAGGTCAGATTGCAATTACTCTCACGAATGTACTGTCCACCGCATGAACCAGCACACTATAAAACTGCTATTTTCCTATTTCCCCAATAAAATCCAGACAATAAATCTCACTCCTTTTATATTTTTAACAGTGGAAATGTGTTAGTGGTAAAAAATATAGAGAGAGATATTTTTTGTCAAAAGGAAGTATAATACATAGTATTCAACAGCTTCAGGATCCCTTGTCAAAAGAAATAATTGTAGATCTTGAAGATAATAATATGGTGCCATAAAGAAAAAATAGCTCATAAAATGTAACATGGCCCTTAGCTTATAAGAATGATATTTGAAAACATTAAAGATGTATTTGTAACCAAATGACCAGGCAGTTCAAACAGTCATGGCATCAATGCTGTTAGAAGGGATGAAAAACTGCCTTTTTTTTTTTTTTTTTTTTTAGTTCCCAGGTTCACAGAGTTGTGGGGCTTTGGAGCTGCTCCCCAGTTGTCCCTAATAATAGGGACAATTCACATTTTCCTCTCTTCAGGATTAAGAGTGAGAGTTTACATAATGAACAGTTTGTAAAGATAACACAAAGGAACTTTGTGAAAGTGTGGTTAAAAACTAAGTTGGATAGGCCTATTTTAAGAAGATTAAAATATTATTTAGAAGAGAAAAAAACACTACTTATTACCCCTAATTCACCTGCTGTCTCTCATCTTTACACTTTCTCCGAAAGCTGGTACTCATCAAATTTTGACTTAAAATGCTGACAACCTCTCAAGGTTCTGCTGAAACTCAGCTTCTTCCCAGATCACTCTACTAGAAGACACTCCCTTTAACATAATTCTCATACCTAGAAATTGGACCAGCACTTACTGTATAGTCTAATCACTATCACTGATTAATAAATAAAGTTCATTAAAAGAACGACATGTTTTATGCACCCTAAAAAAAAAGAGTCAATGCTATTTTAATTCTTGTAATAAGTACTGAAGAAACAATTCAAATTATCTGATTTACCTAATAAAGGAAAACACATATAAGTGAATACATATTCTGGACTATGATATAGAAAATAATAAAGAGGTTATTACTGAAGACTAAAAGACTTCCTTAAGGATTAAAACAATTCTAAATGCATGGTAGTAAATAATTTTTCTAGTGCTCAAATGCACTTGCAGCTGTGTTTGAAGTAGACCATGAATTAGGCATTTTATTCTGGAGAAGGTTTTACCTTTGCGAAAGCAGGCAAGTTAGAATACCAGCTAGAGCACTATCTTGAGTTTCTGGTGATGTAAGATTTTCCTATTCAATTTCACACTCTAATACTATTTGTTACATATTATAATGTCATTCTATTGAAGAATTTTTGCCAAACTACTACATTTACATTTACATTCTATTATTATAAAATATATAAAGATTACTGAGCAAAGCTGCATGGGGCTTTCATCACATAAGAGTTTTAAGAGGTGGATAGACAGAAAGGTATAACTATAGTCAGAACTCAAGGAAACAATAGTATGAGTTTCCCTTTAACTCTTTGTTTCTCAAAATGGAGAATCTGCTGAGCCCCAGACATACAGATATTTATTCCACCTGTGTCACATAGAGTAGTTTGTATGCTAACAATTTCTTCATGATTATAATTAACATTATGAAAATCTTACATAAATAGGCAAAAAAATTTTTGTAAAAAAGCAAAGCTCAGTGCACTAGAGTGTATGTTCCACCAAAATCTGCTGGATGAACTTAAAGTCATTTATCTCCACTTTTCAATTCTTTCAAGTGAAAAATTTAGATAATGATTCCTGGCTACTTCACAGAATTGGTAGAAACATCAAATGAAATAATGAATATTCATGTTCTTCATAAAGTATAAAATGCTTACTCAATATGAAGCCTTATTTTTAAATTGTGTGTGCTGAATGAGAAAGGAAAGCCTGAAGTCTCCAGCTAATTGTCTTTAAAATCTGAAGCACATGTTGTAATAATTATCCTTTTGTGTCTCTCACTCTTTTTTTTTTTTTTAATTCATGAGTGATGGATGCTACAGATCTGAAAATCATTATGCTGGAATATTTCCAGCCCTCCCAGCCACAAAAATGTGTCTATCAAGCAGGCTGTACATTGCCGCAACTCCCTAATGGTATTAATAGAAGCAAAGGTTCTAAAATAGTGTTCTGAACATTTGAAAGTTTCTGCCATTTGTACTTGGTTTGTGGAACATAAGGAATAGCACAGAGGACCATAGGGGAAGGGAGGGAAAACTGAAGGGGAAGAAATCAGAGAGGGAGACAAACCATGACAGACTCTAGATTCCAGGAAACAAACTGAGGGCTTCAGAGGGGAAGGGGGTGGAGGGATGGGGTGACCAGGTAATGGGTATTAAGGAGGGCACGTGTTATGATGAGCACTGGGTGTTACATGCGACTAATGAATCACTGAACACTACCTCAGAAACTAATGATGTACTATATGCTGGCTAACTGGACATAGGAAAGGGAAGAGAATGGAAGGGAACGGAACAGAACGGAATGGAATGGAAGGGAAGAGAAAGAAAACAAAAGAAAAAAATCTTGAGTTTATTTTGAAGCAACTCAGAATGATGAGATTTTACACAAACCCTCTATGTAATTTCACCTCAATGCTAGAATCATCTGATAAGTTGTATCCATTATTTTAATAGGCAATAAAGAAGTGAAAAAAGATTACATAGGAATCTCATTATTCTAGACATATTATTCTCAGAAGAAAAATTAACAACTGTTAGCAGTGTAAGTACACCATCTTATAATTCAGACTTGTTCTCCCACCAGTGGGCTCTAAGTAGGGCACACACACCTCAGAGGATATGCAAGAGAGGCCAGAGGGGTATGTGAAGAATATATTGGAACTTCTAATATTTATCCAAATGTAAGTGATCAAGTTTTATTAACATTTAATATGTAGACTTACTAGGTACCTGTTGTTAACATATATTTTGGGGGGGGCAGGATCCAAAAGTTTTGGCAAATAGATTTAAACAATATGGGAAACTTTACATTAGGTTACCTCTCTCTAGAAGACACGCAGCTTCTTAGGATAACAAGAGTCCACAGAACAAAGTCTTCTAACAAAAACTCTAATAACAATTTAAAAACTAGAAACTGACCCATGGATCTAGTTTAGTGTTACTTAAAATAGGCAAACCTACCTATGATGAAAATGGGGAAGGAATGAAGGGGGGCAGAGAGAATGTCTGAAGAGGAAGTAGAAACAGTGAGGGAGTAAAAGCTGGTGCTCTACCCTTGACTAATAACACCAAAAGAAAAGATTTTAGTAGTTAATATAGTGTTTTGAAATTCTCCTAAGTTTGGGAAACCACTTTTTTCTTGTTCCTTTGGCTAGAGACACTCCAGGAAATTCAGGTGCAAAACAGTATTAAAACAAATTTTCTCTAATATGAAATGAAAAGAATAAAGTTGCTATCCTCATATTTTCTGCCACATGTTCTTCCTCTCGCTCTATGCTATCTCTGATCTGAAAAAGGAGGCAACAAGCTATTGTGGTCTTACTTGTCCTGGTAACTATAAATTATACCACCTGATATAAATCATAGTTTAAAACCATTAAACTAGAAACCAGAAAACTTAAGCTGTAGAACTATTTCTATCAAATATAACCTTAACATGCATTAATTTTATAGAATTACAAATCTGTAGGACCCTAATATTGTCCTCACTAATTTCCAAAACCTCAGCTCTAATTGTCTATGATCTATATTATTTTATATTAATTTGAAATGTGACTACTAGGAAAACTTTTATGGCATGTCTCTGTAATTTATTATATTTTTTATCTATGAACTGCAGTGTACCAAATGTGATCACAAGATTCATTCATACACTTATTTAGGAAGTATTTATTGATTCCCTAAGATTTGTTAGGTACTATCTTAAGTTCTTCACCTGCAGCAGTGATTCGCAGAGCTTAGGGAATGATGGAAGACAGAAGGGCAAACATTTATACAAACAATATTGTAAAGACTATGATGGGGACATTTGGGGTGTGTAGAAACACATAACAAAATATTTAATCCAGCTTTTAAGTGTTCAAAATTTCCTGGAAGATCCTTCTTTATAAGTCACCCTAAAATATAAATAAGAATTGGCTGGGCAAAGAAGCGTCACAAATTCCAGATGAAGAGAAATCACTGACACCATATGGAGCAAAAAGAGACAGGTTTATAAATCTAAAGTCGGGATTTCCATATTGCCTCTTTGGGGAGAACCTCTGACTTTACAGCCCATGTGGCCCTCCCTTGAGCTGTGCACTTTACAGCATGTATAGGATAAGACATATCTCTTCTAGACTTGGTTCAATATAGTTGGGGTGAGGGGCGCCTGGGTGGCTCAGTGGGTTAAGCCACTGCCTTCGGCTCAGGTCATGATCTCAGGATCCTGGGATCAAGTCCTGCTTCGGGCTCTCTGCTCAGCAGAGAGCCTGCTTCCTCCTCTCTCTCTCTCTGCCTACTTGTGATCTCTCTCTGTCAAATAAATAATAAAAATCTTTTTTAAAAAAATATAGTTGGGGTGAGAAGTGTGAATATGAGCACAGAGAACTAAGAAGGGGTGGAATATAAAAGGACATTATAATCTAAGCATTAGAAGTTTAGGTTGAAGCATTTTAAGCAGAGGAAAAAACACATAATCATATCACCATTTTGTAGGATTTATTCCTGTATCTGGGGGTCCCAAAGCCTGGGGCACTTCCAAATTCCAAGCCACAATGCTAGCCCATGTGCAGCTAATAAAAACCTAGCTAGATTTTTCTTCTCCCAGCAAAGTTTTCCTGCCTATGTCAAGTATATTCCTCTGACTGCCTGGGTACCCAGCTGTAATAAATATGCTAAGGGTGAAAGTATCTTCCGTTCTCTGCTCACTTAAGAAGGGGTCAGCCTTCTCTGTACTTTATCACATTTAGATGTTTTTGCTTCCACAACTCTCTGACAGTTTTAAGGGGAAAAAAAACGACCTTTTAGAGTAGTCGATGTTGTCAAGACCAATGGTCTTTCCCAGTGGACGCAAGCTAAGTAAGAGTGGAACTCTCTACTTCTGTTTTCTTCAGTCTGGGAGAGTTCCTTATATTGCATTCTCCCTTTAGTAAAACTCCAAACAATTATATCCTTGATTACTGACAAGAATTTCATATTATGGGGGCTCCTGGGTGGCTTAGTGGGTTAAGCCGCTGACTTCAGCTCAGGTCATGATCTCAGGGTCCTGGGATCGAGCCCCGCATGGGGCTCTCTGCTCTGCGGGGAGCCTGCTAACTCCTCTCTCTCTCACTCTGCCTGCCTCTCTGTCTACCTGTGATCTCTGTCTGTCAAATAAATAAATAAAATCTTAAAAAAAAAAGAATTTCATATTATGTTATAAATGTACATATATTTACAAATCCATTACTATAGACAAATGATGTAGTTAATGTTTTTCTCTTTAAGGATCCATCAACAAGTTACAGTAAAGTAAGGGCTTTCCAAGTATTAGTGACAATGGTCAATCTGTTTACTTTTTTGTTGTTACGAAGATCACGATCATGGCTGAAGCCTGTGCAGTGGAGACCACCCGAAGGTGTCTTACATTCTCACAACCCATCGTTTTACTCCAGCCATTCCCACACAATCAGCTACAAGCATTTGTAACTGACAGCCAATGATTCAGCTACCCCTTTTTTATCTCATTTCCGTCTCTGGCACATTACTGCTACCACCTCATGGGACTCCTTTAGGAACCCTCTAAGCCATCTGACTCATGCACAAATCTGAGGTGTGAGGGAGCTAACACTACAAGGGTAATCCCTTTACCGATGAGGAAAGAAGGGAACCAGTGGACTCACCTGGTGAGACATGACTCACCTCAGTCATATCTCAGCTGAGGTTCATCTGACACCGCTCCTGAAGGTCTCCAGTAGGACTGAGCTCCAGTTGACCACAGAAGTGATTAGATCAATGAATCACACTTGCTTGGATAGACTTTCTCCCTTCCCCCATTACACTCTTTCCAGTCCTTAGGACAGTTTCAAAATAAACTGCCTATATAAAAGCTCTCGTGTGTAGCTCTGCTTTGGGGGCACCATAGCTAAAACAGCCTGGATGGGTTGACCAAAAATTACAGGATGAGCAGATGGAAGAAAATAGAGATGGAAGCCCATCACAATTTCAGAGATGTGAGATGTATGAGGCAATAATATATCTTAATGGAAAAATACCTCTAACATTTACTACATCCATATTCTATAATGCATGTCTCATGCTAATAGTATGTGAATGAATATTTTTTGATTGTCAAAAATTTTTAGAAAAGGTGGGGCATCCTTTTAAATATTTCCACTCAAGATAAAGATGTGGTATGTGTAGACGCACACACACACACAGGAGTATTGCTCAGTGATACAAAAGGAATGAGATCATTTGTAACAACATGGATGGACCTAGGTGATATTATGCTAAGTGAAATAAGTCAGAAGAAAATACAAATACCATATGGTTTCACTTATGTTTGGAATCTAAAAGGCACAACAAATGAATAAACAAACAAACAAAAAGCAGAAACCTGTAAATACAGAGAACAAACTGATGGTTGCCAGAGGGAAAGGAGATGGGGAGATGGACAAAATGGATGAAGAGGAGTGGGAGTTACAGGCTTCCAGTTATGGAATGAATCTGAGTCATGGAGATAAAAGGAACAGCAAAGAGAATACAGTCAATGGCTTTATAATAGCTCTGAATGGTGACAGATGGTAGATGCTCTTGTAGTGAGCACAGCATAAGGTATAGAGCTGTCAAATCACTATGTTGTACATCTGAAACTAATGTAACTTTGTGTGTCAACTACACGTCAATAAAATAAATAAATAAATACATACATACACTCCATTAGAAATATCAACACTTTAGCACACATACAGAAAGATCAACTGCATAAAACAGTGCTATTCAGAGTGTATTTTAAAACCCATAAAAATCCACAGAGCACCACAGGTCACTGCATCTGGTAATAAGACACAGACATAAAGTTGTGTGATGACCATCTACTTTCATGTTTGTGTGTGTGTGTGTGTGTACATGTTTGTGTCTCCTGGGTAAATGGACTTTTTACTCCAATCTCCCCTAAACCCTCCACAGGCCTAGAACTGAGAAATGAAGAGTAAATGACGAGGGTAAATGTGGACATTCAAATGGTAGTTGGGAGGCAGCCATGGTAACACCAAGGAGTAGCTGATTCCATCAACCATTTGTTTCCACTAACCACCTCAAATAAACCTACTTCAACTATTATCTAGTTATCATGTAGATATTACAACTATTATCTATTATTACTAGTATTACAAATACTAATAATAATCTTTTATACAGATAATTGATATATCAATTGATAATTGATATTTTCCTATTAAATTTTTAGTAAAAACTTCTTTGAAAAAATCTCAATTTCTTTTATCTCTAACTTAAAATATAAATAAAAGTTTAAGAAAATACAGCTTTAAGATGAGCCCCTCAGATACCTTTTCTTCCTGACAGATCATATCTGATTATTGTTCCCATATAGAAGTACCGGAGCCAAAAAGGTGGGCAACAATCTCAGTGAGACAAGATGGTGGACTGAAATAGAGCAATTTGATAAGAATAGAGTTAAGTTAAAAGATTTGAAAGATATTTAGGAAATAAAATTGTTAGAACTTAGTGACTGATTAGATGTGAGAGATGACAAATAATCTAACACACACTATTAGGTGTTGGTTTTATACTCCCTTCCAAACTAATTCTAACAACAGCTGCTAGGGAATAGCTTAGTATAGGTGATAGGCAGTTTTAATTAGGATGAAATGCCTTGATGAAGAAAACTTAGATGATCAATGGAGGAAGAGAACCTGGGAAAGAATAGAAATGACAACCATTTGATTTTGTATAGAAGATTAAAGACAGAAAAGGCACTGCATTCTGATAAAATCTTACTAAGAAGATTTCTAAATGAAATAAACACTGCTTCTTTTAGGACAAACTCTCATTATGCTGAATTTCACTAATTTTTCATGTAATCAACTGGTTATCAATGAGGGGTGAATCCCCCTAAGAGCATTTGTCAATGTCTGGAAATATTTTGGCTGCCATAAACTGGGGGGATTCCCCTGGATCTCATACTCAAGAGGCCAGGGCTATTGCTAAGCATCCAATAATGCACAGAACAGTCCTCTATAATAAAAAATTGTCCAACACAAAATATCAATCGTGTCAAGACTGAGAAACTCTGAAACCCACTAACATCAGAAATACTAAATTTGGAGGTCCCTCGGTGACTCAGTGGGGTAAGCCCCTGCCTTCGGCTGAGGTCATGATCTCAGGGTCCTGGGATCAAGCCCTGCATGGAAGCTCCCTGCTCAGCAAGGAGCATACTTCCCCCTCTCTCTCTACCTGCCTTTCTGCCTACTTGTGATTTCTGTCTGTCAAATAAGTAAATAAAATCTTCAAAAAAAAATACTAAATTTTACAGACAGGCACTGTGTTATGTTGTGGGAGTCACTAAGAAAAGTAAGTCACAGGCCTTGTCCATGAAGAACACAAGACTAATCGATTACCTTTCAATATAAGAATACCTATTAAAATAATAGCCCAATAGAAATAGAAGATATGCCATAAATCAATATGTCTGAAATTGCTAAATAAATGATCCCAATGATAAATGCTGTAGGCAGTTTATAGATTTTTATAGATTAAAGAGCAAAAGTTGGCCTAGGAAAAAACTATAGATATTTTGTGAACAAGGCAAGATCCAAAGTGATTTCAGAAGAGGTAGGTTAGAGCTTAGCTCCTCACAGAACTGTAAATCATGGGACAGATGGAACAGCATACACCAAGCCTTTATATTGGGAAAATACAAAAGTTTTCCAGAGAACAAAGGGTATACTCCATTGCTTACCTAGAAAAACTAACAAGGCTGGTAAGCAGTTTAAGGCCAGGTTGTTGATAGTCTCAACTGATCCTTGAACAACATTGGCCTAAACAGCATCAGTCCACTTATAAGTGGGTTTTTTATATTATAGTACAATACTATAAATGTATTTTCTTTTCCTTATGACCTTCTTAAGACTGACTTATTTATTTTAGAGAGAGACAGCATGGGCAGGGGCACTGGCAGAGGGAGAGGGAAAGGTGGGGAGAGTGACAGAGAGAGAAGCAGAACCACTGAGCATGGAGGCCCCCACAGGGCTCGATTTCACAACCTTGAGATCACGACCTGAGCTGAAATCAAGAATCGGAGGTTTAATCAAAGGAGCCACCAGACACTCCTTCCTCATGCTTTTCTTAATAACATTTCCTGTTCTTTAGCTTACTTTATCATAAGAATACAGTATATAACACATATAGAATACAGTATATAACACATATAGAAAATATGTGTTTACTGTTTTATCAGTAAACCTTCTAGTCAACAGTAACTAAGTTTTGGGGGAGTCAAAAGTTATATGTGGATTTTCAAGTGCATGGGGTCGTGCTCCCAACCTCTATGTTGTTCAAGGGTCAATTAAATTTTGCTTAATTGGAGGTGGAATTTGCAGCAATGAACTAACAGGATGAAATCTGTATTTTAGGAAACACACGGACTGACAGTATATATAGAATTAACTACCAGAAGCACCATGGGCAGAGAGAACTCAGGGGGGATAAAAATGCCTGATGTATAGCATAATAGATTCTGGCACCAAAATGGTGGCTTTGAGAAAGAGAACAGATAAGGAAGGAAGGTAACTTAAGAAGCAAGAATAGACAGGACTCTTCAGGTGTTTTAGGGGCAAAGAAGAGTATGTTATCAAAAGAAATTTGTTTTGTTAAAAATGAGAATTAAAAACTGACCTAACCCAATTTGGTCTTTTATCCAATGTGATTCTTTCTTGTAAATAATGGTAAATTCTGATAATTAGAAGTAGGGGATGGCTATATTTGATGATGATGATGATGGTGATGATGATAATTTTATAACTATTTTCAGAGGCATCACAGAGAATTCTCTTGGCCTTGCCTGGCTCTTATTCCAGTCCCTGGGCAGTGACAGTCCTGCATAAGCTCTGTTCAGCTTCCTGTAGGTGCCTCCTGAGAGGGCCTTGTCTCAGGTCTACACTGTACAATTCTTCCCTCCTTACCCAAGGGCTTTGCTTGGTGGG
Source organism: Mustela nigripes (assembly GCF_022355385.1). NCBI lineage: Eukaryota > Metazoa > Chordata > Mammalia > Carnivora > Mustelidae > Mustela > Mustela nigripes. Next base: position 193,165,615 of record NC_081558.1, read on the forward strand.
ATCCTACTGAAATCTGCCTGTTGCCCAATTCATACAATGTGGAAGTATATGGAGGTCAACAGTCTATCAGGGCACACATTAACCATTCAGGTATGTTTATGTATACACACACACACACACACACACGCCTACAGAAAATCCCAAGGCATGGTCTCCACTACTTCCCAAGTTGTCCTGTAGGATCAAGAAACTGATCACCTATAGCAGTGGTGATCTTGATGAGATATCCTCACACCCTCTTCTTCTTTCTGCTTTGTTTCCCTGTCATTCTCACCTGTATCTCTGGGGTCACACACCCCCAGTTAAGTGCTTGCTCTTACCCCTTTGTTTCAAGTCTGCTTTATGAAGAACTCAGATAAAAGCCATGATGATGATGATGATGATGATGATGATGAAGACAGTAACTAATATTATTGATGTCTGTTAAGTGTCTATCAACATTACAAGCACTTTCATCCTTATTATGATCCTATAAGGTTGGTGTTAAACTATTCTCATTTTACAAATGAAGAAACTAAGGCAAAGAAAGTTTCCTGCATTTCCTCTTCAGTAAGTTCTGGTGACAGTAACTTGTTAATGAGGCTATAGATGCTTATTCATTGACATTTTCCCTCTCCAAATGAAACAAGAAAAAAACAGGGGGAAAATAGGTGGTAATATTAAGCAGATATTTCTAGCCCATTTTGGTAACAGATGTAATACCGATTCAGTGAGTACAAAGTAGACTTTGAAATTACCTATTATTCATTATCATATAATTAATTTTAGTAGGGGAATATTTTATTTGTGACTATCTGTATTTTTGAGAAGTAATCACCAATACCAAATTGACTTCTAAAATTTTAGGGATAATGGCAATTCTAGAGACAAGAGCAGCAAGCACCTTGCTAGGTGACGAAATCAGATCTTCAGGGTATACACTAGCTCTTTCTGACAGTCTTCAGCACTTTACAGATGTCTGAATGATGCATCTCCAAATCATATTATGTACTTGTGCCACATTCAGCACACCCTGGCAGAAATATACTTCAATCACCTTCCTAGAATTGGTTCTTCTTACTGATTTCACAAACTCTGGGCACCAAAATCCAGGTTCTAATAACAGGTAAGGTCCTCCTAGATACTTATAATGTAAGAGTAGTAAGGGGCATCCTTTAAGACAGGCTAAACTGAGATAATATAATTTGTTAAGAATCATTGGACACTTGGACTAAAATATTGGACACTGGACATCTTGTACTAAAAATGACATCATTTATGGACTAGCAAATATAAAAATTATTGTAAATACAGTATATATATAATGTGCTGTAAGCCTATTCCTAATTTTTACCCAGGTTCTATTCAGGGAACAGGTGAAACACTTAGCAAGAACAGTTAAGGATGATGCTTCTATCCTGCTCTTGTTCAGACCTATTTTCTTCATCTGATGCTCTTCCTTGCTGTACCACACTGCCTGCCATTTCCATTGTAATGATCACTTTCTGGTATTGGAGCTTCTCATTCAAATGGCATAACATTTTGAGTTTCTCTAATTATGATTGCTTAGAGTTTACCCTTAAGGTTATAGTTATCACCAACTGACTAATGTTCAACTTCTAAGATTTCCTATTGTGGAAATGTGTTCGTGCAATTACAAAGAAATGACACCTTTCCCTCACACAATTGCTCATCTGTAGCTCGTCTTAGTACCTCTGAGGGGCACCACCTTTCTGAATACCTACACTTTCAAGTTGCAGACTCTGTACCATGGTTCAGATTGCATTTTGGAATGAAGTAGATAAAGCTGAGTTTCAAAATACAGTTGGAAATAATGGAATTTAAAGATAACTGGGAAGAGCTAGTAGTCTTGAGTATGGGAGCATTTTAAATACTGATGGCAGAAAACAATAGAAACAAAAATTAAAAACAAACAGCAAGCTGAAAAGGCAATTACAATATTACAAAAGACAAGGGGGAAGTAAAGATCTCTTGCAAACTAATAAGAGAAATAATTAACACTACAGTAGAAAAATAAAGGACACTAAAAGGAAATTCACAAAAGAAATAGAAATAATCAATATATTTTTTAAAACTATAATCTAATCAAATGAATAATAATTAAAGCAACAGTGAGATGTCAAACCTATAAAACTGTCCAAAGCTTCAAATAATCACCATTATTAGTAAGGCTATTAAGAAATGGAGACTCACATTCTATTGTTGGCAGTACATGCTGGGACATGCTTTTTCAGAAACACTTTTCCATTACAAATATTTTGAAAACCCATCTTGTGACTTGGAAATTCAATTTTTTAAATATTTTCTAAGGAAATAATTACTTAATTACGTAACAATTTAGCTGCACTGATGCCCTTACAATCTACTTATGATTGCAAAGCCAATGGATCAACCGAAATAATGGTACTCTCATGCAAGAAAATATTACATAGTCACAAAAATAAATATATAGATATATTTAATTGCTATGAAAAAATATGATACCATAAAATTTTTTTAAATAATCTACAAAACAGTATTTACTATAATTCAACCTTATTTTCGAATAAATGACATATGCATACTTTTTAAATATTAAGGTATATGTGACAAAATACCAAAATGTTAATGGTACTTGTACCTACATATTGAGATTTTGATTGGATTTTCTTTTTTATCTGCATTTTTAAATTTCCTACTGTAATCCTGAATTCATGGAATATATTAATATAAAAATTTATCTGAAGTATTGAAAGACATTTTTGTAGAAGAAAAATATTCTGGAAGCCAACTCAATTATTTGGAGAAGTAAATATTACTTCTTTTGACTAACTCCTACTCTAACTACTAGAGCTTACAAATTATAAATACCCTCTTACTGCTTTTAAAATACACGTGTGATTTCGATAGAAGGTATTTTCTAACATAAAATCTATATTTGGAAGGCTTCCAGCTTAAAACAGCATCCAGTTAACACATCTTGATGCAACATTTATAAATTTCCCACATACGTAGCTGTGAGTACCCTGAAAAATGCAAAAACATAATGCTACAAAAATCTGGTCTGTAAGAATTTATTTACTTAGGGAGCTAGATTGACAAATGAAATAGTAGCCCTCCATATCTGCGGGAAAATATGCCATTAGTTCCACTAAAGTTCAAGTATCATGGAATGCAGCACAGTGCAATGGCTGAATAAGTATTGACGAGTGAGGCACTGCTTGTTAGACCAAGTACATCTGAAGTGGACATCCTGGATTAGGGCAACTTGCTGAAAACACCAGTCATACTATTTTGCAGAGAAGGATGGAAATGAGAGAAAAGAAGATTCATAAGACCTTGAATATTTTCTACAAGCAGAAACAAAGAACAATTGTTGTCTTGCTAATCAAAAGTTAAAAACCAAATATACATCTTTAAGGATTAAAGGGGGGAAAAAGCACAGATACAAGTAGCCTTAGGAATTTAAAATTGAAGGAACAATGAGGATAATTATGAGGTGGCTTCCTTTTTGGCAGTTAATTTGGATACATTAATCATAATCAACTCTCTTTAATCAGAAATTGGGATTTCCTGAGGACTTTTCATTAATTGCGAACCAGAGCAGTAGGCAAATTATTCTTCACTGTAGATCAGAGTACTCCTTTGTGGGTTATGTTCGTATCCCACAGAATTAAGTTCAAATAGAATTTTTACTGAATTTTGCTATCATATTACCACACATTCCCCATTATTTCATTATTGCTAATAGGAAACATATGTATCCTTAAAATGGTATACCATGAAGTGACTGAGCTAATGAGTAAAAGTGAGTCTCAACAGGTACTGCTGAGAGCGTGTAGGTGAATGGTTTCAGGGCTGATATTTTATTCAGCATGGAAGCAGTTAAGCCAGCTCCACATTCTCCTCTATTTTACACTGGCTTCTAATGACAATGAATCAAATTATATTTCTTTATAAGATTTAACGTTTAACTTTTCTAATTTTACTTTTATAACGAAATTGAAGTAGGGCTGTGTGCAGTCGTTTGGATAAAATTGAAAGTGCCATCAGCTACGTTCTTTAAACTAAATAACAGCCTTTTGTGTTTAACTTTAGCAAGGGGTCCAATAGTCTTATGTGAAAATGCTCTACCTCTTTTGTTGGAATTTGACCAAGAGCTTTGAAACTGCAAGTGAAATTGCTTATTATAAATGGAGAGTTCCCAGAAAGAAAAGTTTAATTATAATGCAATTATTTGAATTAGTGTGTTTGTGTTTGATTACATATATACATTTGGGGACAATTACCAATCCTTTTGATATCTACATTTAGTCATTCATGTCTTTTCAGTTTAGAGGCAGTTTCACCAGAGTGGTGGTTTTACAAATCATTTTTCACCTTTGCTATGAACTTCTCGAAAACTTGGTGTGAGGGGCTGCCTCCTTCAGGGAAAAGCACTGCATGGGAGTCAGTAACCAAAATCTCTTTCAGGTTCAGAAGCTGCTAAGTATACATCTTTGTCCAAGTCCTGTAAGATCTCCAGGCCTCTTGTTTCTTCAGCCATAAGATTAACTAACAACAATAATTATTAATTATGTTATTACTGTGATTATGAAAATAACAGTTGTTAACATTTACTGGGTGCCTGTCATATGTCACAGAGCACGTTGTAAGATCTCATTTGTTACCACAAGGGCTCTACATCCAGCCATTTTACTGATGAGGACACTCAAGTACGAAGAGGGTTAGAAATTTGCCCAAGATCTCATAGCTAGTAAACAGCAGGGCCAGAAAATTGGGGTCTATATTAGCAACAGAAGATAAAAGGCCCTTTCAGTTCTAAAATTAAAATTAAAATAGAGATCATTTGCTAAATTATAGCAAACATGTTATCCATAGGTCTAAAAACTGTTCCTTATTGGTATAATTTATAATGGCATGTAATATAATCATTCATAAGCTTTTTTTTAAAGCTACCATTTGAAAGGAAGACTACCTATAATTTTTATATAAAATACCAGCAGTAATGTTGCATTTTGTTAATCTTCAATTGACCATTTTCCTCTTTTAAGTCATGTCCACTGTTACCATCTGTGCTTCTTTTGACTGTGCATTTGAAAGGTTTGACTGAAATGTAACTTCATTGTCTGTAAAGTAAAGGCAGAAACAATGAAACCGTACTCACATTATTTTAGTAGAGCATGTACTCTAAAATGTTTAGCCAGAATAACAAAGTTCATGTCAATCCTAGTTATTATAGCAGCTTATAAACCTCTTAGAATCCACTGCAAAGCCAGCCTGAGGGTTTGAGTCTCTTGGTAAATAGGGTTGTCCCACTTAGTAAACTCATAGTTACAATGCCTGCTTTTATAGTTTTCTTCTCACCATGTTGGAGCTTACCCCATCCCTCTTCTCACACTGAGCCTATTGGTCTGCAATATTTTCTCCTCCTTGGTGAACTCTTACATATCCCTTCTTTTATTCTTGGACACTCAGCTTTGTGTCACCTCCTCCTAGGACATGGTCCTCAGGCCCCACTAAGGTGCACACATTCCAGAGAAAATGGAGGCGGGGCCCTTCTATAGAGACCTCTACTTGCCTATACTGCACTGTAGTACAATTCTCTGTTTACATGTCTTTCTTCCCTACAAGATGGCATATTATTTGTTTCAAGCAGCTTTTGTACATAGAAAAACCACCACAAAAATCTCAAAGGCATATGACAATAACCATGTTTCTCTCAGCTCTGTGGGTCAGCTGGTAGCCAGCTGATGGAAACTGGCTCTACTGGCTGACCAGTTCTGTCTCAAGCCTTGAATTGCTTAGGTCTATATGTATATTACTTCTAAGGCCCAGTTTCTACTCACAGTGGTGGAAGAGAAATAAGTTAAGGCAAGCCCCACTAGACAAGCACATTTATGCTACTACTTTCTTCCTGTTACCAAAACCAAGCCACAGACAAACTCAAATTCAGTGTCAGGGAAATATATTCCACCCCTATTACACCTGGACAAGGCTTTGAATGCACAGAATCAATTCAAGAGTGTGGAAAGATGTGACCAAAAAGTCAAATACCATGGAATAGACACTTTTACTTATACATACATTGTCTGGAATTGTACTTAACCCACAAAGAGTACTCAGGATATACCTGGTGAATGACTGTCCCTGATACTGTTAATCATGTCCCTGCATTCATCCATTTTATAAAGCATACTCCAAATCGCATCAAACTGACAAAGATTTGAAAGAGAGGATGATGAAGTGTTCACTTCAATTTACTGAGACATGAGACATTCAATAGTTCCCAAACAGAAATACACAGATACAGGCTTTCACACAGTGAACTGCTGGTTATAATTTGGGCAAAGGCTACAGTAGTAGCCTTAAAAATGTAGCTCATTCATTTGTGTAGCCAAATGGCTATACATTCATTTGTAGCCAAAATGGCTACAACAACTACTCCTTTCCCATGTGCCCCTTTACAATGTGATTGTGCCACTCGGCCCATAAAAGAGTGGAGTCTATTTCTACTCTCCTTGAATTTAGAGTATCTTCGTTACTTGTTTCACCAGTAGAATATGATGCAAGGAGGAGCTTAAGTCTTAAAAGATCTTGAAACTTTTGCTATTTTTCCTTCAGAATTCACCTTTCATGGAAAGAAACTCGGGCAAAACAACCAAAGATGAGAAACCACACAAAAAGAGGCAAGGCACCTGGAAGATTGAGATGCCCTGCCAACATTCAGAACCAAAGTCCCAGATACGTGAGTGAGGCCATCTTGGATTCTTTAGCCCAAGCTAAACCACCCCAGCCAACATCAGGTGAAACAGAAACAAGACATCCCCACTGGGCTCTGCCTGAATTCCTGACCCACAAAATCATAGACAATAAAATGCTTGTTGTTTGAAGCCACTAGGTTTTAGGGTGGTTTATAGCAAAGTAATAGATAACTTAAAAAGTGCTCAAAACTGATCTTGAAAGAAAGAGAAAACTGATGCTGTGTACTCTGAAATAGACCAACTGGAATCATTTTACAAAACAAACAAACAAACAAAAAATATTACAGAATTGCTTCATCCATAGTAAAATACATTTTGTGTTAACAGATTAAAAAAATAAGCACAGAAATTTTCAGACAAAAAGAAAGCAGACCTCCCACTACTTCTTGTCTAAACTTGAATGTATGGATGTAAATATTATTCAGTTTAACTTTGTTAGAAAAATCAGCAAGATGTCAGAGCATTTTAAACATGAATAAGTGTGATACAAATGATATGCTTGAGTATATTACAATTTTAAATGTCTCTACTTTTATCTAAATAATCTTTGTACTGTTAAAAAAAATCTCATTTTTATAAACACTTAAAAATTAAACACTTAAGTTCATGTAAAAATAGTAATCAGTAAGTAAACTTAAAAGACTTAATTCTTAGCAAATGCAACTGGCGATTTTTTAAAAAGATTCACTGATAATGTGGATTTAAACTGAACTTCTGCAAGGTGTGATTTCAAATCAAGCAGAGGAGATAACATTTTTTTAGAAATTCTTTTTCTCTCATCTAGTGAGATGAAAATGCACTCGTATGGATGCCAAACTTCTTCAAAGCTTGTATAATGAATATAAAAGTAAACACATTTCAAGTTTGAATTCAATTCCACCTGAATATATTACAGGGCAAGTATGTCACATCCAATATTGAGGAAAACATACGGCTTCTTAGGAAATGTAAACATTTCTACTTTAGCAAGTCTAATCTGATTCATCATCATCAGTGAGTACCCTCCCAAAAAAAAAAAAAAATAGTTTGGAAAGATTCCAAAGATCATTAAAACTGACAGGGAAAAAATGCTATTAATTTTGCATCTTAACTGTAGAATTAATGACAGGAAAGATGTTAATCAAAGTTACACTCATTTTACATTATATTTTCTAATGCTTTATTGTTATGAGGAATGTGTGCTCCCAGCAACATGTTAAAGACAGTCTCTCTAAATTGTGATCCTTCTTCCTCAGGGAAAATGCCACTGTTCCTGATTACTATGGAGTGACCAGTGGGGCCACGGAGAAAAGAGGCATAACAAAGAGTCACTCCATATTTAGTACTCATAGAAGAATGATTCTGTGATAGTCCACTGCATCTGATTTTTTTAATTTATTTTTATTTTTTTATTAACATACAATGTATTATTAGCCCCAGGGGTACAGGTCTGTAAATCACCAGGTTTATACACTTCACATTATTCACCATAGCACATACCTTCTCCAATGTCCATAACCCAACCACCCTCCCCCTACCTGCCTCCCCCCAGCAACCCTCAGTTGGTTTTGTGAGATTAAGAGTCGCTTATGGTTTATCTCCCTCCCAATCCCATCTTGTTTCATTTATTCCTTTCCTACCCCCCAAACCCTATGTTGCCTCTCAACTTCCTCATATCAGGGAGGGTATATGATAATTGTCTTTCTCTGATTGACTTGTTTTGCTAAGCATAATACCCTCTAGTCCCATCCATGTCATTGCAAATGACAAGATTTCATTTCTTTTGATGGCTGCATAGTATTCCATTGTGTATATATACCACATCTTCTTTATCCATTCATCCGCTGATGGACATCTAGGTTCTTTCCATAGTTTGGCTATTGTGGACATTGCTGCTATAAATATTCAAGTTGTATGTGCCCCTTCAGTCACTACATTTGTATCTCTAGGGTAAATACCCAGTAGTGCGATTGCTGGGTCATAGAGTAGCTCTATTTTCAACTTTTTGAGGAACCTCCATGCTGTTTTTCAGAGTGGCTGCACCAGCTTGCATTCCCCCGCACAGTGTAGGAGGGTTCCCCTTTCTCCACATCCTCACCAGCATCTGTCATTTCCTGTCTGGATAACTTTAGCCATTCTGACTGGTGTGAGGTGGTATCTCATTGTGCTTTTGATTTGTATTTCCCTGTGCATCTGATTTTCGTATCACATATTCTGTTTCGGCTACTCCCTGCACTACCAACAGTCCAAAGTTTCACTCAGAAATATCTACTCGTCTTTGGATACCATGTACAAACGAGCTTACCTGCTGCTTGTTTCCAGCAAGCCACATTTACAGCATGTTATTTGGCTATGTTACTGAACATCACTGCATACTTGAACTATTTGTTTGGGTTGCTGCTGTTCTCCTTCAGCTCACCACTTATGAAGCATGTGACTATTTGGCCTTAATCCTCTATCAGACCCATTTCAGTCAAAAAGTACCTGAGTTGTGCACCATGATAAATTTTCATTTGAGATCCTGTCTTGTCACTGTTGCTGAGATAATTAATACAGTTGGATGATCTTGAATATGTTGATTACCCTCACTAGGCTTTAGATCTCTTATCTGCTATTAAAGTTGTAATTTTTACTGGGCCTGGTTCTCTCCATTTCTGAACACCTAGTGCACCCTACCTTTCTTGCCCCTTTGTATGAAGTGTGGCCAGGTGACTGGTTTGGGTCAGAAAAATATGAATAGAAGTGGTATGCAGCAATACTTTGAAGCAGAAATTTTAACTGTCAGCATACAATCTACTACATTTCCTTCTGAACTTGGCAATCATGAAAGCATATATTGAAACAGTGCCCCTGTCAGCCTGTAACTCTAGTAACTAGAATGAGCAGAGCCCTTGGGCAAAAAGAACGGATGTACAGCATTTATTATTTTAAGCCACTGAGATCTGTTTGCAATGCAGTATAACCTAGCCTATGGTGGTTTACTCATAGTGAGTACAACTTTCACAATACTAATTAGGAAAAAATTTTCACAGAGGCATCCTCTCATCTGCTGTATTTGGAATATAAGATGTGTAATGGCATTGACAAAAGAAATAATTCTGAGGAAAAGAAGTGAGGGCTTTGGCAGCTTGGACCCCAATCAGGAAGCTATTTTCCCAATCAAATATTCAAAACACCTCCCCCAAGTGTAGTACAGCAAAGAACACAGCACATTAAAAACCCCACATTGGTCAGGGCAGAGAAAGAGAGGGTGCTGTGTGAGCAAAGAGAAGAAATTCACTTTGAAAATATATACATTAGAAGCAAGAATTCTAGCAAACTTAGAGAAGAAAGAATATCTCTAACAACTGACAAAAGTGATAAAGGGTGCACTTTGAGTACATCCACTGTAGAGACTGAAAATTAGAGCCCAGGTAAAAAAAAACTGTGACATCACAATAGAGAAGGGAGTACGGGGAAAAAAAAAAAAAAAACAGTTCAGAGGCTGAATGAAATCAAGAGAATAAAAAAGCGTTCAAACAAGACCAGAATTAGATTTTTAGAAAATGGCTTTTATGTCTCTTAAAATAAATTAGAAATTACATCAGATGGAGCACTGGGTATGTTACATAAACAATTAATCTTGGAACACTGAAAAAATAAAATAATTTAAAATTAAATAAAATAAAAAAGAAATTATATCAGAACCCTAAGATAGGCTAATTATAGTTGTTGTTTACAATCAGGCTTCATTTCATCACATAATACAGGATTTTTTTTTTTTTTTTTTTTTGCCATCTTCAAAAAGTCACAAATTAAGGAAACGTGTAGCTACTATAAGTACTAGCAGATAACTTGCCTTGAATGGGATCTATTTACCTTCTAATGGTTAATTTAAGGTTAAATACCTCATTTTCTTAAACTGTTTTATGTATTTATTTGAGAAAGAGAGAGAGAGCATGAGAGGGAAGGTCAGAGGGAGAACCAGACTCCCTGTGGAGCTGGTTGCCCAAAGTAGGACTCGATCCTGGGATTCCAGAATCGTGACCTGAGCCGAAGGTAGTCACCCAACCAACTGAGCCACCCAAGCACCCAGTTAATTCAAGGTTATAGTGCCCAAAGTAAGCAAACCATGAAAAACAGCACCAGGTACACAGTACTGCTCTGCCCAGTTTTATTTCTGTCTATAGAGTACATGTCATGAAATCAATGTCCTCTAAAGCACTTGTCAAATACAGAGTGAGATGAATCTAGTTCTCACTATGAACTATGCCTGCAACAAAATATATTAGGAGTCTTACCTCACAGATTACATATTTGCAATTGTTTTAGGTTGGTCTATTGTGTAATGCCATGTTGGTTACTACGTTCTGTCTGCTAGCCACAAAGCTCTGTATTCACTTGAAATACTAGCGTTGTCATTATTTAAAAAAAAAAAAAAAGTGATATATTATGACATAGAACTTCAGTGAACTCCACTTAAGAAATAAAGGTGTAACTCTTATGTAGAATTTTAAAAATTAAGGACTACCAGTACTTGTCTAGAAAATGGTCATTATTCCTTTTTATTCAGAATAATTGTTCCTCCTTACTGAGTGTGTTTCTATGTCCATGTTCAAATGACTAGAAAATGGCCAGGCCGAAATTTTTTAACAAAAAAGACTGTATTCTTCATTCCATACTGCTTCTATTTAATTAAGCAAGGATCATTACAAGCTTATCTTGCAATCTTCTAATCTTATAAACATTGTCTCTTATATGCCTTCCCTTATTCTCAGTCAATTCTATTGCAATAGATTCTGTTTTTGTGTCTTTGATTTTAGGTTTTTTACTCACAGTCTTTCATTCTTGGTTTTGTCAACAATAATTTTTTAAATACATTTTTTAGGCCAGACATTTGTCTAACCTCTGGAGCCTCAAAGATGGTCCCTAGTATCAATGATTTTAGAATCTGGTGAAAATATTCACTATCTAGTAAAGATAAAATACAGACTTCCTTCACTATTTTTCTGAGTGTGTGCAATTATTAGAACCATCTACTTTCATTTTCATAAAGCCATGATACCACTGGAGTCACTGAGAGTGGGGGGACCAAGTGGGGAAATTCACCAATATTGGTTGAATCTACAGGATTCCAGGGTTCCCATAAACCATGGAGAATGTGGTAGAGAAAGTATAAGTGGGGGGTAAAATGTGAAATTCCACTTCTAGGTAAAGTTCTATGAATTTTGACTTCTAATATATAACTTAATATAAATACCTTTTCCATTTGTAAAGGGGAGAGTGTTAGGTACTTCTTGGTGTAGCTTTCCAAGGCTAAAAAGAAAATTATAGACATATATTGTGTGTATAAAAAAATTATGAGAGAGAAGTCATAACTTTCAAATAGGATAAATATGAGTTATATCTGTGAGGGGAATGACTGATAAATTTTATGCCTCAATGAATGGATGTCTAGTATATGAGTTTCTCTCAAGGTTCTCAGAACACATTTTCAATAATCTCTGAGGTCTTTGGGTCTTTTTTTTTTTTTTTTAACTGAAAGCATAAAATGAAGACAGAGAAAGAACAAGTACATGGAGTTTCAAGGGTTACAGAATGATATGTGCTCTATCAAGTATCTAGTCTTACAGTTGTCAGTGGGACTGGGAGCAGGAAACCTCATAAAAACCTTCTGAGGCTTCCACCTGTTTAAACAATTTAATGACAGAATTAGTTTTAAGCTTCATATATATAGGTGAAACTGACAATTTTTACTATAGAAGAAAATAATCAGGAAAGGGAGCAGTCTAAGGACTATGTCCATTGTGGAAGAGTTGATGAACTGAATACTTTCAGTTTATAGAAGACAAACAAAGCATTGCCAGGTAGCAGGGACAGAAAAACTTCTATATTATTCCAGGAGATTAGTCAAGAATTAACATGGAGAAAATACAAGTATCTGAATAAGAATCTGAAAACAAGGCACTGGGAAAAAAAAAAAAAACTCTCTCTTGGGTGTGGAAACACATTGACTGAGAATATTTTTAAAAGTGTACAACCAGTGGCGCTTCACTTAGAGAATTTTAACCAGTGGTACATACCTCACCAAATTTAGAAAACATTTTTGTTGAGTATGGACCAGGAACTGTACTAGTTAGCATCATCTGAAGTGTCACTTAGTACTAACAATAACACCTAAGATCAAAATTACTGTTACATCTATTTTTCCAGGTAAGGAAATCAAGTTTAAAAAATATTTTTATAATGTTTTTGACAATATTAATACAAAGAAGGAGTGAAGGAATGGAAGGAACTACAATGGTGCAACATTTCTGTATAATACTGAAATCAAATTTGTATTAATCTAGACTAGAATTTTTGAGGTTGTTAAGTATAATATCTGAGGCAACTAATAACAAGATAACTCAAAAATATAATAAAAGAAATAATAAGGAAATCAAAATGATATACTAGGTAATGTCTATTTTTTTAAAGGAATGTAGTAATAGAGGAATAAAATAAAACATAAGATATAAAGAAAACAAATACCAACAAGGTGGACATAAATTCAACTTTACCATTAATGACATTAAATACAAATGCAATACATACTCCATTCAAAAGACACATATTGGCAAAATAAAAAGAAAAATGACTCAACTATATATTTCTACAAGAGCCATACTTTAAATTCAAAGACACAAATAAATCAAAAGAAAGAATCAAAAAATATATAGCATGCAAAGAGTAAATAAGAGAGCTGAAATGACCATATTAATAAGAGACAAAATGCTTAAGAGAAAAAATGAAACTAAAGACCAGGAAAGACATATTATAATGATAAAGAAAGCAACTCATTAGGACAACATACAATTATAAACTTACATTCCCTTAACAAATGAGCTCCAAAATGCATGAAGCAAAAAAATGACAATATCAAAGGGAGAAATGGACACTTCAACAAGACCATCTCCAATACCCCACTTTTCAATAATGAATAGAACAATTGGGCAGAATATTAGCAAGAAAACAGAAATCTGAGCAACACTACAAAAGAATTAGATCTGAGTAATCTACAAAATATCACTAAACAATAGAATATGCATTCCACGCTCTCTGTCTCCTCGGCCCTGGGAGCAGCTCTCCTGCCACAGCCCCTCATTCCCTGAAAATGTACGCCTGTGCAAAGTTCGTCTCCACCCCGTTCTTGGTCAGGAGCACCTCTCAGCTGTTGAGCCGATCTCTGTCTGCAGTGGTGCTAAAACCACCCAAGACACTGACAGATGAGGCACCTTATAAGGGCCTCAGCATCTTGGCAGCCCCACGTCCCCTGACCTCACTTATTCCCAGCCGAAGCTTCCAAACCAGCGCCATTTCAAGGGACATCGATACAGCAGCCAAGTTCATTGGGGCTGGGGCTGCCACGGTAGGGGTGGCTGGTTCTGGGGCTGAAATTGGGACTGTGTTTGGGAGCCTCATCATTGGTTATGCCAGGAATCCCTCTCTGAAGCAACAGCTCTTCTCCTACGCCATTCTGGGCTTTGCCCTCTCGGAGGCCATGGGGCTCTTTTGCCTGATGGTGGCCTTTCTCATCCTCTTCGCCATGTGAAGGAGCCGTCTCCACCTCCCATAGGTCTTTCTCCCGTGTCTCGTCTGCCCTGTATAATCCTTTTCCTATACCTCCCCAGGCAGCCTGGGGAAAGTGGTTGGCTCAGGGTTTGACAGAGGGAAGACAAATAAATACTGTATTAATAAGAAAAAAAAAAAAAAAGAATATGCATTCCACGCAAGTATACATGGAACATTCTCCACAACAGAACATATGTTAGACCATAATCAAGTCTCAATAAATTTAAAAGAATTTAAATCATACAAAGTATGCTTCTCAACTATGATAGATAAAATTAGAAATCAGTAACAGGAGGAAATTTGGGAAACTTGCAAATAAATAGAACTAAACACTCTCCTAAAAAAAAAACAATGGGATAAAAATGAAATCACAAGGCAAATTAGAAAATACTTTGAAGTAAATGAAAAAATAAACAAATCATTATTAATATTTCCAGATGCCACTAACAAAGTGCCTAAAGGGAAAGTTAGAGATATAAATGCCTATATTTTTTTAAAAATTTTTTTCAAATAAATAGTAACAGGCTTCCACCTTAAGAAGCTAAAAAAAGAAGAGCAAACTAGGGGTGCCTGGGTGGCTCAGGTTAAAGCCTCGGCTTTCCGGTCAGGTCATGATCCAGAGTCTTGGGATCGAGCCCAGCATCAGGTTCTCTGCTCTGCAGGGAGCCTGCTTCCTCCTCTCTCTGCCTGCCTCTCTGCCTACTTGTAATCTTTGTCTGTCGAATAAATAAATAACCCTCCCCCGAAAAAAGAGAGAGAGAGTGAGAGCAAACTAAAACCGAAGCAAGTGGAAGGAACAAAATAAGAAATGACAAAGCAGAAATAAATGAAATAGAAAATAGAAAAAAAGCGATAGAAAAGAATCAGTAAAACCAAATTTACTTGAAAAATCAAGCCTTTAGCTAAACTGACCAAATAAAAAGTGAAATTAAAATTACTGAGATATGTAATAAAAGGGACATCATTTCCAAATTTACAGAAATTTTTTTAAAGAGGATTAAAAGGGAATGCTACAAAAAGTAGTATACTTAGAAACCTGATAACCTAGAGGAAATGAACAAATTCCTGGGATGATACAAAGTATGAAAACTGACTCCAGAAGAAATAGAAAACCATGACAGATCTATAACAAGCAAAAAAGACTTACATAGTCCCACACAGAAAAGTCCACACTCAGCTGGCTTTACATGTTAAACTGTTTAAAGGAGAATTAATATCAATCCTTCACAAACTCTTCCAAATAATAGGTGATGAAACACTTCCCAATACATGCTATTTGACCACATTACCATGATACCAAAATCAAAGAAAGTGTGACAAAACTACAGACCAATGACCTTTATGAATATAAATGGAAAGTCTTCAATAAAATAGCAGCAAACCAAATCGAGTAACATTTTTTTAAAAAAGAAGAAAAAGATTACATACCATAATTAAATAGTATTTATCACAGAAGCAAAAAGTTGGTTCCACAAATGAAAAATCAATCAATATGATATATTACATGAACATAATAAAGAACAAAAAGCATGCAATCGACTCGATAGATGAAGAAAAATTACATAACACAATTCAATACACTTTCATGATAAAAACATAACAAACTTGAAACAGAAGGGAGGTTCCTTAACTGGATAAAGGCCCTCTACAAAATGTTAACAGTTTATATCAAACTTAATCATGAAAGACTAAATGTTTTCCTTTTAAGAACAGGAACAAGATAAATATGTCCATTCACACTTCTATACTGTGGTAGAGGTTCTAGCTACAGTAATTAGGCAAGAAAAAGAAATAAAAGGCATTCAGATTAAAATGAAAGAAATTAAATGATCTCCATTCACAGATAACAATTTTATATTTAGAAAATCCTAAAAAAAAATCCACACACACAAAAAATAGTATAGCAAGGTTATAGAATACAAGTTCAATATACAAAATCAGTTATATTCCTATACAGTAGCAATGCACAATCTGAAAAAAAGTTAAGCAAACAACTCTATTACGACAGCAACAAAAAATAAAATACTTAGGAATAGATTTAACAAGAATGTATAAGACTTACACACTGAAAACTAGAAAACATTATTGAAAAAATTAAAGAAAAAATAAATGGAAAGACAACATATGTTGTTCATAGATTGAAAGACTTATTATTAATATAGTAATACTTCCCAAATTAATCTAGATTCAGTACAATCCTTACCTCAATATCAGCTGCCCTTTTTGCAAAAATTGGCAAGATGATTTTAAAATTCATATTTTAATGGGTTCAAGGGACTCAGAATAGCCAAAGCAATCTCTAAAAGGAAAGATAAAGGTGGAAGACTCACACTTATAATTTCAAGTTTACTACAAAACAAAAAACAAAAGTTGATTAACATTTTTTCATGTGTCTGATAGCCATTTGTATGTCTTTATTGGAGAAGTGTCTGTTAATGTCTTCTGCCCATTTTTTGACATGATTGTCTGTTTTGTGTGTGTTGAGTTTGAGAAGTTCTTTATAGATCCTGGATATCAGCCTTTTGTCTTTACTGTCATTTGCAAATATTTTCTCCATTCCGTGGGTTGCCTCTTTGTTTTGTTGACTGTTTCCTTTGCTGTGCAGAAGCTTTTGATCTTGATGAAGTCCCAAAAGTTCATTTTTGCTTTTGTTTCCTTTGCCTTTGGAGACATATCTTGAAAGAAGTTGCTGTGGCTGATATCAAAGAGGTTATTGCCTGTGTTCTCCTCTATGATTCTGATGGATTCCTGTCTCATGGTGAGGTCTTTTATTCATTTCGAGTTGATCTTTGTGTATGGTGTAAGAGAATGGTCAAGTTTCATTCTCCTACATATAGCTGTCCAATTTTCCCAGCACCATTTATTGAAGAGATTGTCTTTTTTCCACTGTATATTTTTTCCTGCTTTGTTGAAGATTAGTTGACCATATGTTCATCATCACTAGCCATCAGGGAGATTCAAATCAAAACCACATTGAGATACCACCTTATACCAGCTAGAATGGCCAAAATTAACAACACAGGAAACAACATGTGTTGGAGAGGATGTGGAGAAAGGGAAACCTTCTTACACTGTTGGTGGGAATGCAAGTTGGTGCAGCCACTTTGGAAAACAGTGTGGAGATTCCTTAAGAAGTTAAAAACAGAGCTACCCTATGACCCTGCAATTGCACTACTGTGTATTTACCCCAAAGATACAGATGTAGTGAAAAGCAAGGGCCATCTGTACCCCAATGTTCATAGCAGCAATGGCCATGGTTGCCAAACTGTGGAAAGAACCAAGACGCCCTTCAATGGATGAATGGATAAGGAAGATGTGGTCCATATACACTATGGAGTATTATGCCTCCATCAGAAAGGATGAATACCCAACTTTGTAGCAACATGGATGGGACTGGAAGAGATTATGCTGAGTGAAATCAGTCAAGCAGAGAGAGTCAATTATCATATGGTTTCACTTATTTGTGGAGCATAAGAAATAACAGAGGACATGGGGAGATGGAGAGGAGAAAGGAGTTGAGGGAAATTGGAAGGGGAGATGAACCATGAGAGACTTTGGACTCTGAAAAACAACCTGAGGGTTTTGAAGGGGCAGGGGTGAGAAGTTGGGTGAGGCTGATGGTTGGTACTATGGAGGGCACGTATTTCATGGAGCACTCGGTGTGGTGCATAAACAATGAATTCTGGTACACTGAAAAGAAATTTTTAAATAAATAAATAAATAAATAATACAAAGTTGACTACAAAGTTTCAGTAATTAATCAGTGTGGTATAGCATTAGAACAGACATACAGATCAATTGAATGAAATTGTAAATCCAAACTTACACCTTCCATTTACAGTCAGTTGACTTTCACAAGGGTGTCAAAGCATTTCAATTGACAAAAAAAAAATTAAAAAAGTGTCTTTTTAAAAAAGATTTTATTTATTTATTTATTTGAGAGACACAGAGAGAGCATGATCAGGGGAAGGAATGGAGGAGAGGGACAAGGAGATTCTGTGAGGACAGAGCCAGACACAGGGCTAGATCCCATGACCCAGAGATCACCACCCAAGCCAAAATCAAGAGTGGAATGCCCAATGGATTAAGCCACCCAGGTGCCCCAAAAATAGTCTTTCTAAAAAGAATTCTAAGCCAACTGATATCTACATGCATAATGATGCAGTTGGACCCTATCTCATATATATATATAAACATTAACTCAAAATGGATCACAGAATTAAATGTAAAATCTAAAACAATAAGACTCTTAGAAATAAATGTAGAAGTAAAACTTAGTGACCTTAGGTTAGACAATGATTTTCTAGATGTGACATCAAAAGCACAAGCAACAAAAAAATAGATAAATTATACTTAATCAAAATGAAAATGTTTTGTGCTTCAAAGTCCAAGAAAAAAAAAAAAAAACACTGAATGAGAGAAATAATTGCAAATCATGCACGTCATAGGAACTTGTACTCAGAATATTTTAAAAAATCCTTATAAGTCAATAACAAAAATATAATTAACCCAATTTAAAAATAAAATATTTTGAAGATATTTCTGAATTTATACAAATAGCTAAATAAGTATAGGAAAAGGTATATAACATCATTACTCATTAGAGAAATGCAAATCAAAACCACAACAAAGTTATTAGTTCACACACACAGAAGGATGGCTATAATAAAAAAGACAGACAACAACAAGTAAGTGTGGGGCACCTGGGTAGCTCAGTAGCTAAGTGTCTGCCTTTGGCTCAGGTCAGGGTCCCAGGGACCTGGGATTGAGCCCTGCATCTTGGGCTCCCTGCTCAGCAGGAAGCCTGCTTCTCCCTCTCCCACCCGCTCTGCTTGTGTTCCCTCTTTCGCTTTGTCTCTCTGTCAAATAAATAACTAAAATCTTTAGGGAAAAAAAAATGTAAGTGTTAGTGAGGCTGTGGAATAGACAACACTGGTAGAAATTTAAAACTACACAGTCACTTTGGAAAATGGTTAAGAAATTCCTCAAAACTAAATACAAAATTATCATTTGTTCCAGCAATTACACTCCTAAACATATCACCAACTCAACTGAAAACATGTTCACACAAAAACTTGAACAGGATTGTCATAACAGCATTACAGGAATGCACAGGAATGTTACAGTAGCTACTCAGGATAACCAGGAAGCTGAAACAGTCCAAAATGCCCATCAGCTGATGAATGGATAAAATGGGCCATGTTCACATAATGGAATATTATTCAGTAAGAAAAAGGAGTGAAATACTGACACATGCTACAACATGGATGACCTTGAAAACTTGATGCTACATGAAAGAAAGTCTACAGGGTAAGGGAAAATGGAGAGAACTGCCAGTAGGCATGGGCTTTCTCTTTGCTATGATGAAATTAAATGGTAATGATGCTTGCCCAGCTCTGAGAATATACACTTTAAAGCATGGGTTTTACATGTGAATTCTGCCTTAACAAAGTATTATTTTTAAAGTTTTTAATAAATAAAAGCTGGGGGGGGGGAATGCCCAAAGTCATCAGCCAAAAGGCAAAGAAGCTGGGAAATATAATATTTTTATTCTAAGCCCTCTCTAATAACCACTTTACTATGCTGTAGTCATCTCTAAGTAGTAAATTGGAAAAGATCATCAATAAGATGTACTCCATCGTGTAAGTTTATACCCTACTGATTCAGAACAAAGTGGGTACTAGGAAGAACAGATCCCAGTGACTTTAACATAAAATCAGAATTAAGGGCTAACTCTGAACTCACAGTATGAGGATCATGCCTCCAGAACACACTGTTGAGTAGTTCTTGGTGTAAAAGAAGAGAATTTTTTCCCTGGGAAAAAAATTCCCTCCAATATGTAAGACTGGCCACTATTGATCTAACTCCACTAACCCTACCTTAATCACCCATACCGTAGTTTTCAACACTCTGCATGTTATCAGCCTTTGCAAACAAAATTCCCTAGCCATCAAACACTTACACAGTTCCTTATAAAAATATCTCCATGATTCCAGAAAAACTGATTGTTCAATAATCAAGTCAATCAACAGGTCAAGTAGTATAAACCGAGTTGTCCAATTAATGATTTCCAAATGTAAAATCTGTAAGGCACAGATTTCTACAATTCTACAGAATGGAGAACAGATATATGAAAAGCTGTTAAGAGGGGAAGGGCATTCAAATATTCGCAGGCCTCTGCCAGATATTTATTACATATTTATTAATATTCTGTATACTCAGACAGCACAGATGTTTCAGTTCTTAGGATAAAGCAAACATAGAAACAACGATTTTCAGAGTCTGAAGAGACTTTAGAAATTATCCACACCAACCTCCCTATTTTACGGGCTAGAAAAGTACAGTGCTAAGAAGAAAACAGATATGATTAGCTCACACAGTTCACTGCAGATGTGGGACCTGAATGCATGTTTCTTGATTCGTGGACCAGTTGTCCTCTTGCAGTTTTAGTTTCCATGTCTTCAGAGAAACTGCAAATTGATTAAGAAATTTGTCCCTTTTTAAAAACACAAAGTATGCAAACCGTAAGTACAGTCCAGATGAGAAAGTTTTAATCACTCCTCTTGACCCTCTAAATTGCTCCAATATAACCACACCACCACAAAGCATGTTTTCCATTAGTCTCAGACCATTCTCTAAATGTGATACTATGAAGGTAGGTTAACTGTCTCAAAGACATGATACACTGGAAGATGAACACTGAGTAATGTCCCCTACCTGGAAACCAAGAACTCAATGTTGTAGATGAATCAAGAGAATAAGAGTTTCTTCACCATTATTCCCTCATACATTTCTCTTCGGTTCCTCTTTGCTGGGTGTTTGTTTGTTTGATTGTTTGTTTATATTTTTTTAAAGATTTTTTATTTATTTGACAGATCACAAATGGGCAGAGAGGCAGGCAGAGACAGAGAGAGGGGGAAGCAGTCTCCCCGCTGAGCAGAAAGCCCGATGCTGGGCTGGATCCCAGGACCCTGGGATCATGACCCAAGCTGAAGGCAGAGGCTTTAGCCCTCTGAGTCACCCAGGTGCCCCCTCTTTGCTGTTTTTAAACTCCTTTCCATTTCCCCTTGCCTTATTTCCATCTCTATGTTCAAAAAAGTCCAAATATATAGCACAGAGAGTAGGACCAAATCAGAGTGAATATTCTATTCCCTTTGCTCCCCTCAGAATCTCCCTATTCTCCCCACCCAAAGTATATGAACAAGTTTTTCACTCACTGCCTGCTTTTCATTAATTTAATCATTTAAGGTCTTAGAACATTGTATATAAATACAGTCCTCTCAGGATTTTTCGTAAAACAAAATCTAGGAATGGAGGTAAAAAGCATTGACATTCTGATCATCTATTGTAACAGTAATATTTTGTTGTTTTTTTTTTTTAATTTTAAACAAGCTGCAGTTTGGAAAAGCAATGTGTTTTGTTTATCATGTCAAGTTCTTATGAAAGTATTTGAGTTGGATTTCATCCAAAATCTATAATTCACCATGTAATGCATAATTTTGCTGTCATATGGCTGCAAATTTTGACACTTATTTTGCCAGAAAACACAGGTATGAATATGAAAAAGGCCCCCTCAGAGATTTATTGCTTAATATCCCACTAGTTCCCCAGTCTTTCACTGTCAAAGCTCAGCCATCCATTATTTACCAAGCAGATTTTTTTTTTGCCCTTTGTTTCTGCTCAGATTCATTTAAAAATCACCCTTTGAAAGATCCATAGGCTATTTTTAATTGTTGTTAACTGTTTCAAGTCCTTCAATAATAAATCCCATAAACTGTTCTGGATAGAGATTTTCGTAGCATAAAATAAATACAGATGATTTTATAATCCCCTTAAAATGGTCATAGTTGTAAATATTAACAGGAAAATTTTTATTATTTCAACTGTATTACAATGTCAATAAAAACCATTCCTTCTCTTCCTGCTTATCTGCCTCAAAATTCTTTGTCTCACGTATACAAGAGTCATTATTGAAAGAAAAATGGGTACTTTACCGACCTAAGAACTATTAAAATTTAAATAAATCCAAATTTCAGCATTTTCTGGGTTAAATTAGTACACTACTTCAGTATCTGCAATTCAAATAAGTCCTCTGAGAAATTGGCCTTCACAACCAGTGACGTGCTGCTGAACTGAACAGATCTCCAAAATATCCTAACAGATTTCTTTCTTTCATTGTAGAATTGTTTCCATCTGGTGCTTAGATATTAAACCTGGAATATGTAAAGGCTCTCCCCTCTCACCCTGTTTGACTTCCAAATTCTGGCAAATAATTTGCATTGTCAATGAACTGAGGATTAAAATTTTGAACTTACTGTGTAGTTGTAAGATGTACAATTTAAAGTAATAGATCTTTGAAGCAGTGGATTTTTTTTTCTTTTCATTTTGAGAAATGGAGATTGGAAGTGTTTGTTGTTTGTATTTCTGACTCAAACCAACTTTGCTTGAAAAAAAAAAAAAGAATAAAACTTTTCTTGATTTTCTTCCCAAGTCCAGAACGTTGAATTATGAATTTATGAACAGCACTACAGGCCAGTCTTTGTAGGTATATATTCATAACAGAATAGAAGCATCTAAAAACTTCTGTATTTATTTATTTAGATAGCTAGATATTTAGACGTATATATGCAGAAGTTTCTAAGATCCTGGGTCCATGGACACTAATTTCTTCAAGAGAATTTTAAGGATCCTCTCAGTAATAAAAAAATGTCTGACTTTTAAGACTGGCAACATTTTTTCATAGCATCTTAACTGGAAAGCACAGAGTTACTTCTAAGAAATCTAATTGCTTCCAGAAATGTTTAAACCACTAGGGGAATGTTTATATGAAATGAGCAACAGTCACAGGAGTGAATAAGCCAGTTCTCTGCACTGCATGTTGCAGGGTAAAAGCCTAGGAGCACACACGGAGAGTTATAAGAGAACCATGTGCCACACAATCATTTTGTTCAATCTTTCTTCTTGTCATTAGTCTTGCAACTTCTACCTGTCCCTCTTCGACTAACAGTGGATCTCACAAGTCTCCCAGAGCACAGTTATCCAGCTCTCTCGTCCAAATCCTCACCCTTCATGCCCGTACTCCCTTCACTGTTCTTTTCTTTTGGATGCCTCATCATACTGTCTTCACATTGTCTCTTACTTAACTGCTTCCTTTTTAAAAGATTTTATTTATTTGATAGAGAGTGAGAGAGAGAGAGAGAGAGAGAGAGCACAAGCCAGGGGGAAAGGCAGCGAGAAAAGCAGACTCCACTGAGCAGGGGGCCTAATGCAGCACCTGATCCCAGGACTCTAGGATCATGACCTGAGCCAAAGGTAGCTTCTTAACAGACTGAGCCACCCAGGTGCCCTGCTAACTGCTTCCTTTAATCTCTTTCTCCTAAATTGTATCTGCCTTGATCTCCTGGAACGTTTTCTGATGCATTTCTCCATTTCACATCCATTTCATGGCTAGTTAAAAAAAATAATTGAGTTCCTGCACAGCACATGAAACTACTTACCATTTTCTGTTCAGTGTGCTGCTCACATTTAACTTTAAAAAAATTTTTTTGAAGAGACATTCAGGAAAGGAACTGATACAACTTTGGGAAGGACAGTTAGTGTTTTGCTGATAAGTATATAACCACTTGCCTGATTCTAACAAACATTTGTGGGAATCTTTCAAAAGCAATTTGCTTCAGCTGGATCTCCGTTGGATCCAGTGTCTTGACCCAAAAATCTCTAAACAAAAAGATTCATTAAAATGAGCGAGGATTTTCCATAAAACTTCAAGATGTCATGCAATGAATTTCTATAGTTGCCTGCCATGCAAACTATTGTAGCATAAATTTAGAGCTAATAGAACTAATCTTCTAGGACATTCTAAAAATATTGTATATGCCTTAAAACAAAATCTGAGCAATACCAAAAATACTCAATGCAGTTGGCAACATCTGAGCATTACAGAAAATCACAATGTGTTCTTCCGGCTACGCACAACAACAAAAAATATCGGTCCTAATAAGGAATTGATTTAATGGCTTTGTGTCTCCACCTATTTAGAAAGAAGGAGGAAGGAATTTAATTTTATTTGATGAAAAACTGCATTTTCTTTTGCCTCCCTTTTCCCTGCCTCTGCATCTGCCCTCCACTTCACCCTCCACCCCTTGAAGATTTCTCCTTCGTATTACAGTGGCACAGATTCAGAGGAGGGGTGGGATCTGATACTTCGGGTGGTCTTAATAAAGCCTTCGTCTTTGGCTAACCTCTCCTTAGACTGGAAAGTAGCCAAGAATTTCCAATATTAGGAAGAGTCACTTCGAAAAAACTCTGTATGTACATCGAAGTGCATGTCAATATACTAGCTCTCATTTAAGAAGCTAAACAGAATGGGGCCTCGTCAGCCAAAGCAACAGCTATTTCTCCCAAACTTAAAACACATCCTTGCGTAAGTTATGGTTCTTATTTGGTTTTTGTGTTCATTTATTTCAGTTTATTGTTTGACATCTCCCACCAGTTGAGCCAGGAAACTCATGGCCGTGCTTCAAAAAACAACTCCACCCCACATTTATTTTTTAATTTGTTCTGATTATTTACTCTTTTACAGTCACAAAGCCTCATGGAATAAGTGCCCAAAGAAGATAGTATTTGCTTTTTATTTTTGAGTACAGTATTAGAAACTGTATGTAAAATCTCCCCTGCAGCTCCTCCTTTTGATTAGAAAATTATATTAGATTCTTATTTGTTTTGAAAAGTCCGTTGTATATTTTAATTAAAGGAAGAAATAAAAAGTCTTTTTCCCTACAGCAGGCTTACAAAGAACGGAGAAGTTATTTCTCTCAGTAATGACTTAACAAATGAGGTTTTAGTCTGCTAAATTAAGGTAAAGATTAGAAGGAAAAAAATTACCTGTACAGTGAGCATATATTATTATGGACTTTGAAAGTGCCTATCTTTTTGGTACTTGGAAACACACAGTAAAACTATCCATATAGGTTAAAAAACAACAACAAGAACAACATTATTTCAACAAAAATAGCCAAACTGTTGCCAGATAACAATGTGACAAATTCATCTTGGCTCACTGGTGCATGTCTTGACTTTCCAAATGAAACTTTGCATCAAAGGAAAAGTTTGAGCACCTTCCTATAAGATCAATTAAAACTCAACTACAATTGGTACATTTTTTTTTTAAGATTTTAATTATTTTTTTACACACAGAGAGAGAGAGAGAGAGAGAGAACACAAGCAGGGGGAGTGGGAGAGAGAGAAGCAGGCTCCCCTTCAAGCAGGGAGCCTTATGTAGGGCTAGACTCCAGGACCCTGGGATCATGACCTGAGCCGAAGGCAGATGCTTAATGACTGAGCCACCCAGGCGCCCAACTAATAGAACTTTTAAGAGTTACAAATTCCCACCATTCTAATCTCTCCAACTCTTAAGAGCAATCTTATTTTGTTTGATTGCAGCTGAATCAGAAGAAAGGAGATATTTAATAAAATGTAGAGTTTGTAATACAACACTGGTTTCCTTTATTAAGGAATTTCTCTAAAAAGAATGTCAAAACTTTGTAAACTTGATCAGACTGGTACTGGAAAATGTAAACAACCCTACAAAATAATGATGAGAACATTTTATCCAGGTTAGCACAAACAGATAAGCCTTGCTTTTAAGAGAAAAATTCCATGGAAACTGATGTACTAAAGAAGGGAGTATTGCAAACTCACACTAGAAAGGTCATTGGCAGAGATCAACTTCCTAGTATTCAGTGTATCTACCCTGGAATGAAATAGGGCTAAGCTGATTGAGCAGGAATTTGAGTCTACAAAGGAGTAAGTCCAGGTATTACAGATTAATGTTTAAAGAACTACATTATTTATTTTCAACATTTTTCTTTTATTTTTTGAGTTCTCAAATAACTTATAGAAGAAATCCATAACCCAAACTATCTTCAAAATGATAATGCACAAGAAATCCCCCAAATAATCAATCCTCTTTGAATGTGCCTTCGTTCCATAAGAATGTGAGAATTAGATTTCTCCAGAAAGTGAGAAACCTATTTTCAATGATGATGACTTTTCTTTGTTTTCTTTTTTTAAAGTACTGTATTTATTTATTTGACCTAGAGCATGAGCAGGGCGGGAGGAGTAAGAGGAGAGAAAAAAGCAGGCTCCCCACTGGGCAGAGAGCCTGTTGCAGGACTTAATCCCAGGACCTCAGGATAATAACCTAAGCCAAAGGCAGATGCTTAACAGACTGAGCCACCCAGGCACCCCAACTTTTCTTTATTTCCAATTGAGAAAGGAACAAAGAGCTAACTTTGAATTTTAAGTTTTACAAGTGTACATTTGAAGATACTGCTTTATCCTGAAAATATTTAGAAGAATGCTAATAGTTAACAGTGACTAACACTGACTCTGTTTCAATATGGTAGATAGAGCACATGTATCTAATTACAATATTTTCTGAAGCCCTACTAAAACTACAGTAAATATTTTTAATATTTTTTTAAAAACACTTTATTGAGCAATGACTGGCATACAAAGAGCTGCACATATTTAGTGAATACTACTTTATGATTTTGAAAACAAGCATAAATAACCTTGAAGACATCACCTTAGTTAATCTCATAAGCATATCACCTCCAAAAGTTTCTCCCCACCCTACTTATTTGTGTGTGTATATGTGTGATAAGAAGACTTAATATCAGGAAAATGCAAATCAAAACCATAATGAGGTATCACCTCATACCCAGTAGTATGACTTCTATCAAAATAATAAAAGATAACAAGTGTTGGTAAGGATGTGGTGAAAGGGAACTCTTGTACACTACTGATGGTTATAAAAATTGGTATAGCCTTTATGGAAAACAGTATGAATGTTTCCTCAGAAAAATAAAAAAATGAACTACTATATGATCCATCACTCCTATTTCTTTGAGTGTAATCAAAGGAAATAAAATCATTATCTCAAGATATCTACACTACCGTGTTCCTTAAAGCATTACTCACAGTAGACCTATGGAAGCAACCTATGTAGCCATCAATGGATGACTGGCTAAAGAAAATGTGATATGTTTACACAGTGCTTAATAGTCTGCCTTAAAAATAGAAGAAAATCCTGACATTTGTGACAAATGGATAAAACTTAAGGATATTATGCTAAGTGAAATAAGCCAGAGAGAGAAAGACAAATAGTGCATGATCTCACTTATATGTGAAATCAAAAATAATCAAACTCATAGAAGCAGAGAGTAAAATGGTAGTTATCAAGGGTTAGGGATGTGGGGGAGATGGAGAGATGTTGGTCGAAGTGTACAAACTCTTAGCTATAAGACAAATAAGTTCTGGAAATCCAATGTACAGCGTGGAGACTATAGTTATATGATAATGTATATTTGAAATTTGTTAAGATTTCTTATCTAAAAAAGGGAAGTAACTGTGTGAGGTGATGGATATGTTAATTAGTTTGATTATAGTAATCACTTTACAGTATATACCTATATCAAATTACATTGTATATCTTAAATATTATAGCATAAGTTAATAATATCTTTATAAAACTGGAAAAATATATATCACACATTCAAAAAATAGGAAAATATGACTCAAAATGAGAAAACAAATCAATCAATATAAATTAAACCAGAGCTGCTACAGGTGTTAGAATTAGCAGACAAGTACATTAGAAATGTTACTATAGATATATTCCAAGATTTTTTTTTTAGCCCAAATCAAACTTCAAAAATAAAAACTACATTGTCCAAGGTGAAAAAATCTCTGAATCAGATTAATGGTAATTAGACACTGAAGGAGAAAAAGAGTAGAGAAAATAACAGAAACTATCCAAAATAAAACATAGATAGAAAAACAAAATAACCTCCCTCCCTCCAAAAAAAAAATACATATATATAGCATCACTGTGAACTGTGAAACAACTTGAAGCAACCCAAAATATATGTACTTAGAGTCTTGTATGGAGAAAAGAACCAGGAGGGAAAGCAAAAAATATTTGAAGACATAACCTCTAAAATGTTCCAAATATGATGAGAACTATAAATCTCCAGTCCAAAGAACTCAGTGAACAGGAAACAAAGAGGGACGTCCTTGTGGCTCAGTAGGTTAAGTGGTCTGCCTCAGCTCAGGTCAGCGTCTCAGGATCCTGAGATGGAGCCCAAGTAGGGCCCAGGGCTGAGCAGGGAATCTGTTTCTCCCTCTCCTGTTGCCCCTCCCCCCAGCACACTTGTATACACGCTCTCTCTCAGATAAATAAATAAAATCTTTAAAAGAAAGAAAGAAAGAGAGGGTGCCTGGGTGGCTCAGTTGGTTAAGCAACTGCCTTCAGCTCAGGTCATGGTCCCAGAGTCCTGGGACGGAGTCCCACATCGGGCTCCCAGCTCCATGGGGAGTCTGCTTCTCCCTCTGACCTCCCCTCTCATGCTCTCTCTCACTCTGTCTCTCTCTCTCTCTCAAAATAAATAAATAAAAATCTTTAAAAAAGGAGAAGAAAGAAAGAAAGAAAGAAAAAAAGAAAAAAAGAAACAAAGAAAACCACACCAAGGTATATCATAATAAAATTGTTTAAAATCAGTGATAAAGACAAAGACTTAAAAGCAGCCCCCTAAAATTAAACATGTAATATTCAGACAAAAAGATCTGAAAATGACAGCAGATTTCTAGGTGGATGCAATGCAAGAAGCAACACAATGGGGCAAATATATTTAAAGTACTAAGAGGGGAAAAAAAGATGTCAAAGGAAAAAAAATACCATAGAGGCTCCTGGGTGGCTCAATCTGTTAAGCATCTGCATCAGCTCAGGTCATGATCCCAGGGTCCTGAGATTGAGTCCCCTGTTCAGCAGGGAGTCTGCTTCTCCCTCTGCCTCTCCCCACCCTTGCTTGTGTCTCTTTCTCCTTTCAAATAATTAATTTTTTAAACTGTAGAATTTTATGCCTAAAGAAAAAAATCTTTGAAAAATGAAGTCAACATATTTTCTCAGACCTATAAAAGCAACAAGAATTTATCATCAACATACAAAAATAAAAAGTTTACATTGAAAAACTCTTTAATATTTAAAAACTTCAACACTTCTAAATAATTCATGGCTCTAAAAAAAGGGTAGAAAGAAAACTAGAATGTATTTTGAACAGAATAAAAATACAAACACAATTATTATGGGTTACATTGTACTCCCCCCTCCAAAATTATGTTCAAGTTCTAAACCCTGAGAATCTCAGAATGTACATGAACTTACTTGAAAAGAAAGTCATTACAGGTATAATTAGTTAATTCAAGATGTGGTAATACTGGATAAAGTGAGCCCTAATCTAATCTAACATGACTGGTACTCTTACAAGAAGGGAAGAGACACACACAGTAAGAACATGAGATGATGACAGACGTAGAGATCAGTAAAATGCATACAAGCCAAGGTACACCAAGGATGACTGCTATAATGAAAAGCCAGGAAGGGTCAAGGAAGATCATACCAAGAGTCCCAGAGGAAGCATGGCCCTGCTGAAACCTTGATTCAGGGCTTCTGGCCTCCAAAACTGAGAGAGAATGAAATTTCTATTGTTTAAAGTCATCCAGTGTATAACACTTTGGAATGACATTAATTTTTTTAAGCTGTAGATCAAGGTAACATATCAAAATGAATGCCACTGAAAAAACTACTAGGTAGAAATTTAAAGCACTTAATATGTACACTGGAAAATAAGAATCAACTCAAGTCAATGACATCAGCTTTCAAAGTAGAAAGAAGAAATAAAATATCAAAGCATAAATTATCTAGAAATCAGAAAATTTTAAAAAAACAATAAAACCAAAAAGTGGTTCTTTAATAACATCAATAAAATTGACATACATTGTAGTCAGACTACTAGGAAAGAAATAAAATAAAAGAGAGGTGACACTAATTACCAAACTCAGTAATGAGAACAGTAATAGAACTAGAGATTCTAGGGGCGCCTGGGTGGCTCAGTGGCTCAGCCACTGCCTTTGGCTCAGGTCATGATCTCAGGGTCCTGGGATCGAGTCCCGCATCGGGCTCTCTGCTCAGCAGGGAGCCTGCTTCCTTCTCTCTCTCTCTGCCTGCCTCTCAGTGTACTTGTAATTTCTCTCTGTCAAATAAATAAATAAAATCTTTAAAAAAAAAAAAGAACTAGAGATTCTATGAATATTAAAAGATATGAAGGGAACATTGTGAACACATTTAAGACAATAAATTCAACAACTTAGATGAAATGGGCAAATTCCTTGAAAGATACAACTACTAACACCTACACAAAAAATAAAAATTTTATCTATGAAAAATATTTAATTGTAGTTAACTTTTCCCCATACACAAAAAATCCAGATACAAATAGCTTGACAGACCATTTCTCTCAAAATTCAAGAAATAAATAATACCAATTCTGCAAAAATGCTTCCAAAAAATTAAAGTTAACTAAATAATTCACAAATGATTCTCTAATGCCAGAAGCACCGTGACATCAAACCCAGACAGGGTTTCCCACTCACATGGCAGCCTTTGGTGCCACCTCTGCCATGCCTGATATTGTGCTCTTCAGCAGGCAGCTTGCACCAGCAGCTGTCTCAGCACGTGGCCGACTGTCTGGGCCTGGAGCTGGGCTAAGTCGTCACCAAGAAGTTCGGCAACCAGGAGACCAACGGTGAGATCAGTAGAAGCGGGAAGGGCAAAGATGTCTAGAACACCCAGAATGGCTGTGGAGAAATCGACATGATGGAACTCCTCGTCCCGATCAACGCCTGCAAGACTGCATCATCATCCAGGGTGACTGCTGTGATTCCGTGTTCCATACTCTTGACAAGATAAAAAGGGTAAGAGTCACCCTCTGATTTCTGTGAAATTCGTGGTCACTATGCTTTGCTGGGGCAGATCACATTATCACCATGGACCTGCATGCCTCTCAGATCCAGGGATTCTTTGAGATTCCAGTGGATAATCTGCCCACGGAGCCTGCAGTCCTGCAGTGGATTCAGGAGAATATTGCAGAGAAGAGATACTGTATTATTGTCAGGGGAGCTAAAAGGGTCACATCAATTGCAGTGAATGTGGGTGAATGTGGAATTTGCCTTGATTCACAAAGAGAGTTAGAAGGCAAATGAAGTGGACCAGATGGTTCTGGTGGGCCACATGAAGGACCGCATAGCTGCCCTTGTGGAGGACATGGCTGACACGTGTAGCACCATCTGCCATGCTGCTGACAAGCGACTCTCGGTAGCCACCCAAGTTTATGCTATTCTTACCCATGGGATCTTCTCTAGGCCAGCTATTTCCAGCATATATAATGCTGCTTTTGAGACTATTGTCACAAACACCATTCCACAAGGGGCCGAAATGAGACACTGTTCCAAGATTCAGGTTACTGATACCTCTATGATCATGGCAGAGGCAATCCCAAGGACACACAACGGTGAATCTGTGCTCTACCTATTTGGCTACACCTTCCTATAGATCCCATATGTGAATGTGGAGCAAGCCTTCTCTGGCTTCTGAATTGCATGGGTTTGTCTGACTTTTTAGTTTTAGGACTGAGCTACTGGAGGATAAGGCAATTGGAGGATAAGGCATCTGATTTTTGTATACTCCAGGATTTTGTATACTCCAGGATCCATTTTTTCCCCCCTTCTCAAGCTCAAGATCATTTATTTCCAGTTTGCTGAGAGGGTAATGGTTATTTGATCTTTCATTAGTGAGAATGATTCATCATTCTGACTTGTTCTGATAGGTGACCTTTTTCTTTGGTTTATCAGTACTTTGAAGCCACAACTTGCAAGTATATAATTCCACTGCAGAAGTTCATAGTTTAGATATTTTGAGGGTGCCAAGGTGATTTCAGATTAAAACCTTCTATGTAAATAATGATAATGTCAATGGACATTTGGGTAAAACTCTACATATAGAATTAGCCTTTACTTCTGAGAGAACTTTAGAAAATTAATAATACCCTGAATTTTGAATTTTTTTTTTTTTTAGGAAGCAGGTTTCAAATAAATGATTGTGTTATTGGGCTTAATTTGACCAAATTTTATGTAGCTTAAGATAGCCACTGACACGTTTACTTTCTGATAAAATTAGGCACTTCAGAGGCAAGGTGGTTCAGTATATTTTTTCATTGCCACTTCTGAAAAATATGTTATAACTATCACTTACCTGAACTGACTTGCTCTAACATTCCAAAATTATGTTCAGCAATGTATCTGACTGAGAAAGTGTTTGGAGACAGACCGCAGGCCCACTGGTTGCCCTCACACTGTGCTCTGCAATCCCAGGCAAAAGCTTTTTGAGCAGCTCCTCCTGTCCTGCCCTCTTGTTTTACTGCCTATTTTTAGCTCTAGCTTTTACTTTGCCTTTTTTCCAATAATTTCATGTTGTGAATTTCCACCCAAAGACTTTCACAAGTCCTCTCAAGTTTACTAGTCTGATCATCATTTTGTTTCTGACATAATAAAAAGGTAAGTTTTTGTGAGTACCCCTAATTTCACACTTAAACACTATTTCCTTATTTTTTATTTAGTATTCTTTTGCATTTTGTAATCAGAAGTAGCAAGTCTCCTAGGCAACTGATTATTTTAACATTTTTAAACTGTTAGATGAAAAATATGGGTAAGAAAGGCCTATGAAAAGAGTACAATTTAGTAAGCACTAATTTTTCCTCCATTAAGGTAATGTTCAAATGATGGCCAAGAGTATTCATGGAGGCGAAGACTGCTTTATTAACAAGAGGGCCCTTGACAACTTCCTCCTCAGTGAGGTGCCTATTGCCTCTAGCAGAAGGCAAGCGCTGACTCCCTGTGAGTTCTGTCATATCCACATTGGCTCTGAATTCTTCAGCCCCCAAAGAAAAATATTTGCCTGCACAGACAAAGCCTTGGAATATTAATAATCTCTAGCTTCTGCTGAATCGTGAAACTTGAACAGAGGAAAATCTCTAACCTAAATTCAATGGGCAGAAAAATCAAATCTTCAAGTCACTAACAAACTTGAACAGCCATCTTTAAGGTTTCAAACTTCACTATAGCAGAGATTGAAGTTAAAAAGTACCACTTTGGTCACTGTAAAAATGAGCACTTTGCTGTACTTTATAATTACTTTTGAAAAAAAAAATATGGTATTATAGCCTGGTAGAGTCAGCTATGCAAATATAGATTAACTACATCTAGCAAGAGTTGACATGAGTATGCAAAGAGTTTATTTAGATTATGTAATTTTTAATTTTGATGAATGAGTGTTATCTACTTCTTGGGATTTCTATGCATAGGTAACTGAAAGTGTAGTTATAAACGTGCATAGGTAGATAGCCTTCGCACACATGTTCATATGACTGAAAAAAATTATTTAGAGGTAAATATTTCATGTTAAGATTGAACCTAAGATACAGAGCTAGTTTTAAAATAATCTTCAGAGAGGGGCACCTGGTGGCTCAGCCGTTAAGCGTCTGCCGTCGACTCGGGTCATAATCCCTGCTCAACAGTAAGTCTGCTTCTCCCTCTGCCACTCCCCCTGCTTGTGTTCCCTCTCTCATTGTGTTTCTCTCTGTCAAATAAATAAATAATATCTTTAAAAATAATTTTTAAAAAATTTTCCGATAAAAAAATGAAAAATGTACATCATCATTGTCTGTTTCTATCACTTAACCTCACTTTTTACCTTCAAGTATTTCTGATATATTAACTAATTAGACTAGACTTGGCCTCACAGAGTGGCAATGCAGACCTTCACTATTTGATGGTTTCAGTTTTTAAAAAGATGATGAAGGCAGTCTCAGGAGCAGCCCAATCCTAGAACTTGTGTATCCTCTGTGGATTGTGTGGCAATATTTAAGTGAAACACCAAATATATCAGTCCCATCCAACTCTGCTGAATGGAGATGGACTCAAATACCCACAAAAAAGGGGAGCCAGAGAAATACAAATATACCAAAGCTGGTCATCCTCCAACGTAAATATTAATCAATTTACAGATATTGGTATTACAACTTTCCTTTTTAGATGTCAACTAGATTAGGAATATATTATTTGCAGTGTTCGTATTAGTTTAGAATACAGGGCTTTAAGAATGTCCAACATTAAAAAAAAAAAAAAAAAACCATGTTACTTCTTTCTTAAAACAGAAAATAAAAACAAAGACATTGCAAGAAAATAAAACCACCCGATATCCCCCATTAATATGGATTTTTAAAATTCTAATTAAATTTCTGGAAAAAATATCTTGTATAAAAAGGTTAACACACTATGATTAAGAAAGATTCATCCAAAAAATGAAGGATTAGCTTAACATCTGAAAACCAATCAGTGTAATGCATCATATTAAACTAAAAAAGACAAAGTATATGTTCAACTCAGTACATGCAGAAAAAATCATTTGACTAGATCACTTTCTACTACTAATAAAAACTCTGTTTTCTCTTAGCTGGGCCCTCATAGCTACTACATTGATAAAGTGATAAACCAAACCCCTGATGCTTGTGTGCAATCTAGGTTGTACTGGCTGATTTTTCTACATGGAACAGTGGAAAGAGAGATTTGTAAGGTTTTCCTAAGCTCATTTTAAAATACTCAAGTCTAGTTTATTTTCCAGGCAACCTTATAACCATGAAAGTTTAACATTACAACACTCTTTACCCATTTTCTCTTATCATCAGATTACTTCAAAATCATATGTCTTATGTTACATACACACACCCTACATGAAATATGAATATGAAATATTACACCGTACCAAATTCTTAAGACTACAATTCTTAAGCAGAAAACAAATAATAAAAAGAAACTTCCTTAATCTTATAAAGAGAATCTATGAAAAATCCAAGCTAACATCATACTTAATTATGGCAAACTGAATGTTATACCCCCAACTTAGGGAGAAGACAAGGATATCCACTCCCACCTCTTATGTTTAATATTGTACTAAAATTTCTAGTCATGGCAATTAAGGAAGAGAAATAAAAGCCATTAGATTAGAAAGGAGGAAGGAAAACTGTCTTTATTCACAGACAATGTAACTGTTTGGAAAATCCTTTGAAATAGAAGATGATGCGGGCACCTGGGTGGCTCAGTAGGTTAAGCCTCTGCCTTCGGCTCAGATCATGGTCCTGGGGTCCTGGGATCGAGCCCCACATCTGGCTCTCTGTGTGGTGGGGAGCCTGCTTACCCGCCCTCTCTCTGCCTGCCTCTCTGCCTGCTTGTGATCTCTGTCAAATAAATAAATTCTTTTAAAAAAAAGAAATAGAACATGATGATTTAGAAAGACCCTGAGCTCTTCTCATAGACACACTGAAACCTTCCCATGGACACAATGAATCCATAATTACATGTAGAACAATTGTCTCTGAAAAAGATCTGAGAACTAGCCGAGCAGTTGCTTCATATCAAATGAGAAAAGGGCCATATCAAGGTAGAAATAAGGGCCATATCAAGATAGGAAAGGCTAAGACATGGTCTTGCCAAAAATCTACTCTCCCTGGCATATGAACCCATAATTTGGAGGGATCTCACAAATTGAGCTTCTCCCAGGGGAATGAAGGTTTGTAACATACATAAAGCATGTCAACTCTTATGACCTGTATCTGAGAGACAAGCCCTCAAAATATCTGCCTTTGAAAACCAACAAGGTTTGCATTCACAAGACCTCGGGTTCTGTAGCAAACTGAGACTGCTCTTGAAGGACCCATCTAGACCCAGGGCCTAGTGCAAAGACAGTAGTTTGGAAAGTACCCAGGCTATATGTGAAGAAGATTCATTTGCTATTTGTAAAGCATCAGCTGGAAGGGAAGAGACCTGCTGGTCTCCAAGGATGGAGACACTGGTGGGCACCATTTTTGCACTCTCCCTCTACCTTGCCATACCCAGTAGACACATGTCATCCCTGTGCTCTCCCCTGCCTCACTAAAAGTGACACAGTACCAGTGTCTCCTAGTGGGGAACTTCTACATATATCTAGTGCCCTAATATTTTTACATCTTGTACCCCAGTTTTTATAGTGGCATTCCAGGAGAGAACTCTTGAACACTTGGCTCTGGAGGATACACAGACTTGCATTCTTGAGTCCCAAGGGACTGTAACAATCAGAGACAGTTCTTGGCATACTACCACCCCTGGGACACTGTATAGATTAATAACTGAAACACCCCATCTTTCTGAGGAGGAGACCTATTTGCCTCCCCAGGAGCACTGGCCTGATGAGCAGACTCCTGATGTAGCATACTCCTAGAGGCCTACAGAGATACTTTCAGAGAATGGAGGCCAATGGATGCAGCCTTTTCATTCTTCCTCTGTCTCAGGCTTGTCAGTATCCCAGGAAGGAGCTTATACTCCTGTCTGGCACTTTGATTTTGCTGCGAGAGAACACCTCTTCGTCAGCTGGCTCTGAAGGCAAGCAGGCTTTATGTTTGTGCATCCCACAAGACTACAGCCAACAGAGTAAGAATCTGAAAAGAGCTATTGCCCTCAGACCACAGCAAGAGGCAATAGGCTAGGAGCTGAGTCTCTCTGTGAAATAATACATATAAGCTTATCAAAACAGCTGCAGCCTAAAAAGTGGGCTTCAAATTAAATACGTATATCTAAGAGTTGATTATAAACCTTTCAAGAGACCCAGAGAGGCAGGTACTTACTTTACGTTCTCCCTCTACCACATTTCCGAGCACCAATATCTCTTCGAAGGGAGAACTTACTTGTGTCTGGTGTCCTAAGTTTTACATCTGACACCTTAGTATTTGAGGTTGCCATACAAGAGATGCTCCTTGGTCACCTGATTCTAGTGGCCAAGAGAGCTTGGTGTCCTTCATCCCATGGGACTATAACAATCAAAGAGATGTCTCGGCAGGCTACCAACCCCAGAGTGCTGCACAGCCAACAGACTAAAACACACTCCCAGACTTTCTCTGAAAGAGGTCTATTTGCTTGTCCTGGAGCTTCAGCCTGAGAGCTATGCTTCAAGTTTGCCTTGAGGCTAGAGAGGTACTCTCACAGAATGCAGACCAGGGGACATCACCTTTACACTCTCCCTCTGCCTTACTACAGTTCACCTGTACCTCCCAGAAAGGGGCTTATATACTCCTCTGGAGCCGAAAATTTGGAACGGTTGCAAAGGGGACAGTACCTGATCTCCTAATCTCAAAGCCAGCAGGATCTGCAACGGCAGTCTCACAGGATTTGTATATTACATACTTTTAAAAGCTGCTGCTAAGTAAGGGTCTCACTTCCAATCAACCTGAAACTAGATGCTGGCACATCCTCAACAACTAAGCTATTAAAAATAAGTCAGGCTGCTTAGACAATGACAAAGGTTCAAGAAACAACCAAAAGTTAGGGCAAGGTTCTGTAGGAATAAACTCCCAAAGGACTCGGAAAAATAGTGGTTTCACCTAATACATAGAAGAAAAAAACATAAAAAAAATAGTCAAGTAAAATGAAGAAACAGAGAAATATGCTCTAAACAAAAGAACAAGATAAAACCTCAGAGAAAACCTTAATGAACTATGGATACATAATTCGCCTAATAAAGAGTTCAAAGCAACAGTCATAAAAATGCTCACCAAACTTAAAGAAGAATGGATAAACACAGTGAGAACTTCAACAAAAACAGAAAATTTAAGAACGTATCAAACAGAATTCACAGAGCTGAAGAATAACTGAATTGAAAAAAATGCAAGAGAAATTCAACAGGATATTAGATGAAGCAGAAGAAAGGGTCAGTAATCTCAAAAACAGGACAGTGGAATTCATCCAAGTAGAGAAAAAATTATTTTTAAAAAGTCATGACAGCTTAAAGGACTTAGGGATCAACATTAAGCAGAATAGCATTCACATTATCAGGGTCCCAGAAGGAAAAGAGAAAGAGACAGAAAATTTATTTGAAGAAATAATGACTGAAAATTTCTCCAACCCCACAGGAGGAAACAAACACTCCAGGAGGTCCAGGAAGTTCCAAATAAGATGAACCCAAAGAAATCTACACCATGATGCATTACAATTAAAATGTCAAAAGTTAAAGATAAAGAATCTTAAAAGCAGCGAGAGAAAAACAATGTGTTAGTTACAAGGTAGCTCCCAAAAGACTATCAGATTTTTCAGCAGAAATTCTACATGCCAGAAGAAAGTGGCATGATATATTCAAAGCACTGAAATGAAAAAGCTCCAACCAAGAATATTCATTAAGCAAAATTATCATTTAGAATTGAAGGGGTGGTAAAATTTTCTAGAAAAGCAAGCATTGAAGAAGTTCATCACCATTAAATCAGTCTTATAAGAAATTTTAGAGGAACTTTTTTTCATTTTATTTTATTTCTTTTCAGTGTTCCAAAATGACTTCCAAAAGTCATCAAACCACAAAGGAAGAGAGCAAGAGAAGAAGGTACAGAGAAGAATGACAAGACACCTGAAAAAAAGATTAATAAAATAACAATAATTATGTCTATCAATGTCACTTTTCTAAAGATTTATTTATTTATTTGAGAGAGAGTGAGAACACATGCACATGAGTGGAGAGAGTGGGGGAAAAGGAGAGGGAGAGAATCTCAAGCAGACTCCCTGCTAAACACAGAACCCAATGCAGGGATCAATCTCACAACCCTGAGATCATGACCTGAGCCATAATGAAAAGTCAGACACTTAACTAACTGAGTCATCCAGGCACACCTCAATATTACTTTAAATGTAAATGAACTAAATAACCCAACAAAAAGACACAGGGTGGCTATGTGTTTTAAAAAAAGAAGACCCTTCTATCTGCTATCTACAAAAGACTTGTTTCAGATGCAAGGACTCAAACAATAAAAATGAAGGAATGCAAAAAACATACTCCATGAAAATGGAAACAAAAAGAAAGTGCATATAATTAAATATATATCAGATAAAATAGACTTTAAAACAAAATCTGTAATAAAAGACCAAAAGAGCAATACATAATTAAAGGGGTCAATCCAATAAGAGGATAAAAAACTTATGAATATTTATACACCAAAAATAGTATCAGCAAAATATATAAGGCAAACATTAACAGACTTAAAGGGAGAGATAGATGGTGGTATAACAATAGTTGGAACCTTTATACCCCAATTACTTCAATGGGTAGATCATTCAGACAGAAAATCAGTAAGGAAACATCAGCCTTAAACATCACATTAGACCAGATGTACATCATAGATATATACAGAACATTCCATCTAAAAGCAGAATACACATTATTCTCAAGTACAAATGGAGAGTCCCAAAAGAGATCATACATTAGGCCACAAAACAAGACTTAGTAACTTTATGAAAACTGAAATCCTATCAACAACTTTTCCCAAAATGATGGGATAAAACTAGAAGCCAACTTTAAGAAAAACACTGGAAAAATCACAAATATGTGAAGATTTGATCAACATGCTATAAAGAGTGAATAAATAAAAGGAAAAATTAAAAAAAATATCTTGAGAAAAGCAAAAATGGAAACAAACACAATATACCAAAATTTATGGGATATAGGAAAAACAGTTCCAAGAGAGAAGTTCAGAGAAATACAGGTCTACCTCAAGAAAAAAGAAAAAAAAAATCTCAAATACTCTAATTGTACTCCCCAAGGAAATAAAAAAAGTACAAAGGCCAAAGTTATTAGAAGGAAGGAAATAACAAAGATCAAAGGAGAAGTAAATTAAATACAGACGAAAAAGACAAGAGAAAGGATAAATGAGACCAATGGCTGTTCCCTGAAAGATAAACACAATTGGCAGAACTTTAGATAGACCTATGAAGAATGAATAAAAGGGGTGTGGGCACGGGGGGTAAAGGGATACCTGGGTGGCTCAGTTGGTTGAGCATCTGTCTCTTGGTTTATGGTTCAGGTCATTAGGGCCTTGAGATTGAGCCCTGCCTCAGGCTCCATGCTCAGCAAAGAATCTGCTTATCCCTCTCCCTCTGCTCCTCCCCACACACACTCTATCTCTTTTTCCCTCTCTACTAAATAAAATCTTAAAAAAAAAAAAAAAAAAAGAGGACTCAGATACATAAAATTAGAAATGAAAAAGGAAATGTTACAACTGATATAATAGAAATATAAGGATCATAAGCCACTACTATGAACAATTATACTCACCATATTTGGACAACCTAGAAGAAATAAATTCCTAGAAACATACAACCTTCCAAGATTGAGCCATTAAAAAAAAAATAGAAAATTTGAATATACCAATTATGTGTAAGGAGGTACACATTGAATTGGTAATAAAAAACTTCCCAAAAAATAAAAATCCACAACCAGACAACTTCACTGGTGAATTCTCCTAATCACTCAAAAAGAATTAACAGAAATCCCTCTTAAAATCTTCTAAAAAGCTAACAATAAGGAAAAGTTTTCAAACTCATTTTACAAGGCTATTAATAATTATCCTGATACCAGAATCAACAAGGAAACCACAAGAAAAGAAAATTACAGGCCAATATTCATGATGAGCACAAGTGCAAAAATGTTCAATAAAATACTAGCAAACTGAATTCAAAAATAAATTAAAAGGATCATACACCACAATTAAGTGGGATTATTCCAGGGATGTAAGGTTGGTTCAACATATACATATCAAACCACATGATATATCACATTAACAAAACAAAGGATAAAAACCATATGATTATCTTAACAGATACAGAAAAAGCATTTGGTAAAATTCAACATCCATTTATGATAAAAACTCTCAACATAATAAAAACCAATATGACAAGCCCACGACTAACATCATACTCAATGGTGGAAAAGCTATAAGCTTACCCTCTAAAATAGAAACAAGAGAGAAATGACCACTTTTGCTACTTTTATTCAACAAAGGACTGGAAGTCCTAATCACAGCAAGTAGGCAAGAAAAAGAAACACAGGCATCCAAATTGGAGAGGAAGAAGTAAAGTTATCACTATTTGTTGATGACGTGATTTTATATATAGAAATTTCTAAAGACTCTACCAAGAAACAGAATAAATAAATGCAATGATGTTTAGGATATAAAATCAATACACAAACTATGTTGCTTTTCTATACACAAAAAAGAAACTATCAGAAAAAAAAGAAAGAAGACAATCCCATTCACAATTACATGTAAAAGAATGAAATACCTAGCAAGCAATAATTAATCAACGAGATAAAGACCTGCACACTGAAAAGTATAAGATACTAACAAACAAAATTGGGGAAAAAGCACAAATAAATGGGATGATATCCCATACTCATGGATTCAAAGAATTAAAAAGATCATTCACCATTATCAGGTGGAATTTATTCCCAGGATACAAGGATGGTTCAATATTCACAAATCAATCAATATCATATACCACTTCAACAAAACAAAGCATAAAAATCATTTGATCATTTCACTAGATACAGAAAATGCACTCGACAAGAATGAACATCCATTTATTGTAGAAACTTTCAAAGTGGAATTAGAAGGAACATACCCCAATATAATAAAGGCCTTATCTCAAAAACGCACAGCTAACATCATACACTTTTTCTTAGTGAAAAACTAAGATCTTTCCCTCTAGGGTCAAGAACAAGATAAGGACATTCACTCTTGCCATTTTTATTCAACATAACAGTGGAAGTCCTAGCCACAGCAATCAGAAAAGAAAAAGAAAGAAAGAGGCACCCACATTGGTAAAGAAGAAGTTAAATTGTCACTATCTGTAAACGCCATAGTACTATACATAGAAAAATCCTAAAGA
Source organism: Mustela nigripes (assembly GCF_022355385.1). NCBI lineage: Eukaryota > Metazoa > Chordata > Mammalia > Carnivora > Mustelidae > Mustela > Mustela nigripes. The sequence continues at coordinate 193,207,617 of NC_081558.1, forward strand.
CTCCACCAAAGTTACTAGAATTATATCTAGTAATTACAAAATTACTAGAATTGTGTACAAAATTAATACCCAGAAATCAGTAGCATTTGTATACACTAACAACAAAGTCACAGAAAGATAAATTTAGAAAATAATACAATTTATAATTGCACCAAAAAACCAAGTGTCAAGGAATGAATAAACTTAACCAAAGAGGTAAAAGACCTGCACTATGAAAACTATGAAACACTTATAAAAAAAAATGACGATAACACAAGTTGAAAAATATTCCATGCTCATGAATTAGAAGAATACTATCAAAATGTCCTTATTACCCAAAGCAATCCACAGATTCAATCCAATCCCTACCAAAATTCCAACAGCATTGTTCACAGAACTAGAACAAATGATATTAAAATGTATATGGAACCACAGAAGATCTTGAATAGCCAAAGCAACCTTGAAAAATGAAAACAAAACTGGAGGTATCACAATTCTGGAGTATCACAAAGCTGTAGTAATCAAAACACTATGGTACTGCCACAGAAATAGACACATGGATCAATGTAACAGAATGGGCATCCCAAAAATAAACCCACAATTATATGGTCAATTAATCTATGACAAAGGAGGTAGAATGTAGAAAGGAAAAATATAGAAAGGAGAAATGTCTTTCCAATAAATGGTGCTGGGAAAACTGGACAGCTACACATAAAAGAATAGAACCAAACTACTTTCTAACACCATGCACAAGAATAAACTCAAAATGTATTAAAAACTTAAACATAAGACATGAAACCATAAAAATCCTAGAGGAGAACACACCCAGTAATTTCTCTAACATCAGCCACACACAGTAACAGTTTTCTCGATGTGTCTCCTAAGACAAAGGAAACAAAAGTAAAATTAAACTATTGGGACTACACCAAAATAAAAAACTTTTGCACAAGAAAGGAAACTACCAACAAAAGAGAATATACAGAATGGGAGAAGATATTTGCAAATGACCTATCCAATAAGGGGTTAATATATATATATATATATATATATATTAACCCCTTATTGTATATATATAGTTTTATATATATATAATATATAATATTATATATAATATATAATATATAAAGAACTATATATACCAAAATATATAAAGAACTTACACAACTCAACACCAAAAAGCAAATAATCTGATTTAAAATGGGCAGAGGACTTGAATAGGGGAAAAAGGAACTGTCATGCACTTTTGGTGGAAATGTAAACTGGTTCAGCCATGGTAGAAAACAGTATGGAGGACAATATGGAGTTTCCTCAAAAAAATTAAGAATAGAACTACCATATGATCCAGTAATTCCACTACTGTGTATTTACCTAAAGAAAATGAAAACACAAAAAAGAAAAGAAAAGAAAATGATACTTATTCAAAAAGATATATGCACCTCTATGTTTATAGCAGCATTATTTACAATAGTAAAATTATGGAAGCAACTCAGGTGTCCATCTATAGATGACATCAATATATAATAATTATAATATATAAAATATAATAATAACATAATTAATATATAATATTAATATATATTAATATATATTATTAGCCTTTAAAAAAGAATAAAATCTTGCCATATGCAAAAACAGAGCTAGAAATTATAATGCTAAGGGAAATAAGTCAGTCAGAGAAAGACAAATACCATATGATTTCATTCACATGTGGAATTTAAGAAACAAAACAAAGGAAAAAAAGACCAAAAAAATGTCTTAAATATAGAGAACAAACTGGTGGTTACCAGAGGCAAAGTGGGTGGGGACTTGGGTGAGCTGGGTGAAAGGTATTAAGAATACACTTACCATGATGAGCACTGAGTAATGTGTAAAATTCTTGAATCACTATGTTGTAGAACTGAAACTAATGTAACACTGCACATTAACCATAGTGGAATTTAAGAATAAAAAAACTTTTTTAAAGAATTCAAAGTAGAATTTAAAAAGAATGGCCACAGGACTCGAATAGACATTTTTCTAAAGAAGACACAGAAGGGGCAAACAGGCACATGAAAGAATCAACGTCATGAATCATTAGGGAAATGCAAATAAAAACCCAAAAAGACATCACTTCATACCTGTCAGATTGGCTATTATCAAAAAGACAAAATAATAATAATAATAATAATAATAAGTGTTGGTGAGTATGTGGAATAAAGCAAACATCGTTGGTAGAAATGTAAATCGGTACAGCCACTATAAAAACAGTATGGGGATTCCTCAAAAAATTAAAAATACAACTAGTGTACAATACAGAAATTCCACTTCTGGATAAATACCTGAAGAAAATTAAAGCACTGATTTTTTTTTTTTTAAGATTTCTTATTTATTTATTTGACAGAGATCACAAGTAGGCAGAGAAGCAGGCAGAGAGAGGAGGAAGCAGGCTTCCCATCAAGCAGAAAGCCCAATGTGGGGCTAGATTCCAGGACCCCGGGATCATGACCCGAGCTGAAGACAGAGATTTTAACCCACTGAGCCACCCAGGTGCCCCTAAAACACTAATTTTTGAAGTGAAGTGAATTGAAGTGAAGTGAAGACACATATGCACCTTTAACGATCACTGCAGCATTATTTGCAGTAGCCAAGATATAGAAGCCTAAGGCATATTACTCAGCCATAAAAAGAATGAAATCTTGCCATTTCCAACAACATGGATAGACCTAGAGGGTATTATGGTAATTGAATTAAGTCAGAGAAAGACGACTACCACATGACTTCACTTATATGTGAAATCTAAAAAACAAATGAACAAACAAGACAAAAACACACTAACAGATATAAGAAACTACTGGTCACAGAGGTGGAAGGGGTTGGAGAAATGGGAAAAATAGGTGAAGGGGATTAAGAGGTACAACCTTCCAATTATAAAATAAGTAAGTCATGGGAAGGTAATGTATAGCGTAGGGAATATAGCCAATAATACTGTAATAATTCTGTATGGTAACAGATGGTAACCAGAATTATCGTGAGGATCCTCTCATAATGTATAATGATACTGAATCACTATAATGTACACCTAAAATAGGATACTGTATGTCAATAATATTCAATTTTAATAGTACAATGTACTATATGTCAATTATATCTCAATAACGATATTAGCAGAACTGAGACACAAACTGGTGAAAATTTGAGCACCACAAAATGGGAGTAATATATTACAATACGTCAAATTTTTTTAAATATGTGAATTCACCCAAAAAAGGCAAAGAGAAAACTTAAAGAGAAGTCTCTCGTTTGGAGAAGAATGCTGAATAAAAATATAAAATAAATTTGATAATCAGAAAAATGATCATTTATAAAACTAACATTATAATTTAATCAGGTGTAAAGCAGCAACTTATTCTAAAACATGATTTATACTCTCTTATACATTTTTCATATTTCATGTTATATTAAAGCTACTAGCATCCTTAGTCTAATAATTTTAAGTTTGCTGGTATTTCTCACCCAGGTTCTTTGCAAAACTCAACCTAGTGAACTTCTCTTGTAATGGGCAGCAGTTTTCATAAATATATAGTGAACTACAAAGTCATGGTAGCATTGTCTAGAGAAGACTTTGATACAAATGAAAAATTCCAGCAATAGAATAGAGGTTATTTACAAGAGCTGATCTAGTCTGAAAAATAACTTAGATCTGTTTCAAGTCATTTTCACAAACAATAGAGATACATATTCCCAAGAATCAAGAAAGATTTTTTACAGTGTTCTTTTAAGATTTTTGTAATAATGACAAGAATGCATATAAAATGTTCTTCAATTTTCACACATTTTATGGGGTGAGACTGAAGCAGAGACTGGATTTTACGTTAATCTCCCATTCTTCTTGCTATCTGTGATAGCTGACATTCTCTTTACCATAGAAATAAAAATAAAGTAGAAAAAAAAACTCAAATGTTACTGATATGTTTTAAGCAGCAAAGCATGCAATCTGAACATTTCACTTCTGGCAATTTCGGTATTATTTTATTTCAATTAGCTAGGGAACTACTGCTTTATATAGCTGTAGGTGTAAAAAGAAGTGAAATGCCTCCAGTGATTGAGGCTGCTGCCAGTATCCCAATAGGAATTTTGAATACACATCTTCTGCATCTTTCCTTTCCTCCTTCCTTTTAAGCATCAAAATACCTGGGGAAATCAAGTTAATTATGAACTGTTCTGTTAATTTTAGAACACATCCTTAATTTTAAAAAAATTTTTAAATTAAAAAAAAATTTAAAAAGCTTTACACTACTAGAAAGTTGTATTACTCATCATTAAAAGGCTGAAACAATCAGAGAAGCAAAACCCCAAAAATAAAGGTCATATTACATATTTCTGAATTTGAAAGTAATGTGATAACTTAAGGAAATGAAGTAGACTTTAATGATTTTTTTAAAAGAAACCATAAAAAAGAAAGAAGATTTATACTTCTCTTTTCTTTATTTTTCCTACTTTTACCAAGAATCTATTTCTCAGTTCCAGCTACCTATACCCAAGGAGGCTGAAACTTCCCACCCACTTTAACCAAAGGAAATTATTTGGTGGTACTCTATTCTGTTTCCACCTCAAATGGTCTTAACACCAATCGCTGTACTGCAATGCATTTATGACACCACATTAGCCTCAGACTTCACAGTTTAAGGACTCAGTTTTCCACAAGACTGCTCTCACTTCAGAGGCCAGCCACAAGTCTCAGAAGGTCCCCCAGGCCCCTGCACTTCTGATCAACTAGCTACCTATTCAGGAGGTCTCCATTATCCCCTTCCTCTTTAATAAATCGCTAGAACAACTCACAGAATTTAGGAAAGTGCTAGACTTATGATTACCATTTTATTATAAAGGATACACTTATGAGGACCAGACAAATGAGATTCATGGAGCAAGGTCTAGAAGGACATGCAGAGCTGCCTTGCTATCCCTCATGGAGTCCAGGCATAGCATCCTCCCGGCACATGTACAGTGTTCACCAAACAAGAAACTCCACTGGGGTTCAGTATCTACAGTTTTTATTGGGGTTTCTTTACACAAGCATGACTGATTAAATACTGGCGACATGACTGAACACAATCTCCAGCTAATCTCTCCTCCCTGAGCTCAGGTTGACCCAAAGTTACAACCTTCTAATCACATGGTTGGTTCTTCTGGTGACCAGCCTGCATCCTGAAGCTATTTAGGGGCCCAGCATGAGTCACGTCATTAGCATAATAAAGACAGTCCTATCACTCAGGAGATTCCAAGCGGTTTTAGGAGCTCCGTGCCAGGAACACAGGACAACAGACAATTCTTTTTACTAATACCACACATGCCTACCTGGTTCTGGTGCCTTTGAGTAGCCACAGGAGCTACTCTCCCATTTCCTATCTTGGAGGTTCAATGTCTTGAACCATCCTATCCTGCTGTGATTTTGAGGTTCATTCCATTTGCTTACACCTTATGATTCACTAACCAGACTGGTCATTCCACCATCACACCCTTACCTCCAGCTCTCAGTTTGGGCTATAGCTCCTCTTTTTCCAAATTACATCTTCAACTCTCCTGCCCATCAATTTTCTTCTATTTAATCAATTAGACGATCTCCTTGGACTAATGAATTAATGCCTTGACAGAAAACACTGCCTACAACTAACTTAATAGGATCAAGGACTAAGATTCTTCATATGAACATGACTTTACTATAACAGGAAATTCTTCTTTAGTAAGGTACAAGTGTAGAAATCCTGAAAATCCATTTACCCAAATAGGCAACTATTCAACTAGTCCCCTATCAAAACAATAGGCTGCTCATCAGATTAACTAGCTCCTCCTACAAACATACACATAATTTAAAAGGTTATTAAATGACTCTTTATGGAGCACCTAGGTGGCTCAGTTAGTTAAGCAACTGCCTTCCGCTGGGGTCATGGTCCCGGAGTCCTGGGATCAAGTCCCACATGGGGCTCCCAGCTCCAAGGGGAGTCTGCTTTTCCCTCTGACCTTCTCCCTCTCATGCTCTCTCTCACTGTCTCTCTCTCTCAAATAAATAAATAAAATCTTTTTTAAAAATGACTCTCCATGTATCAAAACTTACTTCAAAACCCTCACCTTGCCATGCTCATTAATCTTAAATAATTATGTCATAGGACTGTTCAATTCCAATTAGCCCCATCATTGATAAACCTCCTAAAACCAAATCCCAAAATTTTTTTAAGTATTTTTTTAAAGATTTGTTTAAATTATTCATTTGACAGAGCACAAGCAAGGGGAGCAGCAGGCAGAGGGAGAGTGAGTAGCCATCTCCCCCAGAGTGGGGAGCCCCATGATGGGCTCAATCCCAGGGCCCTGGGATCATGACCTGAGCCAAAGGCAGACGCTTAATCCACTTAGCCACCCAGGTACCCCCTAAGCCCCAAATTCTTACAAATATCTGTCCCTAATCTCTCCTTCTCTAAGATACTCTTAAGATTCTGTCAAGAGGGTGGCCTCTCTTACTGGAGAGTAATAAATTTCATTTTGCTTAACTTAACTTTGCTTACTATTTCAGTGGTCTTTTCAGGAAGCTGGCCATCAGTAATGGCCATGGAAACTTCTCCTTCTGTAAGATTCAGATAAGTGGGGGGTGCGCCTGGGTGGCTCAGTGGGTTAAAGTCTCCGCCTTCGGCTCAGGTCATGATCTCAGCGTCCTGAGATCAAGCCCCTCATCAGGCTCTCTGCTTGGTGGGGAGTCTGCTTCCCCTCCTCTCTTTCTGCCTGCCTCTCTGCCTACTTGTGATCTCTGTCTGTCAAATATATCCTTTTTTAAAAGATTTAAAAAGATTTAAAAAATAAAATCTTTTTTAAAAAATTAAAAAAAAAAGATTCAGATAAGGGGAGACCTTCCCATCTAACCAGTTTAACTTACTCTCACAGAAATGATTCTGACATAGGATGTTGATGATCCTCCTACTGCTATCTCTGCTACCTCTGAAATAAACGTTGACTCAGGAGTCTTGCATCTTCTGACAATGTCCATGAAACTATGGTCGTTAACTTCTTATCTTACAAGCAGGGTAAAATCTTAGAATTGTCACAGTTCTTGACAACCTATTATATTAGAGAGTAGAAATAAAGGATTTCTAGATAACAACATGTGAATGATACTCTGAGGTGGCTCTCTTATATGAAAGAACAAAATAGAAAATGGAATTGACAAAAATCCATTAAACTTAACTTTTAATGGAATTGGATATTTGATTTTAAGCAGTCCACACAATGTCAAATAGTGCCATAATTCAAAGTTTTTAAAATGAATTTAAACCATTTTCATGTATAGATATGATATTAAAAAATGAACACAAATGATTTTGCTTTTCTAAAAAGCTTCTAGTATTATTCAAAATAATATGTATTTGTTGTCTAGGTAGAAATGTTAGGAATTTTCTCTTGACTTAATTCTATTTTTTTTTTTATTCCAAGAAAAGCTATTGATAAGAAATGTTACCATTCAGGGGCTCCTGGATGGCTCAGTCGTTGAGTGTCTGCCTTCGGCTCAGATCACGATCCCAGGGTCCTGGAATCGAGTCCCACATCAGGCTCTCAGCTCAGCAGGAGGCCTGCTTCTCCCTCTCCCACTCCCCTTGCTTGTGTTCTCTCTCTCTCTCTGTTAAATAAATAAATAAAATCTTCAAAAATAGAAAAGAAAAGAATATATGAAAAAATGAAGAGATTATGAAAATGGAACATAAAATAAAAATAAACTTATGAAGAAGAATAAGGTGATAAAAAAAAAAAGAAGAAAACCATGAAGAAGGGAAAAGTTGGGAAAGGAAAATAAAAGAATTATTTTTGTATCAAACAACAGTAACATGGCTAGGAACTTTCAAGGCTTAGAAAAGTTTTGGCAGAAGCTACAGAGATTACAGAATTTGTGCTTAAAAGTTTAATAAAAAGAAGCAAGTCACACAAAGGGCAAAAGTCCCTTTCTTTCATTTTTCTCATCCATGGGTATTGTCCTACAAGTGTTTTCCGCAGGACCACTGCCAAGAGGTGCTGAAGGCAGTTCACAGGCTACTGCACGATCCACAGCTAAGACAGGGATCTGTATGCCTAATAACAAGTGCATAGTGGGGAAGACTCCTCCCGGGTCCCTTGGCACAAGATACTGGATGCCACAGCTCCCACAAAGGCACTTTTGTCCAGGGATGGATACCAAATTATTTTTGTTCAGGGGAGAACATTGATTAGAAACATCTTCTTAGGCATGTTGCTGGGGTCCCTCTCAGAAACACACCACTTCTAAGTTGATGGTATATCGATATTGGGTGTGTGTTAAATAAATGTCTGTTACGTGAATAAATTTAGGGTATAATTCTGGCAAAGCATACTTATGTACTTGAGACTTCAGTTTTCATGACTTTGATAATTTGGCTTTGTTTTTGTACTCAAGTTAGTTTGATCAAAATTTTTACATACTTCAATACTTAAAGTCTCACTGTCTGTCACTAAAGGAAAATGATTTTGAGTGGAATCCCAGCTTTGTTATGTAAATTCACCAAGTCATTATTATTTTACACATAGAATATAGTTCTGTTCCTCCAAAGTATACCTTTATTATGGAGATTATGTTTTCCCATTATTGGTCATCTAAATGGGCAATAACGGCATTGTCTTTTGTCATTGTCTTTTGTCTTTTGTCTTTTGTCTATTGCCCTTCAAGTGGTAAACTGAGCCTAAACCTAGAACTCAAAAAAAGAGAGAGAGGTATAAACAATTGATCTGGGAATAAAATAGAGAAGAGAATCAACAAACTAACACATCCCCTTCCTCCTTTTCTTGAATGATGTGGCTCAGCAGAAATCAAGAGAGTAACAAACAGAGTTATTTAATGAATCAAAGTAGTTCTCTTGTTTTAACCTAGAATCATAGTGTGTTAAATTTAACAAACCATTCATTTTCCATATAGCTATAAATTCTCAAAGTATTCACAAAATTAATTGTGTACAGTATGGGATTTAGAAATAAAGGTTCCAACCTCTACTAAGTTCATTTTGGCTAAAGAGGCACTAGATTTGAGCCATTTAAAAACTTAGAAAATTTCATTCTATTTTATATATGACACATAAATTTTCCAATGCTCAAAATCTACCTTGCTGAATTCTTCCAACTTGACATTAGAGATGAACAATAAGACCAGTACACAGGATATTCCCATTGTTTTTATGTTGTGGAGAAAGTCTAGGCTAAGTCAGAATTAGTCTGAATACTGCTTTAGACTGGGAAGTAAACTAAGTCCCCAAAGAAAAAGCTCACTCTAGCGGGGCCAGGGCTGGTGTATTACCAGCCAACAGGAAAGCAGGTTGTCATGAGACTGGCACGATACTGAAAGCATGAGAGTAGCCCATCTCCTGTCCCTTTCGTACTCTACTGACGCACCCATTCATCAAGGTGAGGGGGACCTAGTAGCAGGATATCCAGTAGTACAGAGATAGATGTTGACAATGACTGGACGTCAGGTAAGCAATCATTGCCAGAAACTGTTCTGTGTGAAGCAGGACCAGCCAGCATCCTATAAGGAGAGGTAGGAATGATTGGCCTATGGCAAAGACCCAAAAGATCTAAACAAGTTCATAACGAAAACATCCAACAGCAATTTAGATAGGGCTCTCACTGTAGAGAAGGCCATGGGAATTACTTAATTATCTCGAATAGGATGTTTATATTAAAAGAGTATTTTTTTTTTAAAGTATTATAAAAAAAGTGAGCCTAGGCTCACTTATGTCAAAAGACTTTTCCATTCTGGTGCATAATATTGTATGCTGACCAAGTCTGACTCCAAGCACCCACTCACTCCCTTAGCTCCTGGGAGTGTGGACTGTAGACAGCTTGTCCATGAGTCCCTCTCTAGAAACTGTCTGTTCTTAGCCAAAGGCCCTATGTCAGGCCACTTCCTCGGGGCAGCCTACTATCAATGAATGATGCAGTGGTAGAAATACACAGCCCTTTGACTCAATTAGAAATCTTTACATTTCCAGATCTCCCCCTAGGAGAGCTAAAGATCTCTATTGCAAGTGCCTCCCAGTTCAACTTCTTCCTCTCCTAATCCTGTTTTCTTCACACTGCCACTGGGTTTTTGAAAGCACTCCTATGGACTATCAAAGCCTTCTGTGAGGAGGTTTACTAGAACATATTCATGAATATTTCCATTCCTTCCTACCTTCCTTTCTTCCTTCTAATTAGACAAATCCACAAAGGATTTGAAGCAGCTGCAATATGCCATATAGAAAAACTCAATAGTCACATGTTTTTTTTCCTTCCTTACAATAATGTTTATTTTAATTACTTATAATTTTATTTGGAAGAAAAAAAGATATAAATTGTATTTAGTTTGGATCATTCAAAACATTTTTTACACTGTTGGTGGGAATGCAAGTTGGTGCAGCCACTTTGGAGAACAGTGTGGAGATTCCTCAAGAAATTAAAAATAGAGCTTCCCTAGGACCCTGCAATTGCACTACTGGGTATTTACCCCAAAAATACAGATGTAGTGAAAAGAAGGGCCATCTGTACCCCAATGTTTATAGCAGCAATGGCCACGGTCGCCAAACTGTGGAAAGAACCAAGATGCCCTTCAACGGACAAATGGATAAGGAAGATGTGGTCCATATACACTATGGAGTATAATGCCTCCATCAGAAAGGACGAATACCCAACTTTTGTAGCAACATGGATGGGACTGGAAGAGATTATGCTGAGTGAAATCAGTCAAGCAGAGAGAGTCAATCATCATATGGTTTCACTTATTTGTGGAGCATAACAAATAGCATGGAGGACAAGGGGAGTTAGAGAGGAGAAGGGAGTTGAGGGAAATTGGAAGGGGAGGTGAACCATGAGAGACTATGGACTCTGAAAAACAGTCTGAGGGGCTTAAAGGGGCAGGGGGTGGGAGGTTGGGGAAACCAGGTGGTGGGTATTATAGAGGGCACGTATTGCATGGAGCACTGGGTGTGGTGCAAAAACAATGAATACTGTTACGATGAAAATAAATTTTAAAAAATTTTTTAAAAAATGAATGAACACATAAAAAAACATTTTAATATGTAACTGACATGGTCTATCACAGCTGGACTCATAATTTTGCTTTAAAAGTTTCTGTTATTTCAAAAGTATCAACCTAAGCCCTAAGGAAAATCTGAATTTTCTATTAGAATGTAACTTCTTCTCTATTTTATATGGAGATATACCAAAGTTTCTTATGATTTCAAATTCACTAAACTTTCTGAAGTGAATTCTAAAGAGTAAAACTTGGATTGTTTCAACAAATCAACTACTATTTACAGATATGTTTATAGAAAAGATGGATGGATGGGTAAATAAATGATAGATGTAGTACATTCATAAAAAATAAATTATAGATTTAGATGATAAAAACAACTAAGCAGGGACGCCTGGGTGGCTCAGTTGGTTGGACGACTGCCTTCGGCTCAGGTCATGATCCTGGATTCCTGGGATCGAGTCCCGCATCGGGCTCCCAGCTCCATGGGGAGTCTGCTTCTCTCTCTGACCTTCTCCTCGCTCATGCTCTCTCTCACTGTCTCTCTCTCAAATAGATAAATAAAATATTAAAAAAAAAAAAGAAAGAAAAAAAAAAAACAACAACAACTAAGCAAATTCAGACTCCTAGGCGAAAAGTGAATCCTTCATAAAATAATATTTTTTTAATTGGATGGTAATAGCACAAAAGAAAGTTCATAAATAAAATAAGCACAATTAAAGCTATTCTAATATCTCTGACCATAATTCTTGTTATTGTAAAAATGATGTAATTGAACATAACTTTTAAACTAGAAATGTCATAGCTTGCCATTGAAAATAAATTATTTAATGGCAGTTTATATGGAGATATGACAGAAAAAATCTATTATCACTGTACTTATAATTCACATTTATTTTATGGCCATATAGACAAAATAATGTGTATGACTGAGTAACTGATTGACCATACCAATGTAGGTAAGGTATTAGTTTTTTAAGATTTCACTTAAACATCATACCATTTACTAAAGCCAATTTTACCTAAATTACCTCAAAAATCAGCTTTTTAATGATTAAATTAAGGTGAATACAACAAAGTGCCAAAATAACAATTAACTTCAACTAGTATTAAAGAAAAAAAATTGTCAACTAAGTGTATTTGGAGAAATGATCAATCATTTTCAGTGATTTTGTTAACACTGCTGACCCTTTTGATCAGTCTAAGTATTTTTTTTTTCAACAGCTACCAAACACAGGGGAATGCAACTTTGATCTGAAAATAATCAGCAAAATACGTAACAAATTTTGGAGACAAATATAAGTCTATGTGAGTAGAAATATATCCTGATAATATCAGACTAGTGCACAGATTTGCCTTTTTATAACTTTTATTTAATTTGAGAGAAAATTTAATGTGGTTTATAGCATAAAACTGAAGTTAAGAGGCATGGGTTCTATTTTTAAGCACAGCAGCGTAATAGGAGATTTAGACTTGTGTTAAATCCCTGCTGGGTGACTTATCTGCTGTATGTTATTAAACAAGCTGTTAAACTGTCTGAGAATCTATTATCTCCTCTGTACAGTGAAAAAATTAACATCTACCTTGAAGAGTTGTGAAAAGTGAGGAGAATGTGTAGAAAATGCCTAGGACAACACCAGGTGCATGGTATGCACTCTATAGTGACTTACTTCCCCCCTACCCACCCCCACCCCCAGTCCTATTATTAGTGCACCATGAGGTCCTAAGTTACTCTTTAGTTCTCAGTTTTAATCTCTGAAAAAAGACAGAGCTGAACTAGTGCAATAGTTCACAACCCCAACATCATGACACTGTTGTATCATGAGCAACTGGGCCATGAGTCACAAGTAGTTCAAACTAATAATAACTAAATTACCAAGATTTACGGATAATTTTGTTTTAAAACTGTATAGCTGTTCCAAGTATATCCCCATTATAACATTGAATCCAGTGCATGGCATTTTTTTTAATGGCAAATTTTAAGTTTATTTATTTATTTATTTATTTGAAAGAGGGAGAGTGAGAGGGAAAACAGACTCCCCGCTGAGTAGAGTGCCCCTTGAGGGCCTCGATCCCAGGACCCTGGAATCATGACCTGAGCTGAAGGCAGACACTTAATCAACTGAGCCACCCAGGTGCCCCAGTCACTGGCACTTTTAAGGTGGAATAAATGAAGTAGTTTCAAACAACAAAGATGAAATTGCTCATAGCACACAGTCTACTTTGTATCATATAATAGACTTTATTGACCCTTAAGAGTTGGGTGATTATGAATTATTGTAATTCTCATAAATTATACTTGACTAATTGAAAATTTCTTAATGACTTTATGTACATGTTTTTAAAAGGAAAAAGATAAAACTAGTTGAGTTTGAAAAAAAAGTCTATAGCTCTATATGCTTTATTTTCCTGCAAAATTCACTGGCATTTCTCAAATCAGAGTATGTTTATGACAGTGTTCTGCATCTGAACATAATCATCCTTGATGCTTGTCCCAGTAGAGAAAATGTTGGGGATCACTGGATTACATCATCTCTGTCCACATTCACAACTCCTTAGTATCCTATATTTCTTCTAATATGGAAAGTATAGCACTCCTGGTCAAATAAAGCAGTATTTTAATTCCATTCTCAACCTACTTGACATGTAAACTCAAAATTATAACAGTATAGAAAACATATAGATGGCCAACAGACACATGAAAGAACAATCAGCATCACCCACCATCAGGGAAATACAAATCAAACTACAATGAGGGGCACTTATGTGGCACAGTCGGTTAAGCATCTGACTTGGTTTGGCTCAGGTCATGGTCTTGGAATCATGGGATCAAGCCCTGTGTTTGGGCTCTGTGCTTGGAAGGGCTTCTGCTTGAGATTTCCCCCCTGCTCTCTGCCCCTCCCCTGTTCTCTCCCTCTCTAAAATGAATAAATAAAAATTTTTTTAAAAAGAGAAAAGAAAAGAAACTACAATAAGATAGCACCTCACAGGCACCTGGGTGGCTCAGTGGGTTAAGCCGCTGCCTTCGGCTCAGGTCATGATCTCAGGGTCCTGGGATCGAGTCCCACATCGGGCTCTCTGCTCAGCAGGGAGCCTGCTTCCTCCTCTCTCTCTCTCTGCCTGCCTCTCTGTCTACTTGTGATCTCTCTGTGTCAAATAAATAAATAAAATCTTAAAAAAAAAAAAAAACAAGATAGCACCTCACACCTGCCAGAATGGCTAAAATCAGCAATACAAGAAACAAGTGTTCGTGAGGATGTGGAGAAAAAGGAACCCTCATGCACTGTTGGTAGGAATGCACACTGATACAGCCAGTATAGTACAGAGGTTCCTCAAAAAATTAAAAATAGAACTACTCTATGATCCAGTAATCATACTATTGGGCATTTACCCAAAGAATATAAAACCACTAATTTGAAGGGACATATGCACCCCTCTGTTTATTGCAGCATCATTTACCATAGTCAAATTATGAAAGCAGCCCAAATATCCATCAACAAATGACTTAAAAAAATGAAGTACACACACACACACCACATTTTTTTTGATGGCTGAATAATATTCAGCCATCAAAAAGAATGAAATCTTTCCATTTGCATTGACATGGATGGAGCTACACAGTATTACGCTAAGTAAAATAAGTCTGTTAGAAAAAGACAAATACCATATGATTTCACTCATATGTGGAATTGAAGAAACAAAACAAATGAACAAGGAGAAAAAAGAAACAAACCTAAAGACAGACTCTTAACGATAGAGAACAAACTGATGGTTACCAGAGGGGAGGTGGGTGGGGGATGGGTGGAATAGGTGATGGGAACCAAGAGTACCCTTATCGTGCTGAGCACTAAGTATTGGACAGAATTGCTGACTCACTATATTGTACCCCTGAAACTAATGTAATACTGTATGTTAACTATACTGGAATTAAAATGAAAAGCTTTTTAAAAATTAACAGTATATACCTTGGGAGCAAAATGTAAGTATTTTATCTTTTTGGACTATACACTGTATTACTTTTCCAGGGTTGCATAACAAATACCACAAACTGACTTAAAAGAACAGAAATGTATTCTCACACAATTTTGGAGGCCAGAGGTCAGATATCAAGGTATCAGCTGGTTAGTTCTTCTAGAGGCTCAGAGAAACAATCTATTTCATGCCTCTCTTATAGCTTCTGGTGAATGTCATTGTCCTTGACATTCCTTGGCTTGTACAAACATTACTTCAATTTTTTTCCTCCAGCTTCAAATGGTCTTGCTTTTTGTGTGCTCTCCTCTGTGTCTTTCTGTGTCTCAAATCTTCCTCTCTTTTCTGTTTATAAGGGCACTAGTCATTGGATTTAGGGTCTACTCTAAATCCAGAGTAATGTCATCCTAAAGTCCTTAACTTAATTGTATCTGCAAAGACCGTATTTCCAAATAAGCTTATACATTTCCATCAACAGTCTCTTCAAGGAAATCTGGACTTTTTCTATCATGCATCTCAAAATGCTTTCAACTTCTACCCATTATCCATTTCCAAAGCCACTTCAACATTTTTAGGTTATTTGTTACAGCAGACTCTACTCTCGGCATCAAAATTATCTATATGAGTCAAATTTGTATCAGAAAAGTAGAACCAATAAATACACACACACACACACACAGATTTTTTTCAAGGAATTAGCTTCTGCAATTGCAGGATTTGGCTAAACAAGACTTCTTGGAGTCTGGGGTCTACAGACATGGGCCATGACAGTGGCTAGAAACTCTCAGGCAGGAGCTGAGGCTGCATTCACAGACAAAATTTCTTTTTTCTCAGAGAAACTCTAGTTTTGCTCTTAAGGTCTTTCAACTGATTGGATGAGACCCACCTATATTATACAGGATAACTTCCTTTACTTAAGGTCAACTGATTGTAGATATTAACCACATCTACAAGATATCTTCACAGCAACATCTAGATTAGTGTTTGATTGAATAACTGGATATTGTAGCCTAGACAAGTTGACACATGAAACAAACCATCACATGAATCCTATATTATAAGATCTTAGTACAATAGCTAATGTGATAAACCCATTTTTCAGGATGTAAGATAGAGGCACATATAGGAAAAAAAAAATAGAAAAAGAGAGAGAAAGAAACATGGGTGTATTTTTAGAAAATGATTTCCCAAGCTCTTGGGGATGGTTTTTCTATAATATAAAAATTAATAAAAATGTATCTCAGGAATAGATGATTTTCACATAGTTTCTCAGGGCAGAAATCTCAAATGAAAACAGATTTCCAGGTAGCATTTCTGCCAAAGCAGAGGATAGAAAGGTATAAAAGGAAGGAAGAGAGAAAAGAGGTAAAGAAGGAAAGATTTGTCCAAGGACTCAAAATTTTGGATGGCTACCTATTAAAAGATATTCTTGGGCAAAGAGACATAATCCAGTATAACAAAGACAATAGCTTTATTCTTCACTTGGAGAAAAAAATCTAGAGAAATATTATGTTAAGAGTTTACCAGATAGGTGCTGGGCAGATTGGACAGCCACACACAGAAGAATGAAACTGGATCATTTCCTTACATGACATACAAAAATAGACTCAAAATCGATAAAGACCTCAATGTGAGACAGGAATCCATCAAAATCCTTGAGGAAACACAGGCAGCAACCTCTTTGACCTCAACCACAACAACTTCTTCCTAGGAACATCGCCAAAGGCAAGGGAAGCAAGGGCAAAAATGAACTACTGTACTTCATCAAGATCAAAAGCTTTTGCACAGCAAAGGAAACAGTCAACAAAACCAAAAGACTGACAGAATGGGAGAAGATATTCACAAGTGACATACCAGATAAAGGGCTAGTATCCACAATCTATAAAGAACTTACCAAACGCACCACCCAAAGAACAAATAATCCAGTCAAGAAATGGGCAGAAGACATGAACAGACATTTATGCAAAGAAGACATCCAAATGGCCAAGAGACACATGAAAAAGTGCTCAACATCACTCAACATCAGGGAAAGAGAAATCAAAATCACAGTGAGATATCACCTCACACCAGTCAGAATGGTTAAAATAAACCAGTCAGGAAACAACAGGTGTTGGCAAGGATGCAGAGGAAGGGAAACCCTTCTCCACTGTTGGTCAGAATGCAAGCTGCTGCACCCACTCTGGAAAACAGTATGGATATTCCTCTGTAAGTTGAAAATAGAGCTACCCTACAACCCAGCAATCGCACTACTGGGTATTTATCCCAAAGATACAAATGTAGTGATCCAAAGGCGCACGTGCATCTGAATGTTTATGGCAGCAATGTCCACAATAGCCAAACTATGGAAAGAGCCTAGATGTCCATCAACAGATGAAAGGATAAATAAAATGTGATATATATATATATATATATATATATATATATATATATATATATAAAATACTATGCAGGCACCCAAAGAAATGAAATCTTGACACTTGCAATGACATGGATGGAACTAGAGGGTATTATGCTGAGCGAAATAAGTCAATCAGAGAAAGACAATTATCATATGATCTCTCTGATATGAGGAATTTGAAAGGCAGGGCAGGTGGGTTGTGGGCCGGGGGCGGGGGACGGGAAGGAAAAATGAAACAAGATGGGACCGGGGAGGGAGACAAACCATGAGAAATTCTTAATCTCAGGAAACAAACTGAGGGTTGTTGAAAGGGGTGAGGAGGGATAGAGTGGTTGGGTCATGGACATTGGGGAGGGTATGTGCTATGGTGAGTGCTGTGAATTGTGTAAGACTCATGAATCTCAGACTTGCACCCCTGAAATAAATAATACATTATTATATGTTTTTTAAAAAGAGTTTACCAGATAGGGGCAGGCACCTGAGTGGCTCAGTTGGTTGAGGGTCTGCCTTTGGCTGAGGTCATGATCTGAGGGACCTGGGACTGAACACTGCATTGGGCTCCCTGCTCAGCAGGGGGCCTGCTTCTCCCTCTCCCTTTGTCCCTCCCCACTGCTTGTGTGCTCTCTCTCTCTCTCTCTCTCAAATAGATAAATAAAATCTTTAAAAAAGAAAAAGAAGTTTACCAGATACTATATACTACTCTGTTCCAGATATCCAGAAAAGAAAAATTGGCATATTGCATGAGAGTAATTTAATAAAATTTAAAATAGTTAAAAGGAAGATGGTAATCCACTACATAGAAACCATAATAGCAAGCATTGTTCTATACACTTTCTTCATAATACCACACAAGGCAAGAATTGTTATTTCCATTTTACAGATGAGGAAGTCATGGTTCAACCATGTTGTTGATTACTGCTTATACAAGTTAAGATTCAGGGCACTTGGGTTGCTCAGTGGGTTAGACCTCTGCCTTCGGCTCGGGTCATGATCTCAGGGTTCTGGGATGGAGTCCCGCATCGGGCTCTCTGCTCAGCAGGGAGCCTGCTTCCTCCTCTCTCTCTGCCTGCCTGTCTGCCTACTTGTGATCTCTATCTGTCAAATAAATAAATAAAATCTTTAAAAAAAAAAAAAAAAAAAGTTAAGATTCCAACCTGTTCTATTTGGAATCTACCTGATTCCACAATCCATTCATTCAATCTCTGTGACTCCCAATGGCCTCTCCTAGGAATGCTCACGATGTTTATGGGAATGGACATCCAGTGTACACAGCTGAAAACCTCTTCCTGATGCCTAGCTCAACACTACCACCAAATTCACTTATTCATGGTTCACCTGGCTTTTATTTTTTTACAAAATAGTAAATCCACAGAATGTGTACACACACACACACACAAAGATTTATACATTTAAAAGCAAGTTTTATTCTCAATTCAGACACACATCTCACTCTTTGTGGATAACCATCATCAACATTTCAATGCATATTTTCAGAAATATCCCAGGCCCACGTATTCTTCTACATCTTATTGAAGGCAAAATGAAGAACATATTTGACACTTTGTTCTGTACCTGTTTTCTTTTTTTTCCTAATAAATTGAACATTTTTCCTCAGTATGTGAAGATTTACCTCATTCATTTTAATGCTCAGTTGTTTATTTCTTGCGTATGCATTAATATATCTAACCAGTGCTCTATTCAATGCGCTTTCAAGTGTTTTTTACTTTTTGACATTCAAACCAAGCTGAATGCAGCATTTTCAAGTGAGTTTTGGTTTCTTTTGCTCTGACTCTTGTCTTGCCTGGGTGCTCATACCTGAGTGTTACACAGACCTTGCTGTTTGCTGTCTACTACTCCTACACAGATTGGCAGGTCTTTTGAAAAAAAAAAAAAAAAATCTCTAGGGAGACTCCTGCTTGCTTTCTCGGCAAAGCTTTAAGAACAATAGGAGTAAACAAGTGTCCCGTGGCTTAGATATTGCTCTTACTGAGAACAGGTTAACTTTCAGCCCCAATTATCTAAACAGTGTTGTAAAAAATAAAAAGGCAAAGAAACTGAACAGTGCTTACCAAAGCTAAAAGAAAGCAGGCACTTTTCATTATACTTCTTAAAATGTCATTTAGCTCTGTTTTGAAACCACTACTAGCCTGAAGATTCACACTATTTTCTTAGTGATTCTATAGCCCTTATGCACATTTTCACATTGGGAGGCAGAGACCCGATTTTCATTTTATTAAATGGGTACTCTACGATACTCAACAATCTCTCTCTTCTTTATTTATACTTTTTGCAACAGCAATCATCGAGTAAGAAATCACCTAAATCTGCCTCTGGTAACACTGGGGCACAATTAATCATTATTATAAAACTATTATATGATCATCGCAATTACCTTTCATTTGGCTTTATCAGAGATGGGACTATGTCATTTTGAAAATAACTACTCAAACTTCTTCAATAAAAAGTTAATTTAGGGGAAGAATAAACTGGTAAAGAGCTCAATAAGTTTTTGCTACTAGCAGAAGAATTAAAGGTTGACTTTTGTTGGGGAGCAGGGTAGTTCAGATATCCCTGGATGACAATAACTTTTCATTTTTCAACAATTATATTGTTATAAGGCAGCTCAACGCATTATAAATTGCTGTTCCACAGAATACTGTTCACAAAATGTTATAGTTCTAGAACAAAAAAAGAGGCAAAAGGGCATTTAGTGTGTACATTATAAAATTCCAAAAAGCTAACAGTACACAGGATGCATCGCTGGACTTTTTTTTCCCTTAGCCCACTAGTTAGTAGTTCCTGATATTCCAGAAATGCTAGTATTTAACCTTAATTATGAATAGTTATAGAACAAAAATTCTTTTAAAAAAAAAAAAAAAACCTTAGGGGGCACCTGGGTGGCTCAGTCAGTTAAGCATCTGCCTTCGGTTCAGGTCATTATCTCCTCCTGGTCCTGAGATGAAGCCCCAAGGTGGGCTTCCTACTCAGCAGGGAGTCTGCTTCTCTCTCTCTCTCTCTCTCTCTCTTCCTCTGCCCTACCCACTGCTCATTCTCTCTCTCTCCCTCTCAAATAGATAAAATCTTTAAAAAAGATGAGCAATTAAAAAAAAAAAACAAACCTAAGATAATGTGACCCAGAATGAACTATCCCCAACATTATGAGAAATACTTTTTAAAATTTTACCAACCTTAACAGATATAACAAACGTCCCTAAACATGTAAAACTCTTAAAAAACATTACTGTTATGTATATATACCACATCTTCTTGAACCATTCATCTGTTGATGGACATCTAGGTTCTTTCCATAGTTTGGCTATTGTGGACATTGCTGCTATAAACATTCAGGTGCATGTGCCCCTTTGGATCACTACATTTGTATCTTTAGGGTAAATACCCAATAGTGCAATTGCTGGGTCATAAGTGACTCTTAATCTCACAAAACAAACTGAGGGTTGCTGGGGGGAGAGGGGTTGGGAGAAGGGGGTGGGATTATGGACATTGGGGAGGGTATGTGCTTTGGTGAGTGCTGTGAAGTGTGTAAACCTGGTGATTCACAGACCTGTACCCCTGGGGATAAAAACATATGTTTATAAAAAATAAAAAATTAAAAAAAAAAACATTGTTAGACCTACTGATTTTCAAAATCTGTTTCCTGTCTACCTTTCTCAAACTTCTCTTTTCCCACATTCCCAAGTCCAAAAATGTATTTTTTGAGACTTAAGCAAGATATTAGCTCTTCTGTCAAGCACTGAGTCCTCAAGTGTCACCCACCCCCCATTTTTAGGTTCCAAGCTCTCTGGAAACCCCTACATAGTTCTAAAATTAGACAATCACTTTCTACCTGTTCTACTAGAGCCAGAAAACCTGAGACTCAAGGACACATTCTTAGTATCAGTATTAATGCTAGCATTTCTATTGAGATGTGCAATACCTAAATGGATGCCTGGAACTCTGCAGCATTCAATAAATGTTCGTTAAATGAATAAATGAGCAAGAAGGTCAGCAAGCCTCCATGTTATTAATGTTTCTGTCAGTGATTTAAAACAGGGACTGAGTCAGGCCTATAGAGAATTTTTAAATTGATTTTTCTCAGAAAAGCATTCTTGTTTTTAAGTTACATTTTAATAGTTCCAGGTAAAAAAATAAATACTCCTCATTCCAGTGTCCCAACATCACTCTATCTTCTCCAATCTGGCAGCTTCGCACACTATTGCTACCTGACTGACCCTCGCAGTAAGTGAGCTTGCGGCTTCTGGACCACATTTTATATGAGAAATAATACTATGTTTACAGGTCTAAAATAAATGTTGCACACAGATTGAAATAAAACATATTTTAGGGGCGCCTGGGTGGCTCAGTGGGTTAAGCTGCTGCCTTCGGCTCAGGCCATGATCTCGGGGTCCTGGGATCGAGTCCCGCATTGGGCTTTCTGCTCAGCAGGGAGCCTGCTTCCTCCTCTCTCTCTGCCTGCCTCTCTATCTACCTGTGATCTCTCTCTGTCGAATAAATAAATAAAATCTTTTAAAAAAAACATATTTTAATAGAAATCTTTAAAGATCTGTACACTTAGATAAGGAAAGAAATGAGAAAATATGTCAGAAATAATAGATAGATTTTAAGAACAAGCTCTATAATACGATAGCTATGTAATAGGCAGTAGAGCATATAATCATCCCACATCCTTAATACCCTTCTAGACCAGGAACAGACTGACATGGAAAATGTGAAGAAGGTTCCCAGGATGGCCGCCAAGATCAGCAGAGGTTAAAAGAAAAAGCCTGATCATGGAGATGATCTTCAAGGAACACTTGAGCATCACATCATGTGGCTGTTTCTAAAGACAGAAAAAAATGAGCAGATGCAGCATCACTGTTCATTTAAGTTAGCTGAGCAGAGTGCTGGAAACCAGGGGAGGGAGGATTTTAAAACAAACAAACAAACAAAAATGTTTTTGTTTGTAAGGGAAAAAAAGAGTTGTAAATAGACAAATACTGCTAAAGAAAGAACAAAGAAAAGGCTCAATTTGGACATCATTCTGAGGACACTCCTCATTGACTAAATAAGCAATCAGGTTACTTGAGCAAGGACAGTCACTGCCAAAAGAGGAGTTCCAATAGCCATCAGCCCAGTTTAGAGAACACTCAACTAACCAAACTGTGCATTGGACTTCTCCACAGAAATAGTACCAATAGGACACAAAGATATACACAGGAGGAGATTTATTATAGCAATTAACTGGGACAGTTATGAAAGTCTAGATGTCCCATGATCTGCCATCCATAAGCCGGAGAAGCAAGAAAGTCAATATAATAAAGTCCAAGGCCAAAGGCCTGGGGGGTAGGAGGAGAGATGCTGGTCTAAGTCCCAGAGTCAGAAGGCCTGAGAACCGGAAGATCCCATGTCAGTGGAGAGGAGAAGGCAGAAGTTTCAGCTCAAGAAGAGAGACATTTCACCCTTATGCCTCTCTCTGCCCTCAACAGAATGGGTCTGCACAATTAGTTCATGATAGCAGATCTTTACTCAGTCTGATTCAAATGCTCTCTTCAAATGATTCAAAAATCTCTTCCAAAAACACCCTCGCAGACACAGCTAGAAATGTTTCTCCAGGTATTTGGACATCCTTTAGCCAATCAGGCTGACACATAAAATTAACTAACCATCACACTGTGTGAACACATCTTGACTTCAGATTTGTTTCCCTAGTACAAAAAGAATTAATAAATACGTACTGAGTACTTTGTCTGTGCTAGCTACCAGGGCTGGTGCTGAGAAAAAGAACTCCAAAGGACAAGCTATAGTCCCCACACCTCTGTATGATCCTGTGTAATGGCCTCAGACTTTCTTTCTTACAATGTATAACTTACATGTAAAACAACTGTTCCATCAATAACATTTCTTTACAGTCAGTAATTTCCGTGAGTATTCCTCTACCTCTCTCTCTCTCTCTCTCTCTCACACACACACACACACACACACACACACAATTTTCTCTGCACCTCCAGGAAACTGAGTCAGCTGGGGATATTCCACGTGCCCTTTCAGATCCATTCTCCACCTGCTCCATGGCCCAGGAGACTGGCTGGATTCTAGCAAGGGATGGGCTGCATTTACAGGTTACCCCCCTCTGGCTTCTTACTGAATTCAGCCAATGAGGAGCACCTAGAAAAGATCAGAGGGGAAAAAGGGGGTTAGGATACTTACTATCTCCTTCCTTGTGGGATTGTCACAGGCTGTCTGCATCCGCCAACGCACCCCGACTTCTGCCTGGCCATCCTGCTGTTTCTAGTCTGAGTCCTGCACTGTCCCCTGTGGTTTCCTCACCCCTTAGTAAATAGCCCCTTTATTAAAATCTTCTGAAATTGCCCAACTTCAGTAAGCCATCTCTAGATCTTCCAATACCCTGACTGACATACTGAGACTTAAGTGTCCCTTAAGAGGTCCTAAGACCTCTAGAGGGAGCAATCGTGATAGAACGCACTTGGGTGCATTGGAGGGAGAGAAAGGGTAGATCTAAAGATCTTGAAGCTGACTCTTCCCTGGACCTAGTCTGGGGAATCATCAGTCAGTTAAAGAAACTCGGGAGAGAGAGCCGGGCAATAGCCAGCATGGCCTGAGTATTGCAAAACAGCAATTAGTGAGGAAGACGCGTAAGCAGGAAGCTGAGAGCACTCACAGCAGGTGAGTATGCCTGGGCATGACAGGTGCAGAAAGGGTGGGCTACAGAAGAGGCCAGGAGTTTTGCCAAGAGCAACTGCACAGTTAGAGGCAGTGGTAAGGAAAGATATCACCAGGAGAACACACCTCAAAACCACAGTGGGGCAATTCACACCTCGGTGGAGACCAGCTCAGGTAGGTAGGTAGATCAAGTGAGCCGGTCTACCTGCAAAGACGGACACGGGTGGGGCACCGGGGTGGCCCCGCGGGTTAAGCGTCCAACTTCGGCTCAGGTCATGATCTCCAAGGCCGATGGAGCACCACCTCAGACTCTCAGCTCAGCGGAGAGTCTGCTTCTCCCTCTCCCTCTGCTACTCCCCCTCCTCCTGCTTGTGTTCTTTAAATAAAAAATGAATAAATAAAATCTTTAAAAAATGAATAAATAAATAAATGAATAAATAAAATCTTTAAAAAAAAAAAAAAAAAAAAAAGACAGAGACTGGTACCACAGACCCGGTGAAGTGGGCTGGACACCAGTGAGAGTGAGTGGAGAAGAGCTCCGGTCCGGATGCCCCTCCCCCACTGCCCCTAAAGCTAAAACGCTCCCTTTCTGCACCCAAGTGCCCTCCTGGCAAGGAGCAGAGGGAGAAGAGAATCCTTAAGAGTTGTAGGAAAATTTGACACATTGAGAAATTACAAGGGAAAAAAAAAAAAGAAAAAAGACGAAAACTTAAAACAGACTGATATGGTTTTTTTTTTTTTTAAAAAGCATGAGAACATAACATCCACCCTCAAAGCTGAGAACAAGGGGAGATATTATAGAACCCCTCCCTCCCTCCAGGAACCAGGCCTGAGCGCCGAGGCCACCGGGGAGTGGTTCCCAGAAGGCCGAGCGCCGCGACAGTACTCGCCCCTCGAGCACCACGCAAGACGTCCCAAGGTAGTCTGTCCTTTCCAGGTAGCCGTAGGCGTAGGTGTCACGTGACCTTGCCTGGCTCAATCCCCCCAGACTTCAGGAGCAACTGGTAAGAACCCTGGCAGCCTTTGCGCATGTGCCGGGAGTTGGGGAGGAGTACGGCATCTGCGGGCAAGAACTACGTGAACCACCCGCGTTGGATTTGCAGAGAGGAGTTCTGAGCAGGGTGGGTGCCCTTCCTGAAGCTGTCCTCCACCTACAGCTCCACCTACAGCCCCCCAGCCCCCGCCGAGGGCTTTGCCGTCCTCCCGCCCGCCTGCAGCCACAGCCTGCACTTCCATCTCAAGCTGCTGTGGTGGTGGGCAGGCGTCGCTGCGTGGTCCCAGAGGCCACAGCCACCGACTCCGGGGCCAGCGGTGCCCTGAATATGACCACCAGCGACCGGCAGGATGAGTGCAAAGAGGGACTGACCTGGCTCTGGCCACGAGCTCCCCGATTTTCAGTCCCATCAGCACGCTTGTGCCCAAAGAGAAGATCCCTGGCCCTCAAAACCTGAAGGTCTGGCCTAAGGTCATTGGCAAACTCGGGCAAGAGGTGTGACATCCCCCATGATTTTTCCCATCCTCCACATCATCAGCAGTGTTTGCAAGATAATGACCGTGCAAGGAGGCATTATCTGGACCAGGACGCCCAAGAAATAGGACCTGTGGAAAAAAGAAAGAGAGAAGGAAATTCAGGCTGACATACATGGGGTTGGTAATGGGGGTTAAAGGAAGAAAGGCCAAAATATTGAGTTCATACAAAGCACTCTAACTTCTTAAGTTTTAGGAGAGAAAGGAGAAGACAGAATGAAGCATAGGTTACCTGAGGTGACAGTCCTTTCATAAGAAACCAATTTTTAACAGTGATTTAATTGGATTGATACATCTCAACTCAAGGAAGATAGAGCTCCAAGGAAAATGCGATCTAAAAGACATTGGGCTAGAAGTGGAAATGAGGAACAGTATCTTATAGGAAACAACCAGAATAAAGTATTTGTGATGCTTCCAAAGAGAATTTATCAAACCAACTGTGTTCAGAAAACTTGCTTTCCTTTCCTATAAGTGGACTGGTTAAGACTTTTCCATGGGTCATTCAGGGATCAGTAGTTCAAGACTTAAAATCTAAAGAAGCTGAAAAGCATGGCTCAAGGCAGTATTTTCATTTCCTTCGATCATGATAATCATCTGGAGATACTTGCAAAATATAAAAACTTCCAAGTTACTAGCCCATACCAGGCCCTGTTTTAATTAGTGGAGTTAATTAACCTCCAGCTCTCTAAATGAATCTTATCACAAAAATGTGAGAAAACATTATATAATCAGTTAACTTAAAGTTTGTTTACTAAATGAACAATTAATGAAGCTCTTACTCATTTACATAAGGTGTGTACCATGGCCCATAGATCCTGAGTTTGGGAGATAATTTTGAAAGTACTGTCTTCCAAATAAATATGCTATCTCTTGAGGGGACATGAGATACTGTGGAACATAGAGTTACATTTCTGCTTCCCAGTTTGTGACTGTTCAAACCGACATTCACCAGATGCATGGTCATTCAATCTGGGGTAGAATACGAGAAACCTATAGGGCATCTTTGTGAAGATGGCCCTCTATGTCTAAAGAGAGATACAGAAGTCATTGGCATATAGGTCATGCTGGAGTGATGGACATAGATGAAGCAGAAAAGACAGAAAGTAAATAATCTAGAAGGAAAAGGCAGAACTGTGGGTAACATCAATATTTAAAGGATAGAGAGGGAGAAATTACTAAAAGAAGAAGAAATAGATTAGAGGCCAGGAAAACTAAGAGGAGGAAATCATTTTCTGAAGAGACAACAATCAGTACTGCCACATTCTTCAGAGGAAAACAGGATAAAGACCGAAAAGAAGCCATTAGCGTATGTTTCCTAAAAGGGAAGGAGGGGAGGGAGGAAAACAGTCCTAAATCAACAAGTCTGTTGTGCTGTCAATGACTTGTACCTTGCCTAATACTGGCTAAGGAGATAATTGTGACTAAACATCCTAGGAACTTAATATAGAGATCATTTCTTCTATGTTATGCATATTTGAATAACATCAAATGTATTTATTCAACTATTAAAA
Organism: Mustela nigripes; assembly: GCF_022355385.1. NCBI lineage: Eukaryota > Metazoa > Chordata > Mammalia > Carnivora > Mustelidae > Mustela > Mustela nigripes. The sequence goes on from NC_081558.1 coordinate 193,234,708, forward strand.
AATGGGACAGCTATATAGTATGTTAACATTAGCATTTTATGAACAGAACTATCTCTGAGTGTTTTGTTTTTTATTAATATATAATGTATTATTTGTCTCAGGGGTGCAGGTCTATGATTCATCTATCTTACACAATTCACAGTATTCACCATAGCACGTATCCTCCCTAGTGTCCATCGCCCAGCCACCCCATCTCTCCCACCCCGCTTCTTGTTTTGTTTTTTGAGAGAAAGAGCCATGCAAGCAGGGGGAGGGGCAGAGGGAGAGAGAAAACCCGGAAGCAGGCTCCACACTCAATGGAGAGCCCGATGCAGGGCTTGATCTTGAGATCATGACCCTGAAATCATGACCTTCATGGTAATCAAGTATCAGACACCTAACCAACTGACCGACCCAGGCACCCCTCTATCTGGGTGTAAATGCATGATTCTTCTGTGTTCATTTCTTCACTTTTATCAGAAAGTTACAAATAGGACACTGCCTATTTGTGTTACAGTTGGTTGTACACAAGTCCATGCTCTCTAATATCTATTTGCCCTCAATAAATGAGACAGCAAAAAAGGAGAAAAGAAACTGAGGTGGGGGGAAAGTAATGAAACCATTTGGTACTGAGATTTTTTATCAAATAATTACTTGATTCTAATATTGAAATTTCTTACTGTCAGCAAAACTTCATCAGAAATTTCAGAACTTTATGGTTAATATGGCCTCATGCCCAAAAGAAATTGTGCTTAAGTTATATAAATGACTAAAATCTATGAGAGATGATAACAGCTAAGTATATCACAAATTGAGATAGCAATATTAATTATACAATAAATGCAATCATTTGGCCTCATATATGACTTAGCCCATGATCTATATTTTCTTTGAACTTAAGGAGTTAATCATTTGTACAGAGAGATAGTGTGCTTGCAAGGATAATCTAATGGGCATCCAAGGTATCTGTACATTTCTGTAAATTCACTACATGTTTGATCAAGTCCTTTATACACAACTGTTACTGAACGGCATGCCTTGTCTGTAAGGCTTCTATTTTCTGGGTGATGACCCCACTGTAAATTTTGCACATATGTTTGAATACTTAGTCTCCACTGATATATTTGCAACATGTATTTATAGAAATATGTTAGTGACTGCCCATATGTTCAGCATGAACTAACTATGCCAGCCTTCAAGTACAGTAATGGGAAGAAAAGACCTTCAGGTCATGAAAGTGCTAATTTGCAGAAACATAACTTCCCCTGTGATTAAAAGAGAATTTTATTAATTGTTAGGGGATTTCACTCTTATTAACATCCAGGTTGAGAAAAAAGGTTGCAAGATGCAAAGTCTGGATCTTAACTTTACAGGTGTTTCCTCCAATAGGAGTTTCCTGTCCCCTACCATGAGAACAAGGGCTGAGAGTGTTGTGCTGGGCACTCTAATGTTTTATGTATAAGTGTTTTACATAGAAGCTGATCACTGTAAGCCTAGGATCTAATGGAGTAGGTCTGGGATGTGCCACCCACAAGCAGCCTTCTGGACCAAGGCACTCACGCCCCAGCTTCCAGAAGTATAGGCTAGTAATAGATCATACCTGAAATCCTCTCCTGGAATCTGGGAGCCACATGCCCCAAGGTTGCACCTCTCCCCACGGGCAGTGTAGTCGACATTCAATAACTGGTTACCTGGGATAGGGGAGGGGGAGGGAATAAAAGGGCCAATCCCTCAAGCCTTAATTAGGGACAAGTCTAAAGAGCCATATAAACTCCAGAGCTTGGGGCACCTGGGTGGCTCAGTGGGTTAAGCCTCTGCCTTCGGCTCATGTCATGATCTCAGGGTCCTGGGACGGAGCCCAGCATTGGCCTCTCTGTTCAGCAGGGAGCCTGCTTCCTCCTTTCTCTCTGCCTGCCTCTCTGCCTACTTGTGATCTCTGTCAAATAAATAAATAAAATATTTAAAAAATAAAAATAAACTCCAGAGCTTCCGTATTGCAACTGCAAGACAGTGTCAATCTCTCCTTCTACCTAATCCTACTTCTTTCAATGCCTTCAAATTGACTTCAGCAGAATTGGATTTGAGAGCATTCACCAGTAAAAAAACAAAAAAAAACAAAAAAAAAAACAAACAAACAAACAAAAAAAAAAAACCTCTCACATGCAAATCTACATCTCAAAGCCTGTTTCTGGGAATATTGACCTAAAGCAGACATTAGGAGTGGGCCTAGAAGGAAATTCTAAAATGGACTTTGATGCTGAATCACCGTTGGTGGTTAGCAGCGAGGACTCCATCGCTGGTGGTAGGTGGCATGCTAACAGCTCCAGGCATACTGTAGCAATGCAATTGTTAAGACTTTCACCTGGGGTGACCCAAACTGGAAGAGAAAGCACTGGCTGCAGGCAATATCTCAAGCATTTGAGAGATTTGGGGGAAGTAGTAATTATAGGGACTGTGGAAGGAGTGGCTATTGCTAAGGGCTATCAATTCACCTGAGAAAAACAATGAAAAACTAGAGATAATTAATCACCAATTTAAGGTAAAATGTGAAAGCCAGAGGGATTCCTTGGCAGCACATAAAGAACCTCTGCTCTACTGTACCTGAAAAGCAAAGAAAGCTGAGGGTGTGTTTTTTTTAACCCAGAACTGAATTATAAAGTTAGCAGAACTCCAGAGAAGGTTAAATTCTAAAATAGGCAATTCGACAATACCAAGATCAGGACCTGGATTAGTAAACCTGGAATGGGAATATTTAGATCTTTGCACTCAAAAATCTTAAATACTCAGATTCTCTTGACCCTTTGAAGCCCATCAGAAGTGACCCATTCCTCCTTGATAAAAAGAAGCATTCCGCCCATACCCCTTACTTGAAGACAATGCAGAGACTTCTGCCTTTCAAGACAATACATACCCCCCTCAAGATGTACCGCAAATCCCCTTTGCACCTCCAGTAACTGAAGAAGAGGTCAAGAATCTATGAGAAATCAGGGGCGCCTGGGTGGCTCAGTGGGTTAAAGCCTCTGCCTTCAGCTCAGGTCATGATCTCAGGGTCCTGGGATTGAGCCCTACGGCAGGCTCTCTGCTCAGCAGGGAGCCTGCTTCCATTTCTCTCTCTCTCTGCCTGCCTCTCTGCCTACTTGTGATCTCTCCCTCTCTCTCTGTCAAATAAAATAAATAAAATCTTTAAAAAAAAAAAAAAGAATCTATGAGAAATTAACATGCAATACGTTGGCAACATTATATGTAATAATTCAACCAGTTCTTCACAGAAATCTATGCCCATTTTCTCAGGTAATTATACACTGGAGAAAGAGAATTCCTGGAAATGTCAAGGTCATATTTATTATTCAGGAATGCAAATTCATCCAAGACTCCATGTCAGAGTGAGTGCACCTGGTAATAAATAAATTCACTAGGTGCAGTTTACAGTGGGTACAACAGGCCCCTCAAACAACCCAGCAATCATTTCCTCTATCCCTCATTTCATATTGGAATAGACCTACTTAGTATTTAGCAAATACCCCTACCCCTACCCCAGGTTGGTGGTAAGTCAGTGGGAAAGACCCAAGTGGATGTCTCTGTCCAATTTCACAGTAGGGAGTTAGGTTGCTACATGTCTATGAAGGATATAGTCAGGATGACCCATTAAACAATCTAGACTAGCAAAAAGTGTTTCACCAAGGGTGAAGAGACTCTAGAATGGGTAGAAGAGTAGAACAGTATTATTTGTAGTCTCAAGACCATCTGCTACATTGGGGGTGTTTTGGGTTACATATTTAAAGGACAATACTTTGGGGCACCTAGCTGGCTCAGTCGGTAGAGCATGTGACTCTTGATTTCTGGGTCATGAGTTTGAGCCCCATGTTGAAAACAATGACAATACTTCGGATATATTTCATTAATTTTAAATATTTTTATGTGAGATTTTACTTGAAAATTTAAGATAACATGTGACTCTTTGGCTTGCATTGTATTTCTGTTTGACAGGTTTGCTTTATCAATCATATCTGTAGGTAACAAAAATTGCATCTAAAATATCTTACATTAGGAAGCCATCAGTTACTAAATACACATAATTTAACCAATAGACTAGGATTGGTTAGGTAGCCATGGTGTTCAAGGGGAAGAGCACAGTCTAATTTGAAACTGAACGAGGGAAATAGTCTTCCAGTTGACTCCTTTCTCCCTCTTTATAGGTATGGCATAAATACCATCCATGAAGCTAGGACAGAATACTGCAGAGATCTGACTATTTCATCATTTTAAGACGTCATGGAAATCTTCCTTAAATGCTTTGTCTGAACTCAAAATCTATATCCAAATCACTTCAACAAACAAATGTCTCTGCAGCAGTTTGACCTGTCTAAATTGTAGAGGATCCTACAGATCTGCATGTACAGAGGAAACGCATCTTAGAAATGAAAGCTCAGAATAAGATATAGTCACTGCATTTTAGAAACAGCATTTTAGAAACAAAGTTTAAAATAAGACGGTAACCACAGTATTCATCATCCACCATAAAATTATCTGCTGTAATCTCCACTTCTGGATATGGATAGCTAAATAGCAATATATAAACAAACAACATCAAAGTGCCTTTTTGGCTAACTGCCACCCTGCCACTTCTGAACCAAAGCCAATTATAATGACATCACTCTAGCTTTGTGTCCTTTACTGACCTTCCTACTTATGTTGCCAAAATGTATTAAATTTCTCCTCTACAATCTGTCTTTTTCCCTTTGCCTTTGTTTCTTTAAATAATGACTTGACATCACTTGACCTCAACCTACAATTTTGGCTGATAATATCACTGAGCAATTCACTTACATAAATGGCCTTGCATAATCATCTGTTGTGGCACAGAAAAATTTGTGCAAGAAAAGATTGAATTTGTATGACATAAACTGAAGAAAATTCTTTTAAATATTCTAAAAAATCACATCTCCATTAGGCAGTTAAAATGAGATCTTCTATCAAGCTGTAGAAATCCAGTTTCCATAGTACTATAGTCATAAAAATATGTTTAGTAAACCCACCTGCACATGTTTATTTTCTTTAGCATTCTTTAATAAAAGTCATTCAGACCACTAAATTGAAAATAAAAGTGGTATGGCATTAGCTGAGGTCTTTAAACATGACTGAAGTCTTGAATGTATTTGAAAATCCACAAATACTGAGAAAACAAAAACAGTTGTTTATCTATTTGAAATAAGATTAGCCTCTGTGGCATGTTAAGACAAAGTTATTTTCTGGGAAAAAAAGAGATGGTCCAGTTAATAAAAGATATTTACTAGTGGGATGATTATGTTAAAAAGTGTGTGCTAGTCTATATTATTTTGACTCATTATCTATTAATTTACACATATAACTAAGTAAAGGACCATTATTATTGTTCAAACAGGAGGGTTTTTTATTTTATTTTGAAGAAAAACAATTATTCACTTGGACAGATATTTAAACAGCTATGACTGACCCTGCATTTTCCTTATTGTACCCTCTGTGTTTAGCACAATGCCTGGCATATATTTTGTATCAATACATGTACTTTTGATATTTTAATAATGTCAACCTCACAGAGTACTCACAGAGCATAGTGGTTAAAAGCAGGGACTATATGGTCAAATTATCTGGGTTTAAGTCCTGGCTCTGTCATTTAGTGAGTGTGCACCCTTGAACAAGTTATTTAATCTCTTCTCCATTTTTTTATCCGAAGAAATACCCTGGCCTCACAAGAGTGTCACGAGGAATAAGTCGATCCAGGGGCAACTTTAACAGTATCTAAAACAGAGTTAATAGCTCCATCAACTATAGCTTTTATTAAATAGTAGCACTTAAGTGTACTTTAGAATTCGCAGGTTCTTTTCACATATAACATAAAGAATTTCATGAAGTTTTGTGATGGAGGTAAGACGAGTACCAATTATTATTCTGGTTTAAACTAATTAGTCTTGGGCCACACTAGTGTGGTGTGTGAGAGTTTATTATTATAATGTAAAGCTGGACGTTGTTTAGAGAGCCACAGTTCAGTGGTGTGTGGTCACACTGCGAGAAAGGAAAAAGCCAAAACTTGAATCCAAGGTCTCTGAATCTGAAATCCAAATCTTTTCCATGACGTATAGATGGAAGGTATTCTTTGGATTCTCTCCCTAACTGTATCTGAGAAGTGAGTATAGATATTGAATGATCACAGTAGGACTGTTAGGATTCATGACTTTCAGTGACGACAAATTATAGTAGAAAAATAAACATAATGGGTGGTTGATTTCTTTTTTTCCAGTGATTTGATCATGTGGTTGTGGGTAATTCGTAAGCTCCAGTCTTGGTGAGCACTGTAGCATAAGTTGACAGGTTCCACCTGCCCTCAGAGTTCATCATCTAAAAGAAGAAATAGAATGCATAACACACATACATAACATGGAGAGGTGCAGCAGGGAAGTGTCAGACAAAAGAACATACAGCGTAGAGAAGAGAAATGCTGAGAAACATGGTGGCCTATCATAGCTTACCAGAACCTGGCAGATACCCAGGGTTCTTCCCTAGGAAAGTAACATGTCATTTTGAATAATTTCACGTAATAATAATTGAATAATAATTCAATTGAATTATTCAATATTCAATTATTAAATATTCAGTAACTGAAGAATTGAATAAATTCATGTAAGATGAGTGGGTCTTGTTTTCATCTTATGTGACACTGAACAACGTCCAGCTTTACATTATTATAATAAACTCTCACACACCATGTGAGGAGTGTAAATTAGTAAAATTCTTTTGGGGGGACTTGCAAAATGGGAACAACCACATACACATTGACCCAGCAGTCTTGCTACCATTAGCACTGATCAAAGCTGCCATCATGTCTTGCCCCAATTATTCCAGTGACCTTCTTACTGAGCCCCTACTTCCACTCTGGCACCACTACAACCCATTCTTTTTGCAGCAGCCTGAACGCTCATCCTAAAACATACATCAGATTGCCCTGCTACCCTCCTTAAAATCCCCAAGTGGCTTTTCATCCTACTTGGCAGAAAAGCTAAATTCCTTCCACAGCTTACAAAGTGCTAGGCATTTGCCTATAATTCTAATCTCAATCATACCACTTTCTTACACACCACATTTCGACCACTTTGGTCTTCTTTCTGTTCCAAAGACACAAGTTGTTTGCCCAAGGTGTTACATAGGCCTCAAATAAACTCTTTCTCTGCTTATCCATTTTAGATTTCAACTTAAATGTCACCTTCAAATCGGTATAATAACAACCCAGACTAAAGTGACAGCCCAACCAATCTCTAGCACATCGCTGCTATTTTAATTCTCTGCACAGCTCTCTCATGATATGGTGCTTTCTTATTTACTTATTCAATCATCTTTTCATACATCTATTTTTCAGTGTATGCATACATGTTGATACATATTTAGTATTTTTTTTATTTATTTGCCCCTCCCTCTACTTACTCCAGAGAATTTAAGTCTATAAGAAAAGAGAGAGCTTTCCTATTCTATTCACCAGTGTATCTCCAGCTCTAATAACAATGCCTGGCATGTAATAGTCACTTAGTCAATGAATATTTAATTCTAGTAATACAACCTGTGAGCACTTTTCCATGCACTGTGTTTCCAAATATGGACATAGAGTAAATTTTCAGTTTAATTAACTCATTCGTTAAGTTTCTGCTGCTCGAGGAACTAGGAATAAAATGGGTATGGGATAAATATCAGATGACCTAAAAGAAAATTTGAGTTCACATCCAAGAGTACAAAAGATAAAATGAAATAAAATAGATAAGAAAAAGACATTTATTAAGAAAGAAAATTTAGGACTGCCTAGTTGGTTCAGTTGGTAGAGCATATGACATTTGATCTTGGAGTCCTCATTTCAAAACCTGCACTAGGTATAGAGATTACTTTAAAAAAAAAAAAAGTTGGGGGGGTGGTCACCTGGCTGGCTCAGTGGGTTAAGCATCTGTCTTCAGTTCAGGTCCTAATCCCAAGGTCCTAGGATGGAGCCCCACATGGAGTCCCACATCAGGCTCTTTGCTCAGTCAGTGGATAGCCTCCTCCCCACTCCCCAGAGTCCCTCCCCTAAGCACACAAACTCTCTCTGTGTCAAATTAATGAATAAAATCTGTTTTTAAAAAAAGAAAAGGAAGAAAATTTAAATATTATATAGGTTTTGTCATTGCTATTTTAAGATCAGAGACACTTAAACCCATTTAAATGTAGATGAGAAGGATCAAGTAGAGATGGCAGTATAAGCCAATTTCTTATAATAAATCCCCTTCTATGCATATGTTTTGTTTCTCTGGAGAGCTCTGACTAATACAAAAGGAATATGATCAGAAACCAAGAGGTGGAGGGACAGTTCATCCTCCATAGAGGAGGCCATGAAGAGAGAATGAATAGAGATGCGTCCGTGTGTGGGTAAGTACATAGATTCAATGACGAAAGGGGAGGAAATTCATCTACCGGTTTCTATAGATTCTATGAAAAATGTAACAAAGTTACCTCCAGAAGTTTAAGGAGAGTAGAAAAGTTTTGAAATCATTTCTGTCCTGACAGAAAGAGAGTTGGCCAGTAAAATACAGCAGGCTTGCTAGGCATAGGCAGTCTTGGAGTCCAAGTTAGGAACTGATGAATTTATGTGGGAAGCAATCTGCTGAATTCATGATATTCTTTTTTTTTTTAAGATTTTATTTATTTGACACAGAGAAAGAGACAGCCGGAGAGGGAACACAAGCAGGGGGAGTAGAAGAGGGAGAAGCAGGTTTCCCGCTGAGCAGGGAGCCCGATGCCAGGCTCGCTCCATCCCAGGACCCCAGGATCATGACCTGAGCCAAAGGCAGAGGCTTAATGACTGAGCCACCCAAGCCCCCCATGATATTCTTTAGTAGCGTTCATTTGAGCATTCACATACTTAGAGAAAGCCGGTGTTGGGGCTGATGCAGAGTTGGCGCTTTGTCGCAAAGATGGGATGGCAAAAGGAAGAACCAGGCAATCCTGCGATCTTTAGAGAGGTATGAAATTGAAATACGTATGTTATATGCGAAAAGTGATACAACATTCTATTCTTCTCTAACCAAACTTGACTCTACTCTCCATCTCCATTTAGCCCGGAGGCAGAAAAAATATTTTAAATCATTTTTAATACACGGAATCTAAACTGGAGAGGAAGGAAAGTGAAGACTGGAGATGGGCAATGATTAGGAAAATGACACAAGACAGCTAGGCTTCAGTAATTCCCACCTATGGATGATTATGGGCCATAGATGTTCAGCCAGCCTGGTCTAGAATTGGCTCCAAAACTGGACAACGCTGGACCGGAAGGTGTTGGAACCGACTCCAGATAACCAATGCTGGGGAAGGGCTGACAGTAAGCTACTGCCGGATGCAAAAGCTGACCAGAATATTAAGAAGCCCATGTCCTGGCAGTCTGAATACCCACAGCTTTTCCATTCATTTTTTTTCCAACCCAGTTTTGTCATACGATTTTTATTTAGATGGATCATAAAGATACTTGATCACCGTACTAGGTTTATTGGCTGCTTTAAAGCTAATGCCATTTCCAATTCTTGTTTAGAAGAAAAGTGAAATTATTTCTGACTGCATAAAAGCAAGGTGCTATTTAGCAGTCTAAATCCCTCCCTTATATTTAAAATTATTCTCTGTCTCTAGCATTAGTTATACAACGATCTACCCTTTGCATTTTAAGTGAATTGAAGCCACAAAAGCTTACTCAGCTGGGTTGTTTCTTAATCCTATCAATTCAAGTCAGAATCATCCTTTTCCACCCACATACACTTAGCTTTCAAGTCTAAAATCCAAAGAAACATTTAAATTATTAAAGTCAATCTTGTGAGACAGGATTTGTCACACTGAAGGCAAGTAATTTAAAGAAATTTCAATGTAAATTTGAACTTACACTGACCAGCCAAGGCTCATTCCCAAATCAAACCCGTAAACTAATATTTGTTTTTTGATGCTTTGTTTTCAGGACCAAGTTTGTGCGTTATTTTCATGTTTTATTATTTTTTATTCATTCTATAATACAGAATTCACAATAATAAAATAATTAATTAAACATCTATTGAGTACCTACTAGGCTTAAGACATTATCTTATTGTGCCCCAGCCTTTAAAAAAAAAAGAAGAAGAAGAAGAAGCCTTAATTCTTGCTCCCCAGTGCAGGAGCACTAATTGGGGGCACTTAATAGGGAGACCCTCCCCCCACCACCCGCCCCCGCCCCCGCGCCCGCCCTAAAATGGAGTCAGGACTTTTCAGCAGGAGGCGCTTTCACACCTTACCACTTGCAGTCATTCACAAACCCAACAGGAAGAGACGGACTGGACCTTACAAAGACTTGATCTTGCATGGATACTGTTTTACTATCCAGGCAAAGGAAGAGACACTTTTTTTTTTTTTTTTTTTTTTTTTTAAGATTTTATTTATTTGCGTGCCTGGGTGGCTCAGTGGTTTAAAGCCTCTGCCTTCGGCTCAGGTCGTGATCCCAGGGTCCTGGGACTGAGCCCGGCATCGGACTCTCTGCTCTGTGAGGAGTCTGCTTCCCCCTCTGTCTCTCTGCCTGCCTCTCTAACTACTTGTGATCTCTGTCAAATAAATAAATAAAATCTTAAAAAAAAAAAAAAAAGATTTTATTTATTTGACAGACAGAGATCACAGGTAGGCAGAGAGGCAGGCAGAGAGAAAGGAAGGGAAGCAGGCCCCCTGCTGAGCAGAGAACCTGGTGTGGATTCAATCCTAGACCCCTGGGACCATGACCTGAGATGAAAGCAGAGGCTTTAACCCACTGAGCCACCCAGGCCCCCCGAAAGAGACACTTTCTTCCTCTTTCCCCCGCTCCCAAATAGCTCAGCCAATGAAAAGCCACCATACTTTGGACTCCCAGCTTACTCTAAAGCACTTTTAGATCATAACAGCTTTCCCAATTTATCCCCTTCTCTCTTTAAAAAAGAATATGTCTCGCCTTTGTTTCCGGACCTGCCTACAGTTACACCCGTAGTTTATCTGTCCCTTATTGCAATTCTGTTATTCCTGAACAAACAGACCTCTTGCTAGTAAAATCACTGGCAGTTTTACTTTTTAACAATAGGTTCTAAATCTCCAGTTGTGGGTAAATTAAGTAGACCTTAAACAAATAATGAATAAATAATAAATGTCCTGATGTGGGTACATTAAGTAGACCTTAAATAGATAAATAAACAAGTAGACCTTAAAATAACTCCTGAACTCAAGTGGGGAAGGAATATAAGCTGTTAACTAAAGCAATGATAGGCAGTGTAGAAGAGAAAAATATATTCTATCCTACTCATCATTGTTCTTGGCCGAGACTTTTTGTAATAAAAGATTAACACGAAATAAACAAACAGAATACATAATATGTATTATGTATACATACATACAGATATACAAACATACATACATACATACATAATATGTATGCCTTCTGTATACATGGGAGATACTCAGCATCAAAATGGCCTGTGGTCCCTGGGGGACTCTGTCGGTTGCTTCAGACTCTTGATTTGGGCTCAGGTCCTGATCTCAGGGTTGTAAAATCAAGCCCTGTGTCCGGCTCCACACTGAGCTTAAGATTCTCTCTCTCCCTCTTCCTCTGTCCCTCGCCTCATATGTACCCTCTTTCTCTAAAACAACAACAAAACAACAAAAACCTCAAAATAGCCCAAGCCACCATCTTAAATATCATCTTCAGCTAAAGGCAAAAGAAAGACATTGGGGTTTGAGGGGATAGAAGCCCGGTATGTGAAGTTACTAGGAAAAGTATAGTAACAGAAGTAACAGAAGATTGTGCTGCAGATAGAAGCCAGTGCCTTCTCCATTGATAAAGGGTTTCTTGTGATTTAGTCATTCTTTTCCTGGTACTGACAGGGAGCTCCCCTTACAAATGGAGATTTCTCTTGAAAATGTTAATTTCCCTTACAAATGGGTAAATTCTGATCTGTAGAACTTCTCCTGCCTCTGCTTCTTCCTTAAAATAATCTATCCAAAATCATTTTTACATCAAAGAGCCATATTTCCGAGTGGCACATTCTGCTACAATTCAGCCAAATTTAAAAAATGCGAAGGAAGAAGATGTCTCACTGGACAGAGATGAAGGACTCCAACCAAACTTCATATTTTTCAGGCTGAGTCAATGGGGGAAAAGGAGTAAAATTGGCAGAAATTGGAAATTTAGGAATAATGAGTTGTTTTGTGGAGAGAGATGATAAATCTGGTCCAAGAAATTTTTAGTTTATGGAAACTGTAGAACATGCAAATAATGATGTCTAGCAGGCAGCTGGAAATGTGTGGCTAGGGCTTTGTAGCAAAGACAGGGAGCTGGGAGGTAGGACTGGGAGTGATTTACATGAAACAATAAAAAGCTGCTATGATCTTGAATGGTGAGAACTAGATAAAAACAAACTGTGCATGGGGGGTGGTGTGAGCAAAGAAATTTGGTACTGTAAGAAGGAAAAGAGAGCAAAACGGTAAGCACAACATTAGTATTCAGAGATAGACAGAGAGCCAAGATAATATCAAAAAAATCAGAAGAGAAAAAGTTCTCATTAAATATAGTGGGAACAACTCGTCAAATGCCACAGAGATTTTGGAAATAAATCTTTTCCCAAATCACTCAGGATTGTTAACCCTGGGAATACAGAACATGTTATGCCTAATAAGAGCTACCAGGGTTAATTAATTTTCAAACTAATAATTATATTTTAATTGTCTCTTCAAATTTGAGAAGGAACATACCCCTAAGAATGATGTCTCTGAACTTGTCTGAGTTGAGCTTCTCCTTTTACAAGGCAAGGGTTTGCAGGTATTTCCAGAGGTGATGCCTCCTTTTGCCATCAGAATTTCACACCCTTTTCTAGTCATCATTTCCAAACAGATGCCCCTGGTCTCAGAACAGGAAGGCTCCTTTTCATAATTCACTGTCCACTAGAACTCTGCCCTCTTCTTCAGCTTTGGCCACCTAATGCCCCAGAACAGTTGGAGAAAGCGGTAAGAGCCAGAGTTGCGGGTCATAACTGCTAATGCTCTGAGGAGCATTTTCACTGAACATTCCAATCAACCAGAAAAGAAAATAAGAATCAGAGGGAATATAAATTTTGAAATATCACGACATTTGAGGAGATATAGGGAGAAGCACCCCTTCAACGACATCATGTAGGCAATCTCTAATTTAATTTTTCCTGAAACTGACATTACAAGTGCACAAGTTTGACTGAGATTATTCTGTGAATTTTTTAAAGCCATAACCAGCCTGCTATTACTTCAGTCCCTCGATTACTTCTCGCAAGAGGGAATCAAAGATTTGAAAGGTGGGGGAGTAGTCCCCTTGTCTTTTCCTTTTGCATTGAAAAGAGCTTTTCAACTGAGACACATGAGGAAATGTCTGTTGCCACTGTTTCCTACTGGTCTACTTTCATTGATGGAGGCAATCAAAATGGAAGGTTTCTATTGGGGCGCCTGGTGGCTCAGTCAGTTAAGTGTTTGCTTTTGGCTCACATCATGATCCCAGGGTCTCGGGATGGAAATGGGATGGAGTTCCTGGGTCCGGCTTCCTGCTCAGCTGGAAGTTTGCTTCTCCCTCTCCCTCTGTCCCTCCCCCTGGCTCATGCTTTCTCTCTCTCTCAAATAAATAAATAAAATAAAATCTTTAAAAACAAAACCAAAACCAAAACCAAAAAAAAAAAAAAAAAAAACAAAAAACTTTACCATCATGGACACAGCCAACTAACTTACATTTGTTTTTTTACAGATGCATTATATTTTCTTCTTTGAGAGTGCTCAACCATCTTTTCCCTTCTTAGATGTTGGGTTTTGTTTTGCTTTGTTTTTTTCTGGATATAAAGACAGATGTTACTTAAACTGAGAGAATTCAAAGGTATTTTTAAAAATATTAGTTAAATAACGAGGGCCTGGGAAAGAAGCCAAGGCAGTCAGGGACATAGGAAGGCAGGACTCAAAAGATGACCATTAGATAATGGAGAGAAAGGAGGTATTTCAGTACTTTTATTTTTTTTTTTTTAAACAACTACAACTAGTGTGGTCAAATGGGTTCCTTCTACCTGAATTTCCACCCAGAGCAAATTTTCCTTTAAAAGTGATTTCTCTTGGAGCATCTGGGTGGCTCAGACATTAAGCATCTAGCTTTGGCTCAGATAGTGGTCCCTAGGTCCTGGTACTGAACCCCAGGTATCAGGCTCCCTACACAGGTGGGAGGCCTCTTCTACCTCTCCCGCTCCACCTGTTTGTGTTTCCTCTCTCACTGTCTCTCTCTGTGTGTCAAATAAATAAATAAAATCTTTAAAAATAAACAAACAAATAAATAAATATTATTTCTCTCATATAAAATTGCTGAATCGCTACACTATACACTTGAAATTAATACAACATTGTATGTTAACTATACTGGAATTAAAAGTAAAAATAAATAAAATTAAAAAATAAAAATTATTTTTCTTAAATCCCAATTCTTTTTTGTTAAAACACAAGGAAAGCTCTTCATATGTTCTTCTCTAGTTGTCAGGCTAAGCCTACTGAAAATGGTGTACCCATAGTCCATGGCTCAGCTCTGGCCAGTTAGAGACAGGAGACTCAAGCAAGCTGCATGCTGTTAATTTCCATTGCTGATTACTTTCCCTTCCCAAATGCTTTTCCTTCCCCCACTGTTCACCCTGCGAATGCATCCACACAGAAAAAGTCAGCCAGAAAATTTGTCCTCAGAAGCTCTCGAGTTTAATGACTCAGAAATTTCTTGTAAACCTAAGTTGAAGGTAGAGAGAGATACAGTATACAGTACAGATACAGTATAGAGTTGGCATGGGAATGAAGAACAATTTATTTTTAGTTATGGTAAGCATGAACATACATCCTGGACATTATCATTTCAAACAGCTTGTGCCATTTTTTTTAATATGTTCACCACTTTTCTGTTGAGTTACTGCTGTGCATATGACAAACCTTACATAAAACATGAAAGTACAAAAAAAGAAAAAAAAAACATGAAAGTACTTAATGTTCTTGTTTAAGCCAAGTATAAGAAATAAAAACAGAGTAGAGAAATCTGGTACCTGATGTGTTAAGATACTTCCTTTGTGCTTTGTAAATTAATCAGGGAAGATTAATTGAAATAAAGGGCTTGGAGACCATCTTTCAGCTTTAAACAACTTCATGCCTCAAGTAGGCCACGCAAAGAGAATATATAGTTCCTGAGGTAAGTCTATTTAGACATAGTCAGTATATGCGTGTCCACTCCTCAGATCTTCGGGGACTGATTCGCTGAGACAGCATTGTCCCTTGAAAATACAATTTTAATACTTTACCGCCCAAATTATTTCTCTTCATCTGCTGTCTGCAAGCTCAACCTAGTGGTTTTTAAACCCAAATACAATTAATTGCTTTTTATTCATAATATCCAGACCAAATTTCTTTTTTTTTTTTTTCAAGGAAGGCACCCCACCCCTGATTTATAAAATCACAAAACATAAACCTGGAAGTCACTCTACTCTTCTATTCCTACAACAACTATCTTTGCATACCTACTTGAGGCTTTTATTCCACACCTTCTTTCCACAGGTTTGAGAAAACTCAAACCCAGAGACTTAAAGTGTCTCAACTAAGTTCACAAATCAGGAAAAAATTGTTTTAAAAGACAGAAGTAGGCTGAGTCTATGAACACTAATTCAGTTTAAATCCAGTTATTAATAGAGTTGGTTTCCTTCTGCTGAGCCTTCAGGAAATGTTAATGTGGAAAAGAATCTGCTACAAGCAGTCACACAGCGTGTATCTTGATGCAATAAAGAAACTCATAAAGCAGTCAGATCACCCCAAGAACCACTGCATAGAAAGATGTTAAAAAAAATTCTTAAAACTCCAAGTATGGTCTTTGATTGGCGCTGGGGGCTTGTTAGAAATGCAGGACCTCGGGCCCCATCTCAAGAGTACCGAAACACTTATCCCCAGGTCATGTGTACCTGCATTGAAGTTTGGAAAGGACTGTTTTAGATGATCTTGGAAATAGCTTCTAATCTTAAAAGTGTATGTGTTTAAATAACATCAAGAGTGTCTTATTATTCAAAGTAAATTCTGTTGTGAATACTTTCATAAGGTGAAGAATCTCTTTTAAAATAAATTATCTCCAATTTACCTTAGGTGTCAAGGGGGAATTCTCATACATGGATTTCATATTATATAAAATAAGGTCAGTCTAGAAATCATAGAAGTAGAAGCATGAAGAAATAAAATGCTCTCAAAGAAAATATTAGATAAGCAAGACATAAGTTGCTCTATTTGAAAATGTACTTGCTCTACAGTTCATTAGTTCAAAACTGAGTTATATAAAATTTATTTTAATGCAGTCTGAAGTTGGGTGAAATTACTTTTGCACTATTTATAGACAAGGAAGTCTCACAAGTTAAGTCAAAAAAGTATCTTCTTCTTAAAAACACTTTTCAAATTTACAAGTCTCTATTTTCATGCAAGTAATTGCTACATAAGTTAAGGGCACGTATTGTTTGTACACTCCACTAAATACAGATGATTCTTACCTAGTAACTAAAGTTACTTTTAAATGGCAATATTTGGTTTATTCCGTTTGCCTAGCTGCGCACATAAAAATAATAAAACTTTTAAAGCCTGTAAACTATTCATGAATTTAAACAAATTCAAATTAGCCAGCATGACTGAATTTTAATTGATTACTCACTTAATATCTGAATCTTTTCTTCTCCTAAGATCTTTCAAAAGTGCTTAAGGACAATGTCACCATTTTTATTTTATGAGCTTCTAAATACCCAAACCAAAAAGACAGTATGATTTTCCTTTCAAAGCTAAATTAATCTCCTGCATGTAAGTAAGACCAATGTCTTAACCCATAGTTTCAACGTTTTATGTTGTAAAGCAAAGATCTTTATAGTTTTAAACATACAATTTTATGACTTCTAAATACATGTTGCCCTGTAGGTGTATTTCAACAATAACTCCATTTTCAGTGGCTGTTTGCAATCTACAATGATGGACTTTGGTGAATATTTTGAGGAATTTGCATAAAACAGAATTGTTGCTTATAAAGTAAAGAATAAAAATAATTTTATAGAATTATTCATACAATAATAAATAATGACTGCACTGGTTTTTATAATATGATACAGATCATCTGTGAGCGTAAGAAAAGTGCTGGGTTACATGCCTACAACTTCCATTTATCTATATCTATTATCTTCCTTTAAAAAGACATTAATTTACAAAATGCATGTATTTTTATGATTACTACTGTTGGATCACTGTGAAACCTGCATTTTGCAGATTTCTATTGGCCTGTGTCGTTCTATCATTTTAAAAATCTATGACCACCCTGGTAACTATAATTTTACCTGACTTTTTATACTGCTTCTGAACCTTAAGGTTTTCAAACAGTGTGACACATAACTCCAGTGGAGCATACAGCATATGTTTTTATTGTATTTAAGCCTTTGGAATTTTTATATTTACTTCATACATTTCATACATTTAAACTTTCACTAAATAAAGAGTCCTAAAGTCAATCATAACAAACATTCTGGCCATTTTCTTCATGTATCAGATAGCTAATAAAGAGTGTGGAATATCATTTATTTAGGGACCTGACCTAAAATAAACTTTCTAAGTTCCTGAAAGTTATGATCAGACTTACGCACTAAAAAGAGTTAAAGAATGAACTACTCACTTCTATAAATATATCATTTATAACAATCTAAATAAAAACAGAACAAAATATTTTCTGACCTTCCTAGAGAATAAGCAATGCTAAGGAGTGCGTTAAGGAGGAAGAAAGTTAAAAGTAAACAGCACTTATACATGGTTTAATAGTTGTCTCTTAGGACACTATTTTATGATGATCGTACGGAAAAGAAATTTTCTTCTGACTGCCTGTGCTGGGTAAATATTACCTCAGATAAATGCCATATTTTGACTAAATAAGTCTGTATAAACATAAGACTATTTTATGTTGGTTTCCTTAGTTTCCTTAGTTTTTCTGCATTAATTCAAAATTCAAACCATGATTCCCCCTAAAACACTCTATAAAATAGTATTCATGACTTCATACAGTGAGGATGATATTTTCCTTTATAAATGCCACATAAAATCTGTGGTAAATTTTTAAATAGAAAAATTGTGAAAATCCCAATATAACCACAGATTGCCCTCCATCCCCTGTCCAATAAATTCTAACTTTAGGTTTTTACTATCTGACAGAAATCCTTTACAGTCTTGAGGGAAAAAAGCAGCCTTTTGTTTCTTATGCATTTGTCTGTGTGACTTTCTCTTTCCCAGTTGAGAATGAATTGAGGATAAACATCATAATTTATATTGCATAGGGAAAATTTGAGGAGTATATTTCCTCCAGAAATAATACTCAAAAAACTTAAAAGAGAATTTTACCATTGAGGAAGAAAAGAAACAAATGAGAAAATGTTTTTTAATATACATGTAGTTACCAAAAATATACTAGAGCCTAAAACAATTAACCATCTACTAAAAAAAAAAAAAAAAAAAAAAAAACTATTTTAAACTGACTTCAAATGTGATAGTCATGAATGAGTTTATTAAGCTTACTAAGGTTAAAGCTTGACTTCCATATATGTCCTTCTGTTGGAATATAAGTTTAACTTTTTCAGTCAATTACTAATATTAGCAGTTGCTACCAGATGTAGGAATTTATTTAAATGAGCTCCAAAAATCTCACATTTAATTTCATATTAAAGTCTAGAAACAACAGATATTCATGCTTGGGACTTTTTAATAAGAGGAAAATCCTGTTGTCATATATTACATAATTGACAACATATCAGTGGAAAATTTTCTGCCTAGAAAACAATACAGGGAACAGATAGCTAATATTGTGTTGTCTATTCTAAGTAAATACAGGCTAACTGACTTACATACTAAAATACATTCATCTGAGAGGGACCAGTCTCTCTGTTACATATAAAATGAAATTTTGGTTTCTTCTTTATTAACTAAAGTGAATTATTATATTGGCACCCCATGATATCACTGCTCCTCATGTAGTACGCTTCTAGACCTATGTACCATTCTATGTACTCAGTGCTCTCTCTCTCCCATTTTCTTATTTTTGCAATTATCTTGGAGAAAGATTTTTAGAGGTAGAAATATTTTATGCACATGCAGTATTTCCTATTCAAGTTTGTGAACTTGAGTCTGGGGTTTTTGAGTTCCAAAGATGAGAGCTGAAAAAATTAATACAAATAAAATCAGTGTCCTGTCCAGTAGATGATTCGAAGCTCCCTCCTTCTGCTGTGTTCTAGATCAAACATATACTCCAGACTGTGACAACAGAAAATACAGGAAAGCAAAATATTGCGTTCAGTAGTGAAAGAGAATATTTGTCACCTGTCAGGTAGATCCCCATTAACCAAATAAAATAAGAAACCACATCATCTCTTCTTTAACAGGAGGATGGTCACAACAAATGATTTTTGAGCTGAGGATAAAATAGAGATACACTGATGAGCATCTTCAAGGCTTCTTAGGGACATTAAATGGCCACCTACCAAAACCGGACAGAAGAAACACATTGATCTCCTTCATGTACTTTTGGAATATTCGGGCATCTTAGGGAGGAACTAGCAATTTTGTACTTTGAGATAACAGTAAAAGCTATATATTAAACTGTTTCAAACCCACTTCAGGAAAGAAAAAAAAGTATATAAAATTTTTAGCTGTCATTTCGGGGCATCTCGGTGGCTCAGAGGGTTAAAGCCTCTGCCTTCAGCCAAGGTCATGATCTCAGGGTCCTGAGATCAAGCCCCACATCGGGCTCTCTGCTCAGGAGGGCACCTGCTTCCCACCCCCCTCTCTCTCTGTCTGCCTCTCTGCCTACTTCTGATCTCTGTCTGTCAAATAAATAAATTAAATCTTTAAAAAAAATAAAGCTGTTCCTTTATATACATCACAGACTCTAATGTTAAAAGTTAATTATAAAAGCAATATTAACAGTTAACAAGGAATATGGATTATATCTGGACTCATGATTTTGGTGTTTTCAGAGCTCACTATCTCTCATACTTACCCTTTAACATACTGCTGAGTTGTGGAGTTTATCTGGCTTTTCAAATGCAATTTATTTTTTCTTTATTTGCACATTAATTATTAAAAACCAAAAAAAAAAAACAGACATGAAGAAATATTCTGAGATACAATGCTTTCTGTGCCCCAATGATTAAAATGTTAATAAAGTGGACAAAAAAATTTTCAAGAATATGAGACAATGAACAATGAACAAGAGGAAAGAAGGTAAAAAAAAAAAAACTTGAATGATGTGATCTGTCCATGTCCATTACCAAAACTAAAGATTATTCATTGCAGGTGTAGCATAGCACATACTTCAAATAAACCCCAATCACCCCCTCACCCTGAGTCAGCCTAAGGACAGACTGGAAACTGCCTTGTGGATACTTCTCTTAGAAAATGGTTTCCCTGAATCAGCTAATAGCAAACATGATCTAGTTAGTAGTTAGAAAGTATTTTCTTAAAAATTATCCACAATATTGGCTTGTTTAAAAAGTGAGGGTTTATTGACAACATAGATCCTGTGGGGTAAGCCAGCGACCATAAAGATGCTACAGTATGCCTAATACTAAAAATTGTAATCTATTTATCATTTAGCAGCTTCATTAAATAACTTTCCATATAGGTAATCAAATGTTTCTTTTCTTTTCCAATGTAGGTAAACTTGAACTCGGAGAGTTAGAATGAATAAATCTGGGGAAGGGAAATCTAAATTATAAGCCATTCTTTACGGATCCACGAATCACCCTTGCCAAAGTTCAGGTAGGAGAGAAAATTATTTGCTTCTGCTGAGAAACTGGTATGATTTCAATGTGGATAACAAAAATGATCTGCTTTGAGTACCAGTATATAGAAAGCCAAATTTATCGATCACCTTTATTAATTTTTTTTTCCAGATCCTAGGCCTATGTACTTCCCATTCCTGCTCTTCTGTTATAATTTTTATTTTCTTTGCTCCTATGTTTTTATAAACTGCCTTGCTCTCCAGGGAATAGCTACATGCAATATTCCGTGTGTCTTTCCAGATTGGTCCCCACCATCGCCATAACCCAAGCCCATAAGCCCACATACCATGTGAAAGCTTCCTTGTTTCAGCTCTCCTCTTTCCATACTTACACTTCCATATATGCAATATTGTTCCTCTCCAACTTAAAGAAAAATTAATTCAGAGTGACTCTCATAAAATTGTGAAGGAAGATCTGTCTTTGCCCCTATCCTCCTTAGGGTCTTCCTATCAGGCTATCAGGAGCCCCACCATAAAGAGCACCAGCCTCTACTCAATCTCTGTCCTCCCTCAGCTCCACTGCCTCCCTTTCACCCAATTTCTCCATTCCTCCTCCAAAGCTTGTTTGGAATTGTTCATTTCAACAATAGCTTTGCAGCAAAACCTGAAGTGGCTTTATGTAGTTAGTGTTGGTCTCTCAATATGTCCCTGACATTGAATGAAGCCCAATTTCTCCTCAAATGCAGATGGCTAGTGTTTTCTAATTTACATAGGGTTTGTACCCTTATCTCATTTATTCAAGCAGAATCATATGCATATATATATATATACTACATTTACTTTAATATGTGCACATATTTCTCAAAAAGCATTATGCATAGAATTCACATCAATTGTGTTTATTTCTCAGAAAGCATGTTGAAGAAACATTCTAGTCTCATTTTTTGTCACATAGGAAATATGGTGGTTTTAAGAAAATGTTTTTTCATATTAAATGTAGGGCATTAATTGGTCTAAATATTCCTGGCAGAGTTTCTGCACCTCTAATTAAATTCCAAACAGGCTTCACTTCTCAGAAAACACACGTATTAATGCCCTAAATCTAAACCAAAGCAGATGAAATGCTGCATCTTAACGAGTCAAGCACCATTGACGCGCCTTCCTAAATTTGGAGTCACTCCACCCGCAGGCTGCACAGGGCTTCCCATTCAGCTGCAGTTGCTGCTGTTTCACATGCTGAAGATTTCCATGTTGCCCTTTGTATCATTTTAACAAGTAATTATTGTGTTCAGATACCTTCCTGCAGGATCCTAATTTTCCCTCATTAGCTTTTGGTTCTATGGTATTCAAAGTTCATTCCTCTTTGTTTTCAGAAAGTATTTTGTTTTTTTCAGAAAGTATTTTTAAACAACTTGAAGTTAACATCAGGCATAAAGAGTTCTATTTGTTTTATATTTGTTACATTGAAGAATAATTTCTCTAAGCTTCTATGTTGAGAAACATACCACTCCTCTCTACCCCTAGATATATTCAAAACGGGCTCAATAAATCTTATCCTTTTATTTAAAGTTTTAAGAAATAGTAATTAATCACCATGATTTAGCAGTTAATAATTACTGAGACAATTATTTCAATAAATCAACACAAAAGATCTCACAAATGAAAGGGTTTTCTGGGTTAACACTGTAAAAACTTTATAGTCCTGAATTGTTTCCTGATTATTCTACTATTAATTATTTAAACAATGTATCACAGCTTAAGTACAGATGTCATTTTACATTTGTCCAACTCATTAACTTAATAACCAGATAAGAAAGCAGTACAATGACAAAACATGTCATTTTCTCCAATACTCACATGAAACTTTTTAATAACTCCTCCATATACAGAAAAATTTACTTACTTGATTATGCATTTTACCCTTATTTTGAAAATTAATCAAAACAAAAGGAGACTTGGCATAGCCAAAAATTTTGGAAAAGCCAAAATCCTTTCCAAAAAGATTTTTTAAATACTATGAAATTTGGTCTGGGTATAGATGGCAACATTTTATAATAACACGAACTATGGAGCTAGAACCATAGTTTTTATCTACGAAGAAATATTATTTTGGTGCAAAACTCTCAGTTCAGTCCAAAAAAAAAATTGTTATATTTAAAACAACCTGTAACTAAGCAGTTAGTTATCAAATGATTCCCAGTCGATTAATTGAATATAAAGTACTCTTTGCCTACACAAATAAACCATGCCAACAATTTAAGATTAATTGCTAGAGTATGTGAAATTTTCCTTAAGGTTAAGTTTAGAGCTGACATGCTAAAATTATTATTAAAATGGCCATTGATCACAATGATCA
Source organism: Mustela nigripes (assembly GCF_022355385.1). NCBI lineage: Eukaryota > Metazoa > Chordata > Mammalia > Carnivora > Mustelidae > Mustela > Mustela nigripes. Next base: position 193,257,864 of record NC_081558.1, read on the forward strand.
GTCAATTAAATTAGAAAACTAAATGATAGAAGTCGATCAGCTGCTAAAGCTAACAATAACTGGTTTGGAGTTGAGAAAGCACAAATTGCCTTTTTAACTGAAACCACTGCAAGAAAACAAAACAGCTCCAAAGCATATCCCAACAGAATTACATGACCGAAAGTTATTTGCATATATAAAAGAGCATCCAGATTCAGGTGTATATGTAGAACCTTCCGTGTAGAACCCATACATAATTGGTTTTTAAGAAAAACTGGCATATTCTCCTGACCAAACTCCAGAGACTACCATTAAATTAACAGCTATATGGAAGGCTTTTAAAAGATAGCTAAATCTCTCATTAGCAGCTTCAAGACTTGGAAAAAAATTAAGCTGAGTACTGCAAATAAAAGGAATCATTTTTTTCTTTCTACCCAAAAGAAGTTTTTGCTATGTTTCCGAATCTGTCCCACTTCCGGCCTAAAATACTTACTTAGAACTGCTCTTTTGTGTTATTTTTTTTTTTTTCAAATTTCACTAAATGATCCTAGAAATCAATAAGGATTTAAATCATCATGAATAATGATGGAGTCCGACTGATATGCTATTAAAGCAAAAATAACTTACATTTGTAACACTAGTTATAAATAATAATAGAACATTAAAGAGTTTTATTAGAAGAAAAATTGCCTGAAGACTCCCTTCTGTCAGGTTAACCTTCTAGAATTTCTCAGACAAATCAAATTATTCTACAAACCCAAAGCCAATATCCAAGTCTGTTTATAAAAATCACCAACTCAAAATGCAACTGTTTGTCCTTCTCATTTAAAATTTAAAAATGGTCTCTTGGTCTCTTTGTGTTTTAGCTGAATTTGTGCACAGTACATTGTTGTTTCAGCTCAAAAACCTCCTGTGTGGCAAAGGGCTTGGCAGCCCAGAGAAAGGCAGTGAACACTGTTGAATTCAGTGCAGTGCATTTGTTAACACAAGGAAGCATGAATAATATTTGGAGATCTAGCACACCTTAGTGGAAACAATTAAAACTACAACTGTTTTGAAGACATTTAAATTTTCAATTCCATTGTTTTAGTGAAATTCCATTTTACCTAAATAGAGGGACTGTGTTTAAATGTTTTTTCTCAAACTGATATGTTTCTTCCCCAAACTCACCACAGATTAAAAAAAAAAAAAAAAAAACTTTGATAATAAGCCTCTAAAAATAGAAATCATTCTTTTTTGTCAGAATTTCAGAATGTAAGTATTGGTACAATGTCCTTGAAGCTATCAAATTAGGGGCAATACCATCATGGTTAAATGCAAAGTGTCTGCTTTTTCTTGTTAAATGATTGCTGAGGTTTTGACCTTCAAAAACTTGTCAAGTCAGCTCTTGGACTACTTCAAAGACTTGGTTTCAAACATGCTGTACATGTTCTACTATTAATGGCCGACTCTCCTTTACTTCATACTACTAAGATGTCATCAAGAAAGAGAGTAGAAAAGACATCATAAATATCCATTCTGGACAATTTCAAATTTTTTTTTAAAGATTTTATTTATTTATTTATTTGACAAAGAGAGATCAGAAGTAGGCAGAGAGGCAGGCAGAGAGCAAGGAGGAGGCAGGCTCCCTGCTGAGCAGAGAGCCCTATGTGGGGCTCGATCCCAGGACCCCGGGATCATGACCTGAGCTGAAGGCAGAGGCTTAAACCACTGAACCACCCAGGTGTCCCCTGGACAATTTCAAAAGCTTTCAATTTTATCTTCTGTTCTATCATCCTCCATCTTAGAGTTGAGATAGGTAAAGCATTCAAAAATAAATAGAAAACATTCATTCTAAAATATGAAGAAAATTAGCCCCGTTCACATCTAGCTCCATTGACACGTGTATTTCTAAAAATCAGGATATAATAATTACAGAGTCTTAGGTAAAATATACTTGCTTATTATCCAGGCATCGCAACTATCTGCTACATGACTGAAAACTAGAAAGGAAGCAAATATGCTTATCAACAATTAAATATTTTGGAGTAAGTAACTTCCAAAATGGCAGAGTAAGCAAGTGTTCTCCCCCCCCCCCCCAAAAAAAAACAGTGATACAACGAAAGAAAATTGTAAAAACAAACAAACAAATAAACCAAACCAAAATAAAACACTATTTTAGGACTCTGGAAATTAGCCAAAGGCACTCAACACATTGAAATGCATTTATTCAGGAAAAACCTCCAGAAAGAACAGTGGGTGTCTACATCACTTTTGTCTGGGCTGCTCTCTTCCTCAATGTCCTCCAGCTTAGTTGTCATGGTAGATATATGAGGGCATGCAAGCTGTGAGAAACCACTGCTTTGTTGCTGGAGGGGGCTCACTTGGTTTAGAGTAGAGCACTGAGCAATTCCATGCCTGTGGGAATTGTCCAAAATAGTAGCCATCTCTGTAACAAACAAACAGGAAGGCCAGTGGCAAAGCTGTCTTGAGATAGTAGTTCTGGTCAGAGGAAGCAACAAAATGGCAAACTAGCCAATAATAATAACAATAACAACAAGATTGAGGAATGAGACAACCATAGTCCCGCAGTCTCATTCAAGTGAGATTGATAAATTCTGACAAAGCTCTGGAAATCTGGAAGCCTTGTAAAGGCTACACTTCTACAGGTGAAACCGGAAAGGACCCAAGCTATCCACTCATTCCTAGATGAACATTCTTGAGGCCTTGTGTATGCACCCAAGAGAATTGAGAGGGCCTGGAAGAAAGTAAAAGCTGGGGCAGACTTGTAAACTGCTTGAATTTTGGTATGTTCCTGAACACACAAATCAATGTGAAGAAAGTTGAGGTCTTACTGGGTCAACATGTTTGAACACAGTTTCTAAACAATCACTGGCTGACCGCTAAACTATGTTGTCACAGAGCCTCCTAGGGGGAGGCCAGGATTAAGAATATGAACAAGAATTTTTTTTATTTGTGCATACGGTAGAAGAAAACAGATTCCAGGGTGTCTGGGTAGCTCAGTCAGTTAAGCAGCTGCCTTCAGCTCGCTCATGATCTCAGGGTCCTGGGCTCAAGCCCCAAGTCAGGCTCCCTGCTCAGTGGGGAGTCTGATCCTTCCTCTCCCTCTGCCACTCCTTCCCCACCCCACTCCCACTCTCTCTCTTAAATAAATAAATAAAATCTTTAAGAAAAAAAACAAAAAGAAATCAGATTCCATATATTTAGTCTAGGCAAGTTGCTAAACAGACATACACACAAATACACACACACACACACACACACACACACACACATCGTTACCACCACCACACAATATCAACAACAATCCACAGGGGAAAACGTCTGAATTCAGAGTTGCTACAATACATTATCTAAAATGATTATCAGTAACAACAAAAACATCAAGATATGATGTTTACATATTTAAAGAACTGTAGGAAAACACGATAACGAATTATCTAAAATAGAGTCTTGGGGGGGTGTCTGGGTGGCTCAGTGGGTTAAAGCCTCTGCCTCATGACCTCTCAGGTCATGATCCCAGAACCTGGGATCAAGCCCCACATCAGGCTCTCTGCTCAGCAGGGAGCCTGCTTCCCTTCCTCTCTCTCTGCCTGCCTCTCTGCCTACTTGTGATCTCTGTCTGTTAAATAAGTAAATAAAATCTTTAAAAAAAATTAAAAAATAAAATAGAGTCTTGGGGCACCCAGGTGACTCAGGGAGTTAAGTATCCAAATCTGGATTTCAGATTCTCTCTCTCCATCTCCTTCTGTCCCTCCTTACATGCATGTGAGTATGCACATTCTCTCTCTCTCTCTCTCTCTCACACACACACACACACACACACACACACACAAAGGCAAAGTAGAGTCTCAATTTAAAAACTGCAATTATGAAAACAAACCACAGGAATTGTGGTGTTGGAAAGCACAATAACTAAAGTGAAAAATTTGCTAAAGTAATTCAACAGTAGATTTGAGATGACAACAACAATAACTGGAAAACTTGAAAATAGATCAATAGAAATGATCTAATCCAAAGAACTGAGGGTAAAAAATATAAAGAAAATGAACAGAGCTTCAGAGGCCTGTGGGACATCATCAAGACTATAAACATAAGCATGATTAGAGTCCCAGAAGGAGAGGAGAGAAAGGGTCAGAAAAATATCTGAAGAAATAATAGCCAAAAAATTCATAATTTTGATGAAAATATTAGTATACAGATAAAAGCTCAGTGCACATCAAGTAAAATAAATACAAAGTTATCCATAGTTAGGCACATCATAGTCAAAATGTTAAATGCCAGAAGACAAAAAGGAAGTTTTGAAATCAGCAAGAAAAATTCAACTAAATATGTATAGATTTACAGCTAACATCTCATAAGAAACAGAAAAAGCCAAAAGACAGTGGGATGCTATATTTAAAGTACTGAAAGAAAGAAAAAAACAAAAAACAAAAAACTAACAAAGATGGAGCCTGTGCCCAGAAAAGTATTCCTTCAAAAATAAACTTGAAATAAAGATATTCCCAGACTTTAAAAAAAGAAAGAAAAATTAAGCAAGTATGTTCCTAGCAGACTTGACATAATAAGAAAGTCCTTCAAGCTGAAATGCAATATGATTCAGTAACACCTGAATCCACACAAAAAATTAAAGAGTACCAAAAAAGATAAATGTGTGGAAATTATAAGAGAATGAATAAATACATTTTCTTCATTTCTTCTCTCAAATGACCTAAAATAGTAAGGCTGCATAAAACAGTCTTTATAAAACTGCCATTCCTAGAATTCTGGGAAGATTGCAGAGTAGGAAGCACCAGTAATCTATCTTGCCACCTACACACCACTAGCAGTGTAACTGGCAGCATTTCTCTCATGTAACTGTTTTGGAACTCTAGAGAGTATTGGAGACTTGTAACTCCCAGGGAAGGGGTAAACCATAGTTAATTTCAGTCAATTTCAGCTCTTAGCACAATAGCAGCTACCTGTCTTCCACCACTCAGCCACATGGCAGTTTGGAGCAGCTTGCAAGCAGCTTGAGAGAACCAGGATCGGCAGTAAGCATTTTGTCCTACGAGTATCAGGCATTGGTGCATCTTCGATCATTGATTGCTGCTTCTAATCATAAGCGTGCAGACCCAGAGGTAGGGAGCCCTTGGTGCACCCCCTCCCTACTGTTGCAAGTCCCTCATCCTCCTGCTGAAGCAATTTCCAGTCAAAAGTGACAGAAGTGGGTCCCTCTTTTCAATATCACTTTAAATATAAATGGATTAAACTCTCCAGTCAAAAGAAAGTAATAGGAAGAGCAAATTAAAGACACATGATCCAACTACACGCTGTCCAGAAGACAGTCACTTTAGATAAAAAGATAAAAATAGATTAGAATCAAAAGGATGGGAAGAGACAGTCCATGCAAACAGTAACCAAAAGAGAGCAAGCGTGGCATACGAATATCAGACAAAATGGACCTTAAATCAAAACCGTTTACATATGATTCACAGACCTGTACTCCTGAAGGAAATAATACATTACATGTTAACAAAAAAAGAGTTTACAAAAAGCAAAGGGAGACCATTACTTATTAATAAAAGATTCTATACAGTAAGATACAACAATTATATACATTTACACATATAATAACAGACCATCAAAATATATGAAGCAAATATTGGCCAAAATTAAGAAACTGACAGTTTACAATGACTGCTGGAGACTTTAGTACCCCACTCCTGATAATGGTTAAAATAACCAGACAATAGATAAGTAAGGAATGGAGGACTTAAAGAACACCATAAACCAACCAGATCTGAGAGACATAAGCAGAACACTCTACCCAACAACAACATACCCATTCTTCTCAAGTACACATGGAGCATTCTTAAGGATAAGACATATGTTGAATGTCAAATCAAGTCTCAAAAGATTTGAAAAAGGGAGCCAGGGTGGCTCAGTCAGCTGAATGTCTGCCTTCAGCTCAGATCATGATCTCAGGGTCCTGGGATCTGTCCTTGCTGGGCTCCCTGCTCAGCGGGGAGCCTGCTTCTCCCTCTTCTCCTGCCTCCCTACCTCATGCTCTCTCTCTCTCTCTGTCTCAAATAAACAGATAAAAAATTTTAAAAAGATAGTTGTCACACAGATTATCTTCTCTGACCCCAAGAGGTGAAGTTAGAATGCAGAATAAACCTTATATTTATGGTCAATTGATTTCTCACAAATATACTATGGCAATTCCATGGGTTAAAGACCGTCTTTTCAAGAAATGATGTGGGAAAATTGAATATTCATATGCAAAAAGATTAATTTAGATTCTTACCTCACACAATATTTTAAAAATGGAATACAGACTCAAATGTAAGAGTGAAAGCTATAAAATTTCTAGAAAAAAGCATATGAGAATAACTTTATGATCTCAGATCAGACAAAAGTTTTTATATACAATTCCAAAAGCACAATATACATAAGAAAAAGTAATAATTGGACTGCATCCAATGTAAAAAATTTGCACTTCAAAGACACTATTTAAAAAAACAATGAAAGAACAAGTCACAGACAGGGAGAAAATATTTGCAAACCATATATCTGAAACAGGAATATATCCAAAACATACGAAGAAAAAAAAATTTTTTTGATGGGCAAAGGATTTGAACACTACACCAAAGAAGATATATGAATGATAAATAGATGAAAAGATGTTCAACATTATTCACCATTAGGACAGTACAAATTAAAACCAAACCAAGATACTACTTCACATCCACTAGACTGTCTATAATAAAAGACAATAACAAATACTGGTAAGGATTATAGAAATATTGGAAACCTCATTTATTGCTGGTGGGAATATAAAATGGCACAGCCACTTTAAAAAGATTTTGGCAATTTCTTTAAAAATGTCAATATAAATATATTATACAATCTGGCAATTTCACTTTTATGAAATTACCCAAAAAAGAGGAAATATAACCAAAGACTTACATGTGAAAGTTCACTGCAGCATTATTTGTAGTAGCCAAAAGCTAGAAACAATCTAATGACCATTTACTGGTGACTAAATAAAATGGAATATTATTCAGCAATCAAAAGAATAAACTATTAAAATATGCTATCATTGGGACGCCTGGGTGGCTCAGTTGGTTAAGCAGCTGCCTTCGGCTCGGGTCATGATCCCAGCGTCCTGGGATCGAGTCCCACATCGGGCTCCTTGCTCCGCGGGGAGCCTGCTTCTCCCTCTGACTCTGCCTTCCACTCTGTCTGCCTGTGCTCGATCTCGCTCGCTTTCTCTCTGACAAATAAATAAATAAATAATCTTTAAAAAAATAAAATAAAATAAAATAAAATATGCTATCACAAGAATAAGCCTCAAAAATATTATGCTAAATGAACGAAGCCAGAACAAAGGACCAAAGGATACTGTGTGGTTCCATTTATTTAAAATGCATGGAGAAGGGGACACCTGAGTGGCTCAGCTGGTTAAGCGCTGGTCTCTTGGTTTCAGATCTCAGGGTTGAGAGATGGAGTCCTGCTTCAGGCTCCACATTGTGCACGGTGCCTGCCTAAGATTCTCTCTTTCCCTGTCCCTCTGCTCCTCCTCTCTCCCGTTTGCACATGTGTATGTGTGCTCTCTCTCTAAGAAAAATAAAATTTTAAAAAATGCCCAGAAAAGACAAATTGATAGAATAGAAGCAGAACAGTGGTTGCCTGGGGTCAACAGTGAAAGTGGAGCTTGGCTCCAAAAGAACACAAGGACTTTTTTGAGCTTGTGGAAATGGTATAAACCTGGATTGTGAATATTGTGGGAAATCTCTACAAATTTACTAAAAATCTTTAAAGTTTACACTTACAACTGGTGAGTTTTAGATTAAGAAAATTCAATAAAATCAAAAAATACAGCACTGGAAAATCCATATGCTAAATATCATAAATTTTATTCAAAGGAGGGCCTCCAGGGACTCTTGTATGAAAATTGACTCATTTTTGTTTCTCTAGAATTCTAACAAACTTTAATTCTCAGCCATTTCTTGATTAAGAAAAAACTGAATGACAAGATGGGATCAGGAAGGAGACAAACCATAGGAGACTCTTAATCTGGGACGCCTGGGTGGTTCAGTGGGTTAAAGCCTCTGCCTTCAGCTCAGTTCATGATCCCAGGGTCTTGAGATCGAGCCCCGCATCGGGCTCTCTGCTCCACAGGGAGCCTGCTTCCTCCTCTCTCTCTGCCTACTTGTGATCTCTGTCTGTCAAATAAATAAATAAAAATATTTAAAAAAAAAAAAAGAGAGAGAGAGAGAGACTCTTAATCTCACAAAACAAACTGGGAGCTGCTGGGGGGCAGAGGGTAGGGACTGGATGGCTGCCTTATGACACTGGGGAGGGTATGTGCTATGGTGAGTGCTGTGAAGTGTGTAAGCCTGATGATTCACAGACCTGTACCCCTGGGGCAAGTAATACATTATATGTTAATAAAAATAATTTTAAAAATAAAATTAAATTTAAAAAAAAGAAAAGAAAACAACTGAATGATGACTTCTATAATATATGGGAAGCCAGAGAACAAAAATGACAATTGATAAACAGAAGAGAAAATAAGGAAACCTGCCCATGATCTTTAAAAGTACAATCCTGGGGCACCTGGGTGGCTCAGTCAGTTGAGCCTCTGCCTTTTGACTCAAGTCATGATCTTGGGGTCCTGGGATCCAGAGGTCCATATGGGATCAAGGTCCGTATCGGGCTCCCTGCTCAATGAGAAGCCTGCTTCTCCCTCTCTCTCTGCCCCTCCCCACTGCTCATGTTCTCTCTCTGTCAAATAAATAAATAAAATCTTTTTATAAATAAATATTATAAATAAAAGTGTGATCCTCTGTGGCTGTTTAGTTCAGGTATAAACAACACAATCTTCTTCAATTTATTTGTCCTTAGTGGTACCCCTGAATTCCTTCTCGCTTCTTTTTTTTTCTTTTTTTTTTTTTAAGATTTTATTCATTTAGGGGCACCTGGTGGTTCAGTGGGTTAAAGCTTCTGCCTTCAGCTCAGGTCATGATCTCAGGGTCTTGGGATCGAGCCCTGCATCGGGCTCTCTGCTCAGCAGGAAACCTGCTTTCTCCTCTCTCTCTCTCTCTGCCTGCTTCTCTGCCTACTTGTGATCTTGTCTGTCAAATAAATGAATAAAATCTTTAAAAAAAAAGATTTTATTCATTTATTTGAGAGAAAGTAAGAGAACACACGAAGGGAGAACAGCACAGGGAGAGAAAGAAGAAAGCTCCCTGCTGAGCAAGGAGCCCTAGGCTGGGATCAATCCCAGAACACTGGGATCATGACCTGAGCTGAAGGCAGACGCTTAACTGAATGAGCCCCCCAGTGACCCAGACTTCTCACTTCTGAATTATTTCTTTTAAAGTGGACAGACAGGAAAAGAGAAAAGCAGAGGCAAAAGCTTTGTCTTGTGTTTGGATCCAGAATTAAATATATCACCACCACTGTCTTCAGTATTTCTTACTAAAATTTTTTGCTTGTTCTCTCTCAAGCTGGATACATTCTCAAACAATTCCATTAATGGTGTCCAGAGGTGAGGGCACCTAGATGGCTCAGTTGGTTGAGAGTTGGACTCTTGATTTCAGCTCAGGTCCTGGTTGTGGGATGAACCACGTCTCTGGCTCTTTGCTCAAGGTAGAGTCTGCTTCAGAGTCTCTCTCCTGCTCTCTCTCTCTCTCAAATAAATAAATAGATAAAATCTTTTTTTAAAAAATGGTATCCAGAGGCTTCTACAACTTTAAGTCACTCTAATACAACTTTAAAATAATGAGAGGGCTGTCATTCTGTTGTAAAGTGAAAGAAAGCAGATAGGCCATGAAAAGGAAGTAAGAAAGCGACTGAAATACCACAGCACGGCTCTTGGGCAGATTAATTGCTTAAGAGTGCTTCTGGAAGTTGTAGATACAATAATTAATTTCCTTACAATGATCCACGATGAGATCCTGTAGAAAACCTTCACAGACTCCAGGAATGTGCGTACTTCAGTTTAAAGATTACAGTATTTGAAAACTCTAGCTATAAAGACTGTTTTTTGTTGTTGTTGTTGTTGTTGTTTTTAATTTTTTAAATTTATTTATTTGACAGACAGAGATCACAAGCAGGCAGATAGAAAGGAGGAAGCAGGCTCCCTGCTGAGCAGAGAGCCCGATGTGGGGCTCAATCCCAGGACCCTGAGATCATGACCTGAGCCGAAGGCAGAGGCTTTAAGCCACTGAGCCACCCAGGCGCCCCTAAAGACTGGTGTTTTATTTTACTAGATGTATCTTTAGTTCAAATTGATATTTTTCCAATTCTTACCCTAGAGACAAATTGCTAAATGGTAGAAAGTATTAAATTCATATTTAAAATTGCCTAACTGATGCAAAAAAAAAATTTATTGGGGAATAGCTGTGTAATACATTATAAAACCAGTAACTGACTACTCAGCTTTCGTTTAAATCTATGGCAGTTTCTCAACCTTGACACTTGGAAGCTCCAGCCTGGAAAAATCTGTGTTATGGGGCACTGGCTTGTGCACTGCAGGATGTGTGGTAGCTACCCAGACGTCTACCCACTTGCTGCCATTGGTAACCCGCTCACAACCTACCCTACCCCACAACAACCAAAAATAGGTCCAAACATTGCCAAAAGTCCCTGTCAGGCAAAATAACCTCCAGCTGAGAACAACTGGGCTAGACTATCTTGCAGTTTTGTTTTGTTTTGTTTTGTTTTTGAGAGAGAGAGAGAGAATGCAAGCTGAGGGAGGAGACGGAGAACCTTAAGCCTACAGAACTCAATCTCCTTCTAACTCTATCTTCTCTGAAACCTAAGTAACTACTTGAACATTCTGTACCTCTGGATGAAAGTTCTCTTCATTTCTGTGATTTGAATGAAAGTCCCAACTTTCTTAAGACCATACTTTTATAAGCCTCTTAAACCGAGGTTGCTTGTTCAGTATTGGAAGGTGAGGCCGACAAGCTCCTCACTCTTACCTCCCTTCCTTTTCTACCTCTTTTGTTTATAACAGAACAAAAACACTACTGCCTTGAGGTTCCTGCCGTTTGGCCATTACGTGGGTTTCTAGCTCACATCTGACTATAAAATCAATTCCCCATCCTCTTTATTGTCACCTTTGGCCTCATATTCTCTTCCGGTGCATGAATCCTCGGCTTTCTTTCCAGGCTGAGTTTTATCATCCATCCAATTCCTCCTTCCCAATAAGCCAAAATGACCCATGCAAAAATAGAGCTCTCTCCAGTCCTCTCATGCATCAGCAACTCCTCACTGACCTTAAGATAATATTAAAACCTCTTCACGTGGTATACAAATCCCTTTAGAGTCTGGCTCATTCTAATTTCTTCTACCATGATCTCATAAACACAAAAGCACATGCAGATGCAATGCTCCGCTCCACGTATGCTCAAGTTCTTTCAGTTCCCTAAATGCACCTCATTCTTTCTTGCACCTAGACTATTACATGCAGCAGTCCTATCACTTGAATACTTCTTCCTCCCTTTCATCATCTAGCCAATGTCTATTCATCCTTTAAGTCTCAGTTCTGAACTCACTCTTCCCCAGCTTCCCCCAATCATCCTGCCGACCCATATCATATATCCACCAAAGTACTTCCATATCACTTAGCACTTCTCCACAAATGAGTAAAGGCTCGTTTACTTCTCTTTACCACTAAAATGTAAACTAAGAAAGTTGGGACTCTGTTCATCACTAAATTCCCAGGGCTTATTGAGAATCTATCCCATAGTCAAAACTAAATATATATTTGTTGAGTGAATGAAAGGATGTTATTGTACCATCATCTGAATAATTTATGGCAAGCTCAAATTTAATTTGGATTTATTTTGAGGCTATAAAATGTTTTAAATATATTTATTTTCCTATATAGTCTTCCATTCCCTTCCATGTATGGAAACATCAGAGAATACTTCATACTTGTGAAACTCTCTAGGCCATTACTATCCTATCCAGGAATTTCTGATTATGATAGTACAGTAGGCCTACTGAAACAAAACAAAAAACCTCCTACTTTCACTTAGCTACCCCCATATTTCATCATGGGGTTAAAGCCAACTTGAGGAAAATGTTTATTCCAACCATATCTTCAAAACCTGCTTGGAGGAGAAAAGGACAGAATCTAACATTTCTGGATGTGATTTCTGGACTGAGGCCATAATCTACGTTCTAATGAAATATTTTAGATATACTCTTGTGCTACCTAAAACATGTTTGAGTTTTTCCCTTGTTAGCTCTCAATTCTTAAAATGAAATTAAATAGAAATTAAATTTGTCCATAACCCACTGCAGTCTTCTTTTCCAATAACTAGTTGACTATTTCATTTGGGGCTAATTATTAAACAAGATTAAATATGAAACATCTCTAGTTATCTCACAGCTAGTTACAAGCGGGAAACTAGTCTATCTTTTAAATTTTAAAAGACATCCATGATACATATAACTTTTAAGATCATTTATACAAGTTCTTTTTTTGAAATGTAATTATTATAACAGAATTATATTAGTTTCAGGTATACAATATGATGACTCCACAATTCTATACATTACTCAGTGCTCATCAAGATAAATGTACTCTTGATCCACTTTATTTATTCCCCACTCACCCCCCACCTCTCTGACAACTACCTGTTTGTTCTCTGTATTTAAGAATCTGGGGGGTTTTTTGTTTTGTTTTGTTTTGTTTTTGTATTTTCTTGTTCATTTGTTTTGTTTCTTCAATCCCACATATGAGTGAAATCATATGGTATTTGTCTTTCTTTTTTGGGGGGGGTTACTTTCTTTTCAGCGTAACAGTATTCATTGTTTTTGCACCACACCCAGTGCTCCATGCAATACGTGCCCTCCCTAATACCCACCACCTTGTTCCCCAACCTCCCACCCCCCGCCCCTTCAAGACCCTCAGGTTGTTTTTCAGAGTCCATAGTTTCTCATGGTTCACCTCCCCTTCCAATTTCCCTCAACTCCCTTCTCCTCTGCATCTCCCCTTGTCCTCCATGCTATTTGTTATGCTCCACAAATAAGTGAAACCATATGATGATTGACTCTCTCTGCTTGACTTATTTCACTCAGCATAATCTCTTCCAGTCCCGTCCATGTTGATACAAAAGTTGGGTATTCGTCCTTTCTGATGGAGGCATAATACTCCATAGTGTATATGGACCACATCTTCCTTATCCATTTGTCCATTGAAGGGCATCTTGGTTCTTTCCACAGTTTGGCGACTGTGGCCATTGCTGCTATGAACATTGGGGTACAGATGGCCCATCTTTTCATTACATCTGTATCTTTGGGGTAAATACCCAGTAGTGCAATTGCAGGGTCATAGGGAAGCTCTATTTTTAATTTCTTGAGGAATCTCCACACTGTTTTCCAAAGTGGCTGCACCAACTTGCATTCCCACCAACAGTGTAAGAGGGTTCCCCTTTCTCCACATCCTCTCCAACACATGTTGCTTCCTGTCTTGCTAATTTTGGACATTCTAAGTGGTGTAAGGTGGTATCTCAATGTGGTTTTAATTTGAATCTCCCTGATGGCTAGTGATGATGAACATTTTTTCATGTCTAATAGCCATTTGTATGTCTTCATTGGAGAAGTGTCTGCTCATATCTTCTGTCCATTTTTTAATATGATCATCTGTTGTGTGTGTGTTGGGTTTGAGGAGTTCTTTATAGATCCTGGATATCAACCTTTTGTCTGTACTGTCACTTGCAAATATCTTCTCCCATTCCGTGGGTTGCCTCTTTGTTTTGTTGACTGTTTCCTTTGCTGTGCAGAAGCTTTTGATCTTGATGAAGTCCCAAAAGTTCATTTTTGCTTTTGTTTCCTTTGCCTTTGGAGACATATCTTGAAAGAAGTTGCTGTGGGTATTTGTCTTTCTTTGACTGATTTATTTCACATAGCATTATACTCTCTAGGTCCATCCATGTTGTTACAAATGACAAGATCTCATTCTTTTCTATGACTGAGTGATATAGATATATAGAGAGATATAGATATATATAACACATATATGTTATATATATATGAAAAGAATGAGATCCCATTCATATATATATATATATATATATATCACTCAGCCATAGAAAAGAATGAGATCTTGTCATATATATATACGAATATATATGGATATAGAAGTTATATATATAACTTCTTTATCCATTCATCAGTTGATGGACATATGGGTTGCTTCCATACCTTGACTATTGTAAATAATGCTACAATAAACATACAGGTGCATATATCTTTTCAAATTAATGTTTTCCATCTTCTTTGGATAAATACCCAGTAGTGGAGTTATTGGATCATGTGGTAATTCTATTTTTAGATTTTTGAGGAACCTCCATATTGTTTTCCACGGTGGCTGAACAAGTTTGCATTCCTACCAAGAGTATTTGATTATTATTATTATTATGTGGATTATTCTCCACATCCGTGCTAACACTTGTTATTTCTTGTGTTTTTTATTTTGGCCATTCAGACAGGTGTAAGGTGATATCTCTTGGAGTTTGGACTTGCATTTCCCTATAATGAGTGATGCTGAGCATCTTTTCATGTGTCTGTTGGCCATCTGAATGTCTTCTTTGGAAAATGTCTTTTCAGGTCCTCTGCCCATCTGTCAATCAGATTATTTGCTTTTTGATGCTGAATTGTACAAGTCCTTTATATATATTGGATATTAACCTCTTATCAAATATATCACTTGCAAATATCTTCTCCCATTCATTATGTTGTCTTTCTGTTTTGTTGATGGTTTTCTTTGCTGTGCAAAACCTTTTTATTTTGGTATAGTCCCAATAGTTTGATTTTGCTTTTATTTCCCTTGCTTGAGGAAACATATATAGAAAAATGTTTCCATGGTCATATCAAAGAATGTATTGCCTAACTTTTCTTGTAGCAGTTTTATGGTTCTGAGTCTCACATTTAGGTCTTTAATTCATTTTGAATTTATATTCATGTATGGCGTAAGCAAATGATCCAGTTTCATTCTTTTACATGTAGCTGTCCAGTTTTCCCAGAACTATTTGTTGAAGAGACTCCCTACATCATTTTATATTCTTGCTTCCTTTGCCACAGACTATTTGACCATCAAATTGTGATTTCATTTCTAGGCTCTTTATTCTGTTCACATTGATCTCTGTGTCTATTTTTGTGCCGGTATCATATTGTTTTGATTACTACAGCTTTGTAGTGTATCTTGAAATCTGGGATTATGATACTAGAAGTTCTTTTAAAGGTTATACTGTTTACTGTGGATGGATACCATATAATTAAACTATTCCTGGTAGGTTGCCTATTGTATGATAAGGCTCCTTCAAATTAAAGTAACAAGTGGATCATTGATCAAAATTGTCTTGTCAAGAACAATGTCTTTCAGGAAGCTCTATAAAAGAGGAAAATGAAAATTCTTCAGAGTATTTCTTTTTAAAAATTGTGTTACTATAATCAGTCACAGTAGTTCTATGTATTATAGAGCTATCTCTCTATACCATTATAATATTTTATTCTCTCTTTTTATTGAATGATGGACACATTAATCTTCTTGTTCTCTTTTTCCTCCAATTGAAAAATTAACTGTTTTTACTGCCAGAAACAGTCCCCAATACTTGAAATTTATTGAAAGGAGAATTCTATCCTGCTCCATGAGATTCTGTTCTCATACAGTAACTACAGGAGTTTTGGTATTTACATCTTCCTCATTAAGTTAGTCAGCTTCAAACCATAAGAAAGGATCCCAAATGGTCTATTTATACAATGAAAGACACTTCAAATAGCTAATCCTGCTTTTTTTTTTTTCCTTAGTTGCATTCTACACTTTCTTCTGAATTTAGGGGAAGAAAAAATGGTAAATTAGAAACACATAAATATCTATAGAAAATTAAGGAAAAATTATCTTAACTATTACAATCTTTGTCTCTGAAACTGTACATGTGGTCAAAGTTAGTATTCCTAACTAACTGCTACCTTCTACCTACCACCCATTCAATTGTCCCTTTGCCATCAGTAAGCTCGCCTGGAAGGGTGACCCAAATCCTAAGGGATCTGGGTCATTTTGTTTTTTTAAAGATTTTATTCATTTATTTGACAGAGAGAATACCAGCAGGGGGCAGGGGGGCGGGCAGCAGGCAGAGGGAGAGAGAGAGAAGCAGACTCCTTCTGAGCAGGGAGCTGCGGGGCTTGATCCCAAGACCCTGAGATCATGACCTGAGCCAAACGCAGTCACTTAACAGACTGAGTCACCCAGGAGCCTGGGATATGGATCATTTTAGGTTGTAGTTTCCCACTGACTTAAATCAGAGAATAAGGGAGAGGTAAGTGGCACCTCTGGGGAGCTCCTGGATTCCAAAGATTCTCATCCTTACCCATTAAGTAGAAGCAACCTCATTACCTCTTTTTAGTCAGGATCAATCATCCAGCCAATAGAGTGGTGCTTTTCTTTGTTTATTGATTTACTGGCCTGAAGAGTGGTCAAGTGGCAGACTCAATATTCAATTTAGTGGAACCATTTTTCTTTTTTTTTAATTTAATTTAATTTAATTTAATTTTTTTATTTGACAGAGAGAGTGGGCAAAGAGTCAGGCAGAGAGAGAGGAGGAAGCAGGCTCCCTGCTGAGCAGAGAGCCTAATTCGGGACTCCATCCCAGGACTCTGGGATCATGATCTGAGGCAAAGGCAGAGGCTTTAACCCACCGAGCCACCCAGGCGTCCCAAATGGAACCATTCTTGTATTCACCGGTGAAGGTGTTCTTCCCTGGGCAACTAAAACCTTGTTGACCAGTAAAGCTTTCAATCATGGGAAAGAGAAACAAAAAATATTGTTAGTCGATCTCTATGGCTAACAGTGTGAGAATCTCCTCCCATTTCTACCCTTTGATTCCCAGAACTCTGTATACTGTCTGTAGGAGAAATAACACCCTATATTGGTCTGATGTAGAAAATATGCTGCATCATAGAGAAAATTATCATAGACCTGCAAGGTATTGCCCCCTATCTGGTTCCGTAAGAGAGCTTGAAAAAGCCATTCCACTATTCTTTCTCAAGCCAACTGCTTCAGGTTAAAGGGAATTTGGTAAGAACAACGAACTACATGAGCATGAGTCCATCACTGAACTTTGCTGTAAAGTAAGTTTAAAATACTTAACATATACACATAGCATGTTCATATCAAAATTAAGAAAATTAAGGGGAAAAATCACTTAATTATTACAATCGTAATTGTAATGGCCAGAATCGTAACTCTAATATCCAGAAGCAATAGTGTCTGGAATGCTATGACTATTAACAAGATATTCAGTAAGTTCACAGATGGTAGTTTTGACAAAAGTATTGCAGGAAAAAGTTAAATTGGTATCCATTGTGAGGGTCTATTCCACTGAGAACAATCCTACCTCTTCCATGATACAAATGGTTCTATGCAAACTAACCTGCAACCAGGTAACATGTTGGTCGCTGCTATTGGCAAGTTGAATATTCAATGGTGTCTGAAGCCAGATGGGCCTTAGTGAGTGGAAATCAGTGTTGCTGACCCCATGAGTAATCTCTATTCATGTCACCATAGTAACTTTGTCCATAAATAAGAACAGGGATGTTTGGTTTAAGAAGCTGATTTATGTCCAGAGAGCAGGTCATCTTGTCCACCTATTATTATAGTTTTTCTCTGCAAAAAATTGCTCTTTGGTGATCATTCACATGAGACATAGATATAAACATTCTATGCCCGTTCTAACAGATCTGTAGATATACCTTTTCCCCCTCATCCATGTATTACTGATTTTCCAATCATGTGCCTTCCAAGCCCCTAACCTCATCAACCCAAGTTATTAGCTTTCCATGAAACATGGATTTGTCCCTCCAGTCATCTCTCTAGGCACAATGAACAAGGACCACAGAACTGCTTGAAGATCTGCCAACTGGGAATATTTTTGAACTCCACTGACATGCAGAGCCACCCCAAAGTGGGTTAGAGATCTGTAGCCATCCACATTTTGGTGATATCAGCATAACATGAAGAACAGTCTTCATCAGTTAACTGGTCCTGGGAAAATTCCCATTAGATCGTCAATACAGACTGAGAAGGAGGAGGAAACATGGAGGAATTGGGGCCATGGCCACCTGAGCCATTTGCATATGCAGTTTATCTTTATCTTTACTATCTGCTTAAGCCTACTCTCAAAACACACAACTTCGCTGACAGTGATTATAACAAACTTAATCAGGTAGTGATTTCAGTTGCTGCTACTGTTCCAAATATGGTTTCTTGCGGAAACAAATCAACCTACATCCTGACATCAAGTATGCAAATGGCAAATGATTATTTCTCTATGCCTATTATTAAAGACCATCAGAACCAGTTTGCTTTTGGCTGACAGAGTAGCAATGCACCTGCACTATCTTTTTTCAGGGTTCTTTCAGCTCTCCAACCTTATGTCATAATCTAGTCTGCAGGGACTTGAACACCTCTCCGTTCCACGGAGCATCACACTGAATCATTATATTAATGATAGTATGCTGACTGGATAAGGTGATAAGGAAATGACTACAGACACTTTGTTAGGATACCTGCTGGAGGGTGGGAGAAAAATCCCACAAAATTCAGTGTAAGCTGAAGAGTGAAATTTCTAGAGGTTCAGTGTGTAAGCTACCTCCAGATAGCTCTTCTTGCCTAAGGTGAAGTTTCTGCATTTTTTCCTCTTCTATCATGAAGAAAGAGGTACGATGCCTAGTAAGCATCTTTAGGACTTCAGAAGTGACATATACTGTATTCAGGTAAGTTATTCTGACTCATTTACCAAATGACTTAAAAAGATCCCAGTATTGAAAGATGACAAGAATGAAAGAAAGCCCTATCACAACTCCAGACTTTTCTACAAGCTGTTGTGCCCCTTGGACAAATCTAGGACATGTGATGGTACTAGAAGTGTTAGTGGTGGATAAGGCTGCTATATGGGGACTTTAGCAAATCCTATAGGTAAACCATAGCACGGTGACCTTTAGGACTTCGGAGCAAAGATATGCGGTCCTCTGTACTTAACTCTTTCATTTAAAATTAGGGATTGGTATATTGTACACCTGAAACTAATATAACACTGTATGTTGACAATACGGGAATTAAAATTTAAAAACTTAGTGAAGAGGGCGCCTGGGTGGCTCAGTGGGTTAGGCCGCTGCCTTCGGCTCAGGTCATGATCTCAGGGTCCTGGGATCGAGTCCCGCATCGGGCTCTGTGCTCAGCAGGGAGCCTGCTTCCTCCTCTGTCTCTCTCTCTGCCTGCCTCTCTGTCTACTTGTGATCTCTCTCTGTCAAATAAATAAATAAAATCTTAAAAATTTAGTGAAGAAATAAGGGGGCTGGCTAAGTTGGTGGAGCGTGGAACTATTGTTCTCAGGGTCATGAGTCTGAGCCCTCCGTTGAGCTACTTAAAAAAATGAAAGTAAAATAAAATTGGGGAGATTTTAATAAAGACCCAGGTATCTTGCCCATCTTGTAAAATGTGGCAAGGGGGACATGGATTTCCCTAGCCACAATCAGACAGGCAGCACGAGCAAATTCCAGTTTTCTCTTTACACCTACTATGCTTTATTTATTCATCCTTAACTTATTTATAGGATGAGTAGTACTAGTAGTAATTTTGGAATAGGTGTTTAGATATCTACATATATAGAGGAGGATCCAAGTTTATCCAGATGTTGAATGCCAGGGAAGCTTCATGTGACATCTCAATTATAAACCAAAAAGAGACATTTATTGGGAGGATAAAGAATTGTCCTGTGGACACCAAGAGAGGTGGGTCAATGGGTTCTGTGAGAACTTTCAAATAGGGAAGAAATCAGGCGGCAAAGCAGACCCCACTCTACTATAGTATGACCTCATCTTTACTAATTACATCTACAAGAGCCTTATTTCCAAATAAATTCACAGTATGAGGTACCTGGGCTTAACATATCTTTCAGGGGACACAATTCTACCCATAACAAATGGTTAAACCCCAGACAAAAACAAATCTGCCTCAGCATGGCTTCCCCAAAAATCAGAGCCTGGGACAAGATGTGTGAGCAGGTTGGATTAAGTACATCAGAAGGGACGGCTCAGTTTTTTTTCAAGAAGTGATCCCAGTGAGCAGGACTAAGAAGACTAGAAGAGTGAGACGAGCAAGGAGGAAATGCCCATCTAAGTATACATTACGGAGGTTGCCACTGTGGACACAAGCAGCTTGATTCTGCTTGACCTTCCTGAAAAGGGTACAGAATGCTTCCCAGAATCATGTGCCAGAAGGATGGAAAGCAAAAACATTTATGCATCACCTCTGATTCCTCCTAATTTGAGGGGATGTTAACTCCCAGAGATGATGACTTCCTCACACTTAACAGGCCAATGTATATAGACAAAGTGAGCTCTCAGGGGCATTATTAGCATCACGGGAGTTCCAGGGCAAAAAGCAAAGATCTGGAACTGTCAACTTGAAGTGAGCGAAAGCCTGCCCGAACTCTATGCTCCAGCCACAGTTAAATCAGAGCTCTGGCTGAGTGGACATGACTAGGCCACCAGATTCTCTCTCCAGGGAACACGGAATTGGGATGACGTGGAATTGGGATGCAAAATCTATCATCAGCTGGTTGGTGACACACAGGCAGGAATTGTAGGTGCCTACAAGAGCCAAATTAGGGACACAATTTTGTCCTGAAGAAACATAGCAGACATGAATATGAATAAAGCAGAATAAAGTAGACATACAGAAGTTGCAAAGAGCAAGAGAGCACGCTTCCCTCAGACAAATGGCGGTAGACAAGGGATCTGCTTTGCAGCCTGACTTCTCTCCAGTTTCAAGGTTCTGCTGTTCTGCCTCCCTCAGTGTCCGCAGGACAACTCTTATCCTCCCAATAAATGCCTCTTTTTGGTTTGTAGCCCAGATGTCATAGGAAGCTTCCCTGCCACTCAAGATCTGGATAAACTTGGATCCATCTCTATACATATGGAGATCCAAACACCTATTCCAAAATCGCTGTGAATAATCAGATTACTATGAATATTATTCATCCTGTGAATACCTTAAGGATGAATAAATACAGCATTACGAGTATAAGGAAAAACTGGAGTATGCATATACTGACTGTCTGATTATAGCTAAGGAAATGCAAGCCCATTATTGCCAAATTTTACAAAATGGACAAGATACCCGGATCCCTATTAAGATCTCCCCAATTTTAAATGATGTCATATAATTAAAGTATTTTGAAGTACTCTGTGGACTAATCACATTTTTGTGCCAGATCTGGCCTAGGGCCTGTAGTTTCAACATCTGTCACGTTCCTGAAGACACCTCTGCCTCCAGCCTCCTGTGCTTTCTTCAGAACACTCTGACCTGACCATCTGGTGTGCAATTCGCCCCTTTCACTGATTTCCACAACACAAACAACCTCAGTAAGAATTACGCACAGAAGAACACATATTCATGACTCCACTTCCTCGAGGTACCTGGGTAATCAAATTCATATACACAGAAAGTAGAATAGTGGTTGCCACTAACCAGGGGGAAGAAGGGAATGAGGATTTAGGGTTTAAGGAGGACAGACTTTCAGTTTGGGACGATGAAAACATTTTGGAGATGAACGACAGTGAAGGCTGCTCAACAATGTGAATGTACTTAATGCCACTGGACTGTGTGCTTTAAAATGGCTAAATTTGTAAATTTTACGTTATGTACATTTTACCGTAATTTTTAAAAATTGTGACTCCAGTGGTCTTCATTAAAGATTTGGGGAGGTTTGAAGAAGGATTCACATTATGCAAAAGCAATCATCTCCCCTCCTTCTCCTCCCAATGCCCTGGGCATACCAAGTTCCGCCTCCTCTAGTACGAAGATCATTATTTTTCTAAATAGACGCTTCTATGCAAAAATTATCCTGGTGATTGCTATTTGAAAAGTAAAATCGTCTCATCAGACATACATAAGACTGATGGACTTTCTGATGCGAGGGAACAGAAATTATCTCTGACTAAAGCACAAGTTCTTACATACATATTTTCCAGAAAGAGTGAGATGATCTTTCTTAAGACAGTCTTGAAGCTATGCATGTGTGACATTATGCTAAGAAAGTTGTAGCATAATGAATAGGCCTTATCACACATTAGTATTTTCATACCTCTGAACTATGCCACAGCAGAGATAGAGAAGATGAGGTGTTGGAGAAATGTTAAAATCGAACCTTCATCCTCCGGCTTCTAAATTAGCAGTATATTAGAAAGCAATGCCTGGATATCTGAAAACAGCAGAAAGGGGAGCTGCCGCCTCTCTAATTTAATACCAAACTCCCAGGAGGAGTTTGCTGTCAGAGTTTTATCATGTATTATGGGGACAAGTATTGGCAGCCTTCCATGAGATACATATAAGCTTTTATCTCGTCCCTGAATCAGGTCATGTGACTGATTGCTGGATCCTTACATAGGCTTTTACCATCCTTTTAGTAATACACTTGGTGATTGAGTGGAGTCCTATCAATCTAGTCCAGAGTTACGACCCTACTGGGCTTTATCCTGTTGATCCTCAACCATCTACCACATGTGTGCATTAACATTTCATAAAAGCTCTACTTACAGGTCTCATAAAAGCTTTCTCCTACAGAGACTAGAGTCTTCAAAGCTTTTTTCTGTTTCTCAATAACTGAAAATAGTTGTTATACCTTAATGATAATGCAAAAAGCAGAAGATGGGTAACTTCTATTCTGCACTAAAATTCCGCAATACGCTATTCAGGCAACAACAATATAGAGTTATGGCCCTGAGTCGCTATTCGTAATTCTTCTCCAGTCCTAAAGAATCAAAAATATCAGTGATTGAGGTTTGGTCAAAAGTCAGCTATACCAAGGGTTACAAATTGCTCATCTCTAGGGTGAACCCGGCTGATAGAGAGATGTGTTGTTTAGCAATGCAATCTTTTTCAGCCTGTGGAATTATTTGTCTCATCTTCAAAGGTGGAGATTGCACATCAATATTAGAGTTCTGGCCACACTAGCCTGCTGTTCCCATGTAGTCATGACGGGCTGGAGCCCGGATGCCACTGATGTCTGCGGACAGGACATGCGTCCTCCACTTTGTCACAGATCTCCATGCTAGGGTGGCTGTCGCCACATGCTTTATTCAGCTAAGTATGCTGCCTGAATTTTGTAGGCATGCAAAGTGTTAACTGGTGTCATTTTAGAAATTATAAATTATGAGATTAAACGGTACTGAAATGACTCACTCAAAAATGAACAGACAAAAAAATGACAAAGGTACCTGATGCCAAATCCTGAGGCTTTTCAAATTTCTTATGAATGCTAGAATTTACTCTTCATGAAATGCTACATTGTTCTAAGGAGCACAGTTTGAAGAAATCTGCATTACGCTATTGCTTCTTTTATTTTTTATTTCACTATTTGTTCAGTTTAAAAAAACAGCAATTTCTCATCTCTATTCCCCACATAAGCTTCAATTAAGCAATAAATGATCAAAAAATAGTACTGACTATTGAAAATAAAGACTGTCTAATTCTTCTTCCATATTGTATTGCAACAGTCTTATAGGCTTTATTTACGGTTTTTAATTTCTAAATGACAACCTTGGTTAGAATTTTTTAATCTAACAAACCGAACACTAAAAAAGAAAAAAATTAATGAACAGATGAAATGCATTTTTTCCTGTATCTTGAACCACTTCAAATAATGACTATGTTTTTTTTTGTTTTTTGTTTTTAGTAAACATTTTTAATAAGTTCAACTGAACATTTCAACTTGGAATGTGTAAAATGAATTCTGTTTTCTATTAGCAGAAATCACTGATTTTTGTTTTTGTTGTGTGTGTATACATGGGTGTGTGTTTAGTCTTTCCTTGTGCCTTTTTTTTTATTTTTTATTTTTTATAAACATATATTTTTATCCCCAGGGGTACAGGTCTGTGAATCACCAGGTTTACACACTTCACAGCACTCACCAAAGCACATACCCTCCCCAATGTCCATAATCCCACCCCCTTCTCCCAACCCCCCTCCCCCCAGCAACCCTCAGTTTGTTTTGTGAGATTAAGAGTCACTTATGGTTTGTCTCCCTCCCAATCCCATCTTGTTTCATTGATTCTTCTTCTACCCACTTAAGCCCCCATGTTGCAACACCACTTCCTCATATCAGGGAGATCATATGATAGTTGTCTTTCTCTGCTTGACTTATTTTCGCTAAGCATGATACGCTCTAGTTCCATCCATGTTGTCGCAAATGGCAAGATGACTATATTTTTATAATGTGAAATGTGTGTCTATTTGTTCCCTTATGTTAGAAACAAGCTTACCACTCAGACAAAAGAAAGAAAGAGAGTGAGAGAAAGAAAGAGGGGAAGGAAGGAAAGATAGTAGGAGGGAGCGAGGAGGCAAGGACGAAGGAGAGGATTGTACTATACAAAATCCTCCATTTTCCCTGTCGATCTACCCCCTACTCCTCTCTCTGTCCCAGGGAGCTGATCTATATCAAGATTCCCATGCCTTCTCTCTTCTATTTGGCTTCTACCGATGGAAATCCATATTAGGAGAGTTTAAGGAGGCAAGAGAATGAAATCAAGTATATTTATTCCTCAAAATGTCTCCTTGCAAGGTCACCCTCAGCTGGCGGGATCCTCCAACCGAAAGTCAATACTCCATTCATCGTGATACCCCACACAACTTTTTCCTTCCGAGTTCTAAAACCTATTCTCTCTCCTGGTTGCTTTAGACCTGCAGAGTGATGACATGTTGCTTGCTACGAAGCTCCAGGTCAATGAATCAATCACTCCTTGCGATTTCCCGTCCTGCACCATTGTAAATAAACCCTCCTTGAATTTCCTATTTAACGTACTGTTCTTATTGAGATCCAGACTGATCACAAGAGGCACATTTCACTTGTATAATAGTTTTTAAATTAAAATAAACAAAGTGAAAAATGAGATGGAAGTAAATAGTACACAAAACTACCAGAAGCCAAAAGGAACTTCAGTACTAAGCAATTCATCAAGTTTTCTAAACAGTTTCCTCTCCCAGATGAATTATAGTAAGATCTATTAGTATAACTCTTTCACCTCCCCCAAATATTTCTGCTGTTTCATCATCTCTTTTAAAGGTGTTTCCCCTTTATTAATTTGATACACACACTATTCCATCTTTCCCTATCTATAAGCCCCATTTCCTAGAAACAATCATTCTACCCTTATATCATTTTTGCTTTTTCCTTTCATATCTTTAAATTATATGCTTCTCATTCTATTTCCTGATTTATAAATTTTAGATATAATCTATTATAATACAAGAGGAATGAGCTGGCTTGCCACCCACCCCCTTCCAACTAGTTGTTATATTTCTATTTTATGTTTCTTATGTAGCTACACTGTGTCTTTTATAAAATGCTAATATCTCCGTTCCTTACTTCACCAGCTGTGAACAGTATATTTTACAGCAGTATACCAAATGCATACTTTGGCCAAATACCAAGGCAAAGCCAAACATGCTGCAAACATAATTTTTCTTCCCAGTTTTTAAAATGATCTTAATGACCGTAGTTTTCATTTCAGCATTACTCCATTCTTTTCACCTGTAACATCTATCACCTGCACAACTTTTGCAATGTTAATAGTATTTATATATGATTAATTCTCCCATGCTTTATCTATAGGTGGATGTAAAAGAGGAAAGTCAATAAGAATATTACAAATATGAATATGGTTTCCTACGGATCCAAGCAGTGTTGATTGACTATTGTGTTATGTCTTCAACAGCCTTTGTCTTCAATTTCCTAATTGTAGTGAATTTTTCTTGCCTTTATCTCAGTACCAGTGTGTATAAAATTATAAAGGTTCTATTGAATCACCATTCCCCCTGCTGCCTCGGTTTGGACTGGCTGAACTCCAAGCCTGCTGCCTGACTGCCGTGCTGAGGGTTCCCTTCACTGCTCTTCTAGAGACAAATTGGCTCCACGATTTCAAAGGATGCCAAGACATTTTTTTGTCTTAATTTTCTTCCTTGTTTGGATCTAGTCCAGACTCAAATAATTTTCCTTTCAGGACTAGGAAGTATTTTATGAATCTTGCGACATTATTCATTTGAACTTTAAAGCTATCTCCTCGCTGTCTTGTAACATTCAACATTGTCGATATGATACCAGACTTGTCATTTTTCTGTAGGTCATATTTTTTTTTTCTCAAGAAAAATTTTAGAGTCTTCTCTTTATCCTTAGTAATTTGAATTTTCACAATGATGTGTCTGGGGATGTGTCTTCATTCGTGTGCCAAGAACTCAGTGCAATCTTTATTTTTTCAAGTTTTTAGTTAAATTCCTGTTAGTTACCACACACTGTAATATTAGTTTCAGGTGTACAGTATAGTTATTCAGCATTTTCATATATCACCTGGTGCTCATCACAAGTGCACACCTTTACCCCCACCATCTATTTCACCCACCCCCAACCTTCTGGTAACCATCGGTTTGTTCTCCATAGGTAAGAGTCGGTTTCTCGGTTTGCCTCTCCGTTTTTTTCCCCCTTTGCTCATTTGTTTTGTTTTGTTTTGCTTTGTTTTTAAAGATTTTATTTATTTATTTGACAGAGAGAGATCACAAGAGAAAGAAGGAAGCAGGCTCCCTGTCGAGCAGAGAGCCCAAAGCCCAACCCCTTGGACTTGATCCCAAGATCCTGAGATGGATCTTTGACCTGAGCCAAAGGCAGAGGCTTAACCCACTGAGCCACCAGGTGCCCACATTTGTTTTGTTTCTTAAATTTCCACACATGAGTGAAATCGTATTTTATTTGTCTTTCTCTGACTGACTTACTTTGTTTCACATAATACTCTCTGCCTCCATCCACACTGTTGCAATGGCAAGATTTGATTCCTTTTATGGTTGACTAATATTCCATTGTATAAATATACCCTTTCTTCTTTATCCATTCATCAGTTGATGGACACTTGGCCTGTTTTCATAATCTAACTATTGTAGATAATGCTGCTACAAACATCAAGGTGCACGTATCTCTTTTAATTAGTATTTTTGTATTTTTTGGATAAATATCTAGTACTGCAATTGGTGGATCCTAGGGTAGTTCTATTTTTAACTTTTTGAGGAACCTCCATACTGTTTTCCACAATGGTTGCACCAGTTTCCATTCCCACCAACAGTGCAAGAAGGTTTCTTTTTCTCCACATCCTTACCAACACCTGTTGT
This sequence comes from Mustela nigripes, assembly GCF_022355385.1. Taxonomy (NCBI): domain Eukaryota; kingdom Metazoa; phylum Chordata; class Mammalia; order Carnivora; family Mustelidae; genus Mustela; species Mustela nigripes. Next base: position 193,285,063 of record NC_081558.1, read on the forward strand.
TTCTTGAGTTATTGATTTTAGCTATTCTGACAGGTATGCGGTGATACCTCATTGTAGTTTGGATTTGCATTTCTCTGATGGTAAGTGACGTTGAGCATGTTCTCATGAGTCTGTTGGCCATCTGTATGTTTTCTTTGGAAAAACATCTATTCATGTTTTGTGCCCATTTTTAATTGGATTATTCATTCTTGGTTGTTGAGTTGTATTAGTTCTTTATGTATTTTGGATATTTTATCAGCTATGTCATTTGCAAATATTTTCTCCCATTCTGCAGGTTGTCTTTTTGTTTTGTTGATTGTTTCCTTCATTGTGCAGAAGTGTTTTATTGTGATGCAGTCCCAATATTTATTTTTGCTTTTGTTTCCATTGCTTCAAGAGACATATCTAGAAAGAAGTTGCTATGGCTGAGGTCAAAGAAGTTACTGGGTCCTTTGCTAGGATTTTGATGGTTTGGGGTCTCACATGTAGGTCTTTAATCCATTTTGGATTTATTTTCCATGTATGGTATAAGAAAGTGATCCAGTTTCATTCTTCTGCTTGTTGCTGTCCAGTTTTCCCAACACCATTTGTTGAAGAGACTGTCTTTTCCCATTGGATATTCTTTCCTGCTTTGTTGAAGATAATTGAACTTATAGAAGTGGGTTCATTTCTGGGTTTTCTTTTCATTTCTATGGATCTAAGTGTCTGTTTTTGTACCAGAACCATACTGTCTTGATCGCTACAGCTCTGTAACACAAATTGAAGTCTGGAATTGTGGTGCCTCCAGTTTTGTTTTTCTCTGTCAAGATTGCTTTGGCTATTCAGGGTTTTTTGTGGCTCCATACAAATTTTAGGATCATTTGTTCTAGCTCTTTGAAAAATGCTATTGGTATTTTGATAGAGATTGCATTACATGCATAGATTGGTTTGGGTAGGACAGACATTTTAACAATATTTATTCTTTCAATCCATGTCTTTCCATTTCTTTGTGTCATCTTCAATTTCTTTCATTAGTGTTTTATAGTTTTCAGAGTACAGGTCTTTCACCCCTTTGGTTAGTTTATTCCTAGGTATCTTACTGGCTTGGGTGCAATTACAAATGGATTGATTCCTTGATTTCTTTTTCTGTTGCTTTACTATTGGCATATACAAATGCAAGAGATTTTTGTATACTGATTTTTCTATCCTGCAACTTTTCTGAATTTATCAATTCTAGCAGTTTGGGGGGGTGTCTTTTTATATAGAGTATTATAAAATCTGCAAATAAAGAATGTTTTACTTCTTCTTGCCAGTTTGGATGCCTTTTATTTCTTTTTGTTGTCTGATTGCTGTGGCTAGGACTTCCAGTACTATATTAAGTAAAAGTGGTGAGAGCAGACAGCTTTGTCTTGCTCCTGATCTAAGAAGAAAATCTCTCTTTTTCCCTTTGAGTATGATGTTAGTTGTTATATATGGCCTTTATTATGTTGAGGCATGTTCCCTCTAACCTTGTTTTGCTGAGGGTTTTTATAATGAATGGATGTTGTACTTTGTCAAATAATTTTTCTGTACCTACCAAAATGATCATATGGTTCTTATCCTTTCTTTTATTAATGTGATGTATCACATGGATTGATTTGAGAATACTGAACCACCCTTGGAAGCAAGGCTAAATACCACATGATCGTGTTGAGTGATTTTTTTTAAAAATGTATTATTGGATTCAGTTTGCAACTATTTTATTGAGGATTTTTGCATCTATGTTCATGAGAGATATTGGCCTGTAGTTCTCTTTCTTTTGTGGTGTCTTTAGCTGGTTTTAGTATCAGTGTAATGCTAGCCATGCAGAATAAATTTGGAATATTTCCATCCTCTTCCATTTTTTCGAACAGTTTGAGAAGAACAGGTATTAGCTTTTGAATGTTTGGTAGAATTCTCCTGTGAAGCCACTTGGTCCTGGACTTTTGTTTTGGGGAGTTTTTTGATTATTGATTTAATTTCTCTGCTGGTAATCAGTCTGTTCAAGTTTTCTATTTCTTCCTGTTTCAATTTTGGTAATTTTTGTTTCTAAGACTTTATCCATTTCTTCTAGATTATCTAATATTTTGCCATATAATTTTTCATAATATTCTCTTATAAGGTATTTCTGTGGCATTTGTTATTTTCCTCTTTCATTTTTTATTTTATTTATTTAGACCTTCTCTCTTTTCTTTTTGATAAGTCTGGTTAGAGGTTTATCAATGTTTTGAATTTTTTTCAAAGAACCAGCTACTAGTTTCATTGATTGGTTTTTTCTCCTCCTCCTCCCCCTCCCCCTCTCCTCCTTCTTCTTTTCTTAGCTTCTATTTCACTTACTTCTGCTTTAATATTTATTATTCCCTTCCTTCTGCTGGCTTTAAGCTTTGCTATTCTTTTTCTAGCTCTAGTAGGTGTAAGGTTAGGGTCTTTATTTGAGATTTTTCTTGCTTCTTGAGGTGGGCCTGTATTGCTATAGACTTCCCTCTTAGGACCTCTTTTGCTGTCCCAAAGGTTTTGGACCATTTTCATTTTCACTTTTTCCATGTATTTTTTTATTTCTTCTCTGATTTCCTAGTTGAACTATTCATTGTTCAGCAGTGTGTTGTTTACCTCCCCGTATTTGTAGTCTTTCCAGATTTCTTCTTGTGGCTAACTTCTAGTTTCATAGCATTGTGGTCAGAAAAGGTGCATGATATGACTTGAATCTTTCCTATTTATCAAGGCCTATTTGGTGACCTAATATGTAATCTCTTCTGGAGAATATATTCCATGTGCACTTGAAAAGAATATGTATTCTACTGTTTTAAGACAGAGAGTTCTGAATATATCTATAGCCCATCTCACCAGTGTGTCATCCAAAGCCATTGTTTCTTCTTTTTTTTTTTCTTTGATTTACTGTTTAGATGATCTGTCCATTGCTTTAAGTGGAGTATTAAAGTCCCCTACTATTATTATGTTATTATCAATTAGTTCTTTTATGTTTGTTATTATTTTTATTTGGGTTACAAATATTTAAGTGCTGCCATGTTGGGCACATATTTACAATTGTTATGACTTCTTGTTGGACTGTCCCCTCTATTACATAGTGTTCTTCTTTGTCTCTTGTTACAGTCTTTATTTTGAAGTCTAATTTGTCAGATATAAGTATTGTTACTCCAGCTTTCTTTTACACCAATTTGTATGTTAAGTGTTTCTCTATCCTCCCATTTTCAGTCTGCAGGCAACTTTAGGCTTACAGTTAGTCTCCTGGGGTGCCTGGGTGGCTCAGTCAGCTGAGTGCTTGTCTTCAGCTTAGGTCATGATCTTAGGGCCCTTGGATTGAGCCCTGGGTTTGGTTCCCTGCTCAGCAGGAGTCTGCTTCTCCTTCTCCCTCTGCTCCTCCCTCCTGCTTGTGCCTCTTTCTCTCTCTCTCAAATAAATAAATAAAAATGTTTAAGAAATAGTCTCTTCTAGGCAGCATATAGATAGCTGTTTTTTTTTTAAAGATTTATTTTATTTATTTATTTGACACAGAGAGAGAGATCACAAGTAGGCAGAGAGGCAGGCAGAGGGAGAAGGAGAAGCAGGCTCCCTGCTGAACAGAGAGCCCAATAAAGGGCTCGATTCTAGGACCCTGAGACCATGATCTGAGCCGAAGGCAAAGGCTTAACCCACTGAGTCACACAGTCACCCAGGAACCTGTTGTTTTTTATAGCTTCTGACACCCTAGGTCTTTTGCTTGGAACATTTAGTCCATTTATATTGAAAGTAATTATTTGTAGATATGTATTTATTGCCACTTTATTTCTTGTTTTGTGGTTGTTTCTGGAGATTTTCTCTGATCCTTTCTCAGGTTTTGCTGATTTTCTTTAGTGTTATATTTGGATTTCTTTGTCTCTATTTTTTGCATGTTTATTAAGTTTTTGATATATGCTCGTCATTAGGTTTGTACATAACCTTTTCTGCAAACAGCAGTCTATATTAAGTTGATGGTTGTTCAAGTTTGAGCCATTCTTTTCTCTCCTCCTGTTTTAGGTTTATGGTATTATCTTTTATATCCTTTTTTGTGTGTGTGAGTTCCTTGATTGATCTTTACAGAAATACTCATTTTTACTGTCTTTTTGTTTTCTGCCTTTTTACTGTCACTGTGGTCTCTCCTTTCCACTCAAAGAATCCCCTTTAATATTTCTTGCAGGGCTGGCTTAGTGGTCATGAACTCCTTTAATTTTTGTTTGGGAAACTCTTTATTTCTGCTTCTATTCAGAATGGTAGCCTTCCTGGATGGAATATTCTCGGCTGCAGGCTTTTCCCATCCAGCACTTTGAATATATCATGCCACTCTCATCTTCTTCTTCTTCTTCTTCTTTTTTTTTAAGATTATTTATTTATTTATTTATTTGACAGACAGAGATCACAAGTAGGCAGAGAGGCAGGCAGAGAGAGAGGAGGAAGCAGGCTCCCTGCCACGCAGAGAGCCCGATGCGGGGCTCAATCCCATGACCCTGGGATCATGACCTGAGCCGAAAGCAGAGGCTTTAACCCACTGAGCCACCCAGGCACCCCTTTGCCACTCTCTTCTGACTTGTCAAGTTTCTGTTGAAAAATGTCCAGCCAGTTTTACAGGTATTTCCTTGTATGTTAATGACTTCTTTTGTCCTGCTTAAAATTTTTTTCTTTAGCACCATATTTTGCAAATTTAATCACTGTATGTCATGGCATTGGCCTACTTTTGTTGATTTTAATAGGAGTTTTCTGTTTCTCTTAGATCTGGTTATCTGTTTCCTTCCCCAGACTAGGAAAGTTTTCAGCTATTATTTCTTCAAATAAAATTTTAGCCTCCTTTTCTCTTTCTTCTTCTTCTAGACCTCCTATAATGAAAATGTTATAACTTTTGATGGCGTCACTGAGTTCCCTTAATCTATTCTCATTTTGGATAATTCTATTTTCTCTCCTTGTCCAGTTTCATTGCTTGCCATTTCTTCATATTCTAGGTCATTAAATTCATTCTGCTTCTTCCAGTATGTTGTTCATTATATCAAGTGTGTTTCTAATCTCATTTATTGTACTCTTCATCTCTAATTCTTTTTTAGATCTTTTATCTCTGTGATAAGGATCTCACTGATGTCCTCTATTCTTTTCTCAAGCCCAGTGACTATTCTTATGATCACTGCTTTAAATTCTCCAGCAGGCATGTTATTTATATCTGTTTCACTTAAATCTCTGGCTGTGCCCTTGTCTTATTCTTTCATTTGGCATAAATTCCTCTGCCTTGGCTTTTAGTCTAAGTCTGTGCCTTCTTCTGTGTGTTAGAAAAGCTAGTTATAGGTTGGGGGAACCAGGTGGTGGGTATTAGGGAGGGCACGGATTGCATGGAGCACTGGGCGTGGTGCAAAAACAATGAATACTGTTACACTGAAAAGAAATAAAAAATTAAAAAAGAAGAAGAAGAAGAAGAAGAAGAAGAAGAAAAGCTAGTTATGTCTCCCGCTCCTGAAAGTAGTGACCTTATGAAGAAGAGGTCATGAAGTGCCCAGGGCCCGATGCTTCAGGGAGTTTCTCCTGTGCATGCCATGTGTACTATGCTGTTGTGTTCTGGCTGCTTGTCCTTCAGGCCAGTCATCTGCAGAGGCTCTCCTTGACTGCTGGGGGCAGTGTTTTGATCCATGGCCCAAATGTGGAGTGTTTTAACGAGGTGTGTTTTGATCTGCTTGTGAAATGAGACCAGTCACCACCTGTCTTACATTGGCATGGTAAGAGTAACAAACATAAACTGAGTGTGGGAGAAAAACGGAAGCTGGAATTGAAAATGGAAAGAGCTGTTTGTGAGATCAGGAGAGATTCCCACAGACTTCCAAAATAACCATGTGAGGTACAATGGGTAAGGAAGAAAATCAAATTTAAGGACATCTATTAAATTATCTGCCCAGCATTGTTATCTGTGAGTTTTCCACCAACATCCCAGCTTCCCTAAACACACACACACACATACACACACACACACACACACACACACACACACACACACATCCCAACTTGAGTGTGGCTACAGTAAGTTCTAGAGTTTGGCTTCATCACTGTTAAGCACAGTTGGCTGGTTCAAGGTGGATATCTGAGCCAAGAGGTTTTCATCAGAATCTTCAAGAACTTTTTTTATTTTATCTTATTTTTCCCAAGGACTTTTTAGGGGCACGTGCACCCGAATGTTTATAGCAGCAATGTCCACAATAGCCAAACTATGGAAAGAACCTAGATTTCCATAAACAAACTTTTTATTTTAGAAAATTTTCTATTCACAGAAAAGTTGTGAAGATAGTGTACCTCACATGCACACCCTGTTTCCCCTATTGTTAACACCTTACATTAGTATGGTACATTTTTTATAAACAACCAATATTGATATGTTACAATAAGACCTATTTTATTTTTTAGCCTTTTGATTTTTTTATTACTCAAAAAAGCTTCATTTTTTTATTTAGCTTTCTGACTCTGTGCTTGTGCCTTCAACACTTTCACAACGATTTTCTGCTCCTCGATAAGGAAAGCATGCTTGATCCTGTCACGAACACACTTAGCACACATGGAACCACTAAAGACCTTGCTGACATGTTTTTTCATTTTAGACAACCTCATAAGAACTTTAGGTCTCACAGCACGAACTCCTCGAAGTCAGCCTGGGCACATGCCACATGCAGATTTTGGTGCTTTCTCAACCTTCTTGGTATAAAGGTAAACAATTCTATTACCCGGCATCCGGGACAGCCTTGTTTTGTTAGAGGCTGTATTGTAGGACAGACTATGACAGTAGGTCAAACACTGGACCATTCTGAATGCCTACGGACACCGCCCCCCAAGACTTATTTTATTTTTGATGACCTTAACAGTTTTGAGGAGTACTGGTCAGGTATTTTATAAAATGTCCCTCAGTTGAAATTCATCTGTTTTTCTCCTGATAAGATTTAGGTTATAGGTTTTGAGGAAAAAGACCACAGGGATAAATTGTCATTCCTATCACATCATGTCAAGGGTGCTTACTATCAACATGACTCATCAGCACCACTGATGTTAATTGTGATCACTGAAAACTGATTTGTCTGTTTTCTCCACTACTAAGTTACTCTTTCCCTATTCCCATTCTGTAGCATTTAAAACGAAGTTGCTATGCAAAATTCACACTTCAGGAATAAAGAGTTATGTTCCACCTACATAAGTATCTACATAAATTATTTGAAGTTTTTCTACAGGAGATCTTTCTTTCATCATTTATTTATATTAGTATGAGTTCACGGATATTTCTTTTATATTTTGAGTTATAATTCAACACTACATTCTTGGTTGCTCAAATTATTCTAGCTTTGGCTATCACCAGTTCTTGCTCCAGAGATTTTTGAACTGGTAATAGAATACTTTCTGGGCAGCTAAGTATATTTTATATAAAACTCAAAATTGTCAGAAGCCAATTTTTTTCTGCCAGAATAGATAATTGATGGAATTAAGTGTACAGAGAGAAAGGAAAGAATAAGAAACCACCCAAAAAAGCAAAAGCAGATACCTTTACTCTCTCACTTCATGTTAGACCTTCATCCTGAGACCCTGTTATCCTATCCTGAGGATTTGTGTCCCATTCCAGTTTCTGCAAACAAAATCCCTCTTTTTTTACTAAATTAGATCTATTTCTTCAACCTAAAGAGTTAAAGCTACAGAAAGATACTTTATTATTCAGGCGAGGGCACAGGTAAAGAAATTGCACATAATGGCCCTTGATTCATAGAGGTTGAGAGTTTTGTGTTTCCCTCAGTTTCTGTCCCATTCTGCCCTTCTCAGTCCTGCCTTGGAGGCTCTGATGATAATTGCTATCAACATCCCCAGCTCGGCCCATCTCTGGAATCAATAAGATCCAGGCTACGTGTCCTTACCCTCTAAATTGAATTTGGATACCTTGGAGTCTGAATAAGCCCTTGACAGAAGCTTCCCAAGTGACGCTGAAAACCAGCACTACCCAAAGGACTCAAATCATGAGTCCCTCTCCTCTAGCTGTCTCAGGAAATTTGATGCTAGTCTGGTGAACTTGAGATTCCCTTTTTATTTTGATCTTAGTTCCCTGACCCTCCAACACCTCTTCTGCTGCTCTGATCAGTTTTCCAATTCTATGAGAAACATACCTACTACCTCCACCACGCTTCCCTGACTCCACCCAACTTTTTTTTTTTTCTTTCTATTTTTGGTACCATTTTCTCCAGTCCCCGGTAGTAAGCCCCAAAATATCACATTGGCACTCAGTGTTTACTATGTAAACTATGTTTACTATATAATACTATGTATTATGATGACAGTTTAAGAGTTAAAGAGAAATATCATTCTATTTCAAGAACAAACTTTTGGGGCACCTGGGTGGCTCAGTGGGTTAAAGCCTCTGCCTTCAGCTCAGGTCATGATCCAAGGGTCCTGGGATCGAGCCCCGCATTGGGCTCTCTGCTGCGAGGGGAGCCTGCTTTCTCCTCTCTCTCTGCCTGCTTGTGATCTCTGTCAAATAAATAAATAAAATCTTTAAACAAACAAACAAACTTTTAAGGTAGATAGTATTCCCATATCACAAATTAGAAAACTGTCATTCAGAGAGATTCACTGACTTGTGTGTCACAATAGGGGTGAAGGTGGGATTCAACCAATGACTGCTGATTGCAAGAGCCATGCTCCTGTGGTACCATACAGCATACATTAAAAATTATTGAGTTAAGCTGAATCCCTATTCTCTGGTTGAAGGGAACATATAGTGATCTTATGTGTCAGCCTTCTTGATATGGCCAAGAAAACTATCAGATATGCATATATAACCAACATAGTGCCCATCTATATCATCATTTTACAGAAATTCTTACAGAGTGGATTTTTCCTTTCACAAATATATTGTAGTAGGTATGAGAAAGTTAGAGAATAAAACTAATTTGTAATCATTAGTAATTTGTTATGATAACTAAAAACAGGATTTCAGCATTATTTTATTTAGTTAAAATATAATTCAAAACAATGACAGACATTTTAGGAGTTGGATTATATTTTGTTTTAATTGGAAGCTAAAAGTCAGCTCCACTAAAAGGTATATAGAGGACTTCAGTACAAACTTGTTCAGACTGGGAAATTTACTGACGGCCATTTGTTTGATAGTTGTGCATATTTCCAATGAAGTTGCTGTCTTAGTTTTCTATTGTTGCTCTAACAAATTACAATGTATTTAGTGGCTTAAAACAGCACAAATGTACTATCTTACCATTCTATAGGTGAGAAGTCTGACAAGGTTCTCACTAGCCTAAATTCAAATGCTATGTTCCTTTCTGGAACTTAGGGCAGGATTCATGTCTTTGCTCATTCAGGTTGTTAGCAGAATTCAGTTCCCTGTAGTTGGAGGAATGAAGTCTCCATGTCAGCTGAGGGCTATTTCCAGCTTCTAGAGACCACTGTATTTCTTGGCCCTTGGTCCCCTTCCTCCGTCTTCAAACCCAGCAATGGTGGGGGGGGTGGGAGGGAGCTCAAATCTCTTCTCTTTCTTCTTTCTCTTCTCTTTGACTCAGCCTGGAAAGTCTCTCTACTTTTATGGACTCCTTTCTGTAGATTAAGTCCACACAATCCAGGATAATCTCCCCATTTGAAGGTCTGTTCCTTTAGCCACAACCACAAAGTCCCTTTTGCCAAGTAAGGTAATACATTCACAGGTTCCCCGCATGAGTGCCTGGGCATATATGGGGGGAGCGATTATTCCACCTACCGCAGCTGCCAGATCACTGTAACTTTTAACCTCGTAGACCTTTACAGTAATTTAAACTCACATTCATTTGCTTCACTAGAATAAACAAAAGCATTTCAATCATTTATCTTCATTTTGTTTTTTTCTTAATTTTTCTTCCACCAATAACCTTGTCCTCTGCCCACAAAATTTATCAAATGAATTTAGGTTTTTGTGGGGTTTTTTTAGATTTTATTTATTTATTTGGAGAAAGAGAAGCACCCAAGTGCGGGAAGGGGCAGAGGGAGAGGAAAAGAAAGAATCTCAAGCAGACTCCACACAGAGCATGGAGCCCAAAACTCGATTAAATGATCCTGAGATTATCACCTCAGCTGAAATCAAGAATCCGATGGTTGGGGCGCCTGGGTGGCTCAGTGGGTTAAAACCTCTGCCTTCCGCTCCGGTCGTGATCCCAGGGTCTTGGGATCCAGCCCCACATCGGGCTCTCTGCTCAGCAGGGAGCCTGCTTCCTCCTTTCTCTCTGCCTCCCTCTCTGCCTACTTGTGGTCTCTGTCTGTCAAATAAATAAATAAAAATCTTTAAAAATAAAAGAATCAGATGGTTAACCAACAGAGCTATCCGGGTCCCCTCAAATGAATTTATACAAAAATTTCATTTATATTAATTTTTCTAAACGATTTTCATGAACAACACATTTGACAAGTTCTGTTTGCCTTTTCATTTCATGGTACGACCCATTCACTGACTTAATCTAATCTGAAAGGGATTTAGACTCTTCTTGAATGTTGAAATGGTGCTTTCACAGCAGACAGGTTTCTTGAGGAATAGGAATCACTCATGCTTTTTTCTATAAGGAAATTAAAATTTTCAGTTTTACCAGAGTTAATTCCATCTTTGAACAATGGCTGGTTAGCTTTTAAATAATTCAATCTAACTCCTACTCACCCTTAATAGAACATTCATAATACTACTTAATTAACATAAACTGACTTTTTTCCAATGACCAATTGCTCAGCAAATACATTATACAAATCTCTAGTTCTTATTTTCTCTGTCAATACTTAGCAACTTAGCTTCTATATTAGAAAGGTAAGAAGAAATAAGAAGTACAATTGAAAATCAATTGCAATTATTGTAATTCTTTTTTAGTAGCTCTGGTAAAGGACAGATATTCAGTTATAATTATAATGAAATGAAACTTACTTTTTTTAGCTTTTTCTTCAACTCCCTGAAAAGGTATACTAAGTCTAATTCTCTGTGCCTCTTTTCCTTTCCATCCTTCTTCCTCATGATCTTATAGACAACCAGCTCCAAATATCACATCTACACAGATGAATCTCAAGTCCAATGGCCCATTTTCTCATTCCTAACAAAGCTATATTTGAATACCACTTATTTTTTTTCTAAAGATTTATTTATTTGAGAGAGAGAGAGAGCAAGTATGGGAGAGAGGAGCAAAGGAAGAGGGAGAGAGAGCATCCCAAGCAGACTCCGTACTCAGCACAGAGCCCAGCATAGGGCTAGATCACACAACCCTGAGATCACGACCTGAGCAGAAACCAAGAGTTTAATGCTTGACTGATTGCACCACCCAGATGTCGCAAACAGTCTTTATTAATGCAAAACATCAAAAACATTAGTCATTAATTTTACTATCATTACAACTACTGTACTTAAAGAGTTGAAGATGGAGAACACAAAGAAGGCAGGACAAGAACATGATGGTGGAATGTCTTGGAAATCAAAAGAGATGAGGAATTTGATCATGTGATATTGCAGAGTAAACCAACTCATTCACCAATACTGAATTCTACACACAACTCAAGGTGAAAGAGAACTGAGACAAGGTCGTTGGTCAATTGGCTAATGGCTCTTCTAAATGTAATGACAATTTAAGCTGCCAAAACAGTATATGAGGGAATCTGTTTTCTGGACTATTTGGCAGAAGATGTTAAGAAATGATATGTGAGGAACTGAAAATGCATCTATCAATGGATTTTTCAAGGCATAAATATGATGATACCTCGACACTCCACCTCCTGAGATAAGGCTTAGTTCACAAAGCAGTCTGCTGCCATTGAGTCTTCCATGTCCTGGGCAAATAAATGCTCAACACCCTTAGCTTTACAAAAAACATAAAACAACACCTTTGTTTTGTTTTGTTTTGTTTTGTTTTGTTTTGTTTTGTTTTTAGAGAAAGAGTGTACAAGCAAATGGGAGGGGCAGGGGAAGAGAGGGAATCTTAAGCAGACTCCACGTTCAGCATGAAGCCTGACATGGGGCTCCATCTCATGATCCTGAGATCATGACCTGAGCTGAAGAGTCAGACACTTAACTGACTGAGCCATCCAGGTACCCCCAACACCTTTGCTCTTGATAGTGTTTGATGAGTTCCTTGTATACTATCAGCTCTATAGGCCTCCAGGCATGTAGTAGTGCCTGAGGGCCCAGCATATTCAATGTCAGAGTAGACTGCCTTGCTAGAGTACAGCATGCACAGCTACTCTGCCTGTGAGCTCCCTAGGGAAGCATATACATACATCCAACCTCATGGATTCTGCTTCCCTGTTGCTGGCATTGAATCTAGGCAGCAGAAAAGAGATATACATAAGTAGTAAATCAGGAACCACATGAACTTGGGAATTCAGCTACTCTATCAGTCTTTTGAACAATGGCTCCTTAATTATCCCAGAATTTCTCATTTCATTATATCTGCTTATATTTGTTATCTATTCCTGTAAAACATATTACCTGAAAATTTAATTTGTTAAACCAACAAGCATTCAAAATCTCAGTGTCTGTGGGTCAGGAATTTGGAAGTAACTTAATTGATGATTTTGGTATAGGATCATTTATATGATTGATAATCAAGATGTTGGCCAGACCTGCGGTCATTTGAAGGCTTGACTGGGGCTGGTGTAATCACATCCAAGCTCATTCATCACTCATATCTGTTAGCCAAAAGCCTCAATTCTATGCCATGTGACTCTTTCTATACAATAACATGGCAGTTGGCCCAGTGTAAGTGATCTGAGAGACAGCAACTACCAAAAAAAAAGTGTAAAAATATATTATGTGGCTCCCATAATCTCTAGGAGGACCAGATGGTCAGTCTGGAGGGTTCTGCAGGCAAAAACAGCACCCAAGGGGCGCCTGGGTGGCTCAGTGGGTTAAAGCCTCTGCCTTCAGCTCAGGTCATGATCCCAAGGGTCATGGGATCGAGCCCCGCATCGGGCTCTCTGCTCAGCGGGTAGCCTGCTTCCTCATCTCTCTCTGCCTGCTTCTCTGCCTACTTGTGATCTCTGTCTGTCAAATAAATAAATAAAATCTTTAAAAAAAAAAAAAAAAAAAAAAAAAAAACAGCACCCAAACTTGTAGGACTGTCTCCAGGGGCAGTATCTCAGATGACATTATTGGGAACACACACTGTGGTTCAAACCACTGATACTAAACATTAAAAAACACAATCTGCACCACTGATTCCCCTAAAAGCCATATTTTCCTTGCCAGAAAAGAATGGATTCTGTTTGGCACATGGTCCTCAAGTTGACTCTTCCATATCAAAATCTTAAGCACTTCACTGGTAAAACCAATGTCTTTGCCCTAAATATAAAAGGAAACCGACAAAATAATTTCTGATTTCTATCTTGGGGAGGATAACTTCTGAATATGGAAAATTTCCCAAACTAAAGTACGGTATTCCAAAGATGCTGGACAATAACAAAGACTAAAATGGTCTACTCCACAAAATCACAAAATCGAAAAATACCCCCTTCTGTATGAAAATTTGCGAATAACAGTACTGTAACAAACCATGATCTACAATGTAACATATTTATATTGTAACTTATTATAATATTGTATAATAATATAAGCCATGATATCCATAATATCTATAATATCCATGACCTATAGATAGTACCCTTAGATCTATATCATGAAAGTATTGCTCTCATGACATTTTATAATCTATGAACTAAATTGTAAAGTTAAACACTACCAGCACACTCTCTATATGAGGACAGAGTATTTTTTAAAATAAATAATTGAGAGAGCAAGGGTGAAAACAGAAATAGACAATACAGGGGGTTCTGGGTGGCTCAGTCAGTTAAGGCGTCTTCCTTTGGCTCAGGTCATGATCTCAGGGTCCTGGGATTGAGCCCCACATCCATTGGGCTCCTTGCTCAGCAGGGAGCCTGCTTCTCCCTCTCCCTCTGCCGCTCCTCCTGCTTGTGCTCGCTCTTTCTCTTTCTCTCTGACAAATAAATAAAATACTTTTTAAAAAAATAGATAATACAGTTCTGCAAGTGGCCATAAGACTAGGGTTGACAAGACTTACTTCTTCCACCACACCTTCCATGTTCCTTTGTTCTAAGTCAGCAGCCCAGCTCTTCAGGGCTATTTACCTAGTGAAATTCCTAACGGATAGGAGGGTTTAGTGCCCGAGTATATGGAATTACAGCAGTCTACCATTAATTTTTACCAATGTCAGTGATGATATGAGAAAGGAGAATTTGTTGAAGCTGCACATAATCTCAGTGTTGGTTATAGTCACTATGCTACCTTGTTTATGAACCCATTAAGCAAGTACTACACAAACTAGAAAAAAAAAAAAAGGCACCTAGAATGACATGTCCTCTTGTCTACTTGATCTTTGAGATCCTCTCTGCAGTGGGTCACCTCTCATGGACATATACATATGGCATATATATTCTCATATCCCAAAAGATACATCTACCTACCATTTCCTCAAGTGTCCCTACGAGTCCTCCCATATTATTTCACACAATTCAGTGAAAATATTCTGTATATTGATCCATTTCCTCAGGCCATCTCTCTTTCCAGGCCAATTAGGTAATGAAATATTCTAGTCCAAGCTTTGCCAATGAAGAGGATTTCTCTTCCCCCAAATTCCTTCAAGACCACCTCTAAGTCTATTTTTTTTTTTAAGATTTTTATTTTTTTATTTGACAGAGACAGTGAGAGAGGGAACGCAAGCAGTGGGTTGTGGGAAAGGAAGAAACATTCTTCCCTCTGAAGAGGGAGCCCGATGTGGGGCTTGATCCGAGGACCCTGGGATCATGACCTAAGCCAAAGACAGATGCTTAATGACTGAGCCACCCGGGCACCCTAAAATAAATCTTTAAAAAAAAAAAAAAAGGACCTTACCTGAAACCTGAAACTTTTACCTAGTATTCATCTCTGGAAGAGAGAAATAAGTAAATAAATACTGTAATATAAAAAAATGAAGCTTACTAATACCTCTTCTGAAAGGTATTTTATCTTACTTATCAATTATTTAAGCATATTAATCTTTAATCTCCTGAACTTTTGAAAATTACAGAAATTAATAAAACACCTACACAAACATGACTCCAACACATAAAGCATTTCATATTTTTCCAGCATCTACCACAGGCACTCTGTCTCTTCTTATAATCTCAGTAAATGTTTCTTTGAATAACTGATGGGATCATCCCTAATGTGGTAGAACAGAAACAGTGTAAACTTTGGCACCTAAAAACATCTAGATTAAATTCTAATCTCTAATATTTACCAATTCTGTGACCTGGGGGAAATTAGTTAGGCTAAATCGTGGTCCTTCCAAAGATATCCACGTCGTAGTCACTGGGACCAATGAATATGTCACCTTACATGCAAAAGGGACAGATGTAACTAAATTAAGGATCTTGAGATGGACAGATTATCTAGGATTATCCTGGTGGGCCCAATGTAATTACAAAGGTCCTTATAAGAAGAAGGCAGGAAGGTCAGAATCAGAGCTGTAAGGATAGAAGCAGAGACTGGAGGAACCCAGACCTGCTACAACCTGATTTTTGAACTTCTGACCTCCAGAATCGTAACAATACTTTTGTGTTGTTTTTAGTGACTAAAATTGTGGGGATCTGTACAATGGAAAACCAATCCAGGCTCTCTGGGCCTTACTTTCCTTGTGGGAAAGTTGAACTAATATATTTATACCATGAGATTAAAAATAATTTTAAAGCACTCAGCACATAGTAAGTACTCAACTACTAAGCAACTATTATGACAGGTTCTATATTTAGAGCTGAAGCTTAATGTATTGATTAAAAGCTTAAATGCTAAAGTCAGACTGAAGGTATTTCTTTCCAGGCTCCACTACTGGCCAACTCTAGGTTCATTTGTAAAATGAAATTAAGAATAGGTCATCTCATAAGAGTATTGTGAGGTTACCAGACAGAATGGCTAAAATTAACAAGTCTGGAAATGACAAATGTTGGTGAGGAGGTGGAGAAAGGGAAACCCTCCTACACTGTTGGTGGGAATGGAAGATGGTGCAGCCAGTCTGGAAAATAGCATGGAGGTTCCTCAATAAGTTGAAAACAGAGCTACCCTACAACCCAGCAATTGCATATTTACCTCAAAGATACAAAGGTAGTGATCTGAAGGGGCATGTGCACCCCAATGTTTATAGCAGCAATGTCCACAATAGGCAAACTATGGAAAGAGCCTAGATGTCCATCAACGGATGAATGGATAAAGATGATGTGGTATATATATATATATGTACACACACACACACACACACACACACAGGATGGGAGGATATGCAGCCATCAAAAAATGAAATCTTGCCATTTCCAATGATATGGACGGAACCAGAGGGTATTATGCCAAGTGAAACAAGTCAGTCGGAGAAAGACAATCATATATGATCTCACTGATATGTGGAATTTGAGAAACAAGGCAGAGGATCATAGCGGAAAGGGGGGAAAAATGAAACAAGAAACAAGAGAGGGAAAAACTGAAACCCGAGAGGAAGACAGATCTTAAGAGACTCTTAAGAGAAACAAAGTGAGAGTTGCTGGAGGGGAGGACTGGGGTGGACAGGATGGGGTGACGGGGTGATGGCTTTGGGCTAGGGTGAGTGCTGTGAAGTGTGTAAGACTGATGAATCACAGACCTGTACCCCTGAAACAAATAATACATTATATGGCAATTTAAAAATTAATTAATTAATTAATTAAAAGTAGGGGGGAAAGACTGTTGTGAGGATTAATTGAAATATTTCACATAAAATCTGGTCCCAGTCTGACGCAAGGCTAGCGCGTAATAAGTACCGGCTTCCAACTACCACTGCTATTCCAACTCCTGCTGTTTGGTTTTGCAGTTTCACCATCGAAGCATCCAAAAACTATCTCTGTCATTTAAAAAGATGTCCCTGTAATTTCCTGCCACCAGATGACTGCATTTTGCCATGGCCACTCACTCTGAACTTCAAAGAATGAGGTTGGCCTAGGGCTGAAAATGGTAGCTTTATCCTGGGCTCACCCAGATTTAACCTTAACTATTAATTCCCCCCAATTCCATTCCAAAGAGAAGGAAAAAAACCATCTTTATTAAAATAACTAAACAAAGCTTCAGTATACTATAATAAATACTAAAACCAATATTTTCGCTTTATTAAACTAAATCCTTAAGATACAATTACATTTCTTCTTTCTTGTCCTAAGCATGTCTTTAACAGCTTATTGTCAGCTGGTCTTTAGACACAGGCTTTCTTCCTGACCACTGCATAATTTAAATTATATAGTCTAGGACTCACATTTTAATAAATCACGAGGGGTGTTTTAAACAGTTCCTGTTTCAGTACCTTCCTTACACTTATGAATTGTGTAATAAATTAGAGATAAAATATAACAAGAAATATAAATCAAAATGTTGAACATGCATAGACATGATTTATTACTAGTCAAAAAGCACTTAGAGGGGCACCCGGCTGACTCAGTCCATATAGCAAGCAACTCTCAATCTCAGGGTCATGAGTTCAAGCCCCACATTGGGCAAGGAGCCTACTTTAAAAAAAAAAAAAAAAAAGGACTTGGGGAGTTAGACAGGAGAAGGGAGTTGAGGGAAATTGGAAGGGGAGGTGAACCATGAGAGACTAGGGACTCTGAAAAACAATCGGGGGGGTTTGAGGGGGGGTGGGAGGTTGGGGGAACCAGGTGGTGGGTATTAGAGAGGGCATGGATTGCATGGAGCACTGGGTGTGGTGTAAAAACAATGAACATTGTTACGCTGAAAAGAAATTAAAAAATGTTTTTAAAAGGCACTTAGAAAGTGAGAAACTGAGAAAAATAGGGGGAATTAATTTCTGGTTTTCGTGAGGTTTTCTTCTGATGGTATGTTCATGAACATCCCCATCGTGGCCACCATGAAAAACCACAAAGAGAAAAAGAACACTGACCTTACACGGAAACAACTCACTTTCCGATTTAGGTGGGAGGTCAAGGCGTGCGCATTTGCAATATTTGTATTTGCCCTCACTCACGCCGCATGAGTCAGTCAACCTAACAAGTTTCTGGTCCATGGACTAAATTTGAGTTAGAGTGCATATATAATTCGTCCCCTAAACTAAGACACTTTGGAGAGTAAAAGGGGGGCACACTTAGTAATTATGCCAGAAAATAAGTGCAAATTGATGCTGTCCTGGACAACCTGGGCACATGGTCAATGTGGTCATCATTGTTTGAATGGGTGTGACATGACCTTGGGGGGAGACAACCAGAGGGGAAAGCAGGAAGGTACTAGCACTACACCACCATTTATTTTTAAGATTTATTTTATCTATTTTAAAGAGAAAGAGAGAGAGAGAGAGTGCGTGCAAGAGGAGGGGTAGATGGAGAGAAAGAAAATCTCCCCCAGACTTCCCACTGGGCAAGGAGCCCCACATGGGTTTCAATTCCACAACCCTGAGATCGTGACCTGAGCCAAAATCAAGAGTCAAAGGTTTAACCGAATGAGCAACCCCGGTGCCCTAGTACTACACCATCCTAAAGCTGACTCCACTCGTATGTTCACGGCACCCCTTGGCTTTCAGAGCATCCTTCGCAACGTTGAAAACCAGCCTCAATGCTTTATTTGTTGTCTGAGAGCTACAGCCCAGGAAACTATTTCAGGTTGCTCTGAAGAACTCCGAAGCTTATCAGCTCCAGGAGATTGTATACACAAGAAGGGGAGGGAGTATAAGTGGTTCTAAGCAATTCTCCAAATTTTTGCATGTCACAAGGTCTCATTTGTTACAGCTGTTCAAATTAAGGATTACTGATTTCCACATAGACATGAGAAAGACCCTTAGGTCATCTTAGTACATTATGTATCTATCATTTCTGATTGTTTAAAAATACCGCTTGCATGCCTCTGCTGAATTGGTTTTCCAGTTCTTATGTTTGATTCCTCCTCGAAGTCACTTGAGACAGTCACTGAAGACTTACATCGTTCACCTAATGTAGATTTAGTGTACATTTACAGGGCTGCTTGGCTCCCTGAGTCTCAAGCTTAGAACAGAGAACCAAAGAAGAAACCAGCAGCTCTGGATATTCACTGTCCCCCAGTCCCATAATTATCTTCTTTAATGCTGTTCTCTGATGTAACTCCATGCCCATTTATTATTCAAAAAATGTTAGTATCCAAAAAAAAAAAAAAAAAAAAAAAAAAGTTAGTATCCTTATGTGCGAGGTACCTTTAGAGATGAATAAGAATTTCTTACGGAGCAGCAAATCCTATAGAAAGACAGATTAGCACACGAGCGTGCCTCAGCTCTCATCAGCGTTGACCTTGCTGTGCAATGCAAGCAGAGGTTTGGAAATGTTCATACAAAGATGTGATAGTGCGAGGAGAGGCGTGCCTAAGAAAATCTGAGGGAATAAGAGATGCACTTATAGAGGGTGTGACTCCTAAAATAAGAACCAACACTCTGGACATTCCAGGCAGAGGAAACAAAATAAAAAGGTCCAGAAACTTGAAACCCTGGTGCTGAGGGAAACAAGAGCATTTTGATGTAAGAGTATACTGGGCTCCGGATGGAATCGTGAGGCTGGAAACAGACAAAGGGCTTTGATAGCATCATGAAGCATTTTGTTTGCCAACCTAAGGAGTTTGGAATTTAGCTCATCTGCTGGGGTGAGCCCGGAGATCTTTACATATTCTTAGGTTCAGGAAGATTCTAATGACCTTCTGAAGTTGAGAGCCACAGAGACAGGAAAGTCTGTAGACTGGAATTAGGAGAAGGGGGTAGATGTTTCAGACGAGAGGTAAAAACTACGCGGTGATGGGACGGATGATAAAGAGTTGGTGTTCAGGGAGGCCTGTAGGTTGTAGACATGCTCCAGCTCTGTGACTTGGGCTACTGGATCAGTTTTGATCACATTAAACTGTACCAGACCAGACAATGTTCCAGAAGACTTCACCGAGGGAACAAGATGTTTCTCAAAGAAATAAAATTAAATAAATAAATAAGTACGGCTTTCACAACATATCTGCTGCGTCGGAACTTTATTTGCTGGTGGAACAGGGATTTGGAAGACGCTGGCATTTTCAAGTGTTGATGCTAAACATTCATTACCTTCAGAGTCTCTTTTTTGGGGGGCAGGCAAGAGGACAGAGATACCCCCTCAGTGATACACAGATAAAGCAATTCCCAAACACCCCTCTGAAGATGCTACAGACTGATAGGTTAAGCCTTTCCTTAACAGAATGTTTTGGTTTTCACTTAGTAATAGCTTGCAAGAGGAGGATGCAGGAGGCTAAGTGCTATTATTCCCGTTTCCCAGAGCTGACAACTCAAGACCACAGCTGAACACAGCAGGTCACTCACACCCGTCTTTTCGGCTTATTCCCAAATGTCCAATCCTGTCTTTGACAAGAACAGTCTTCTGTTTACCCCCACATATCATTACTCTTCCCTCGCGGGAAGGAAGAGGCAAGAACACACGCTCATAAAACATATCTTCGTAGGTTCCGGAGGAGGAACCAGGGAAGAGAGAAAGGCCGAAGGTCTAGGGGAGAATTAGAATTGCCGGGACGGGTTCTGGAGAAGGTGGGGCAGGATGGGGCCTCCACAGCCAAGAGGACGACCTTTCACCAGGAGAAAGGACAAGTAAGGACACAGGGGACTTTTTTGCAACGTGTTGGAAACTGAGGCGAGCCACACCTGAGGAAGCAGGAAGAAACCCGGTGCTGGGTGTGAGAAGTGGGGAGTGTTTGGGGAGCTGACCATGGCGAGTTGGCACTGAGAGGCGGCAAGACAGGTTTAGCAGCAGCAGACGCAGGACTCACCCTGCAGCTCGTGGCTACGTGGGGCAGGGCCCCGTCTGAAATGAAAAGCAGTGTTCCTTGTCCAAAAATCGTTAAATATTTCAAGACGACAATAGCACAGCGCTGTAACAAGCACAGGCACGAGGTCAGGAGACTCAGAGGTCACACGCCCTGATCATCGGTTGAGGGAGAAACGAGTCTATAGATCTGTGCTGCCAGCAGCCTGACTGCCCACAAACCGGATCTGGGGTTCACTCCGCTGTTTCTAACCAAAAGCTCTCACCATGAGGAAGAAGAGAATTAGGTGGTGAGTCAGTTCCCTCTGATCACAGGCAGTTTTTGACCTCTTGATTCTGTAGCTGAGTGAGACCATTACTCTCTTTCTGTAATGGAAGGTGTTGATATTTATTTGTGGGCAAGTCTTGCTTAACATCCCTAAGTCTTTGGCCAGATTGCTCCATAGGAAAAGCAGATAAATTTGAGCTTAAGAAGTGACTGCATTTCTAAAAACAGAAATCACATCTTTAACAACACAAAATTATTTCATTTCCAACGATTGGAGAACATCTTTGCGGAGCTTCGGGGTGGGGGGAATGTGTTTCTGTGAAACAGCTCTGAGACTAGCCAATTCCCTATATCCATGTAGAGGTTAAATGAGTTACAAGTCCTACTCTATAAACATTACAAGGCAGGTTTCAAATTATATTTAATTTCAGAAAATTGACATTTTATCAGGGTGTTTTCTTCCAACATAAATCCTACTTTACCAAAAAAAAAAAAAAAAAAAGTGTGTTTTTTCCAAATAGAAAATTTTTTCAATTATTAGTTGGAAATATTTGCTTTAGAGCTAATGATATAATCAAATATTTGTTTAAATACTTGAAAACCTGGCTTGTGTATATAACTCCTATAATTATTTTTGTTGCCATGAACTCTCAAAGATACTGAGCATTCCTGGTGGTTATGTTTTCAAAAATATTTATATTATCAGATTAGATGAAACTATTTTAACTATGTTTGTAGAGATTTTGTAGCAGCCAAAATGCACATGAAGAAACATTTTCAAAAGAAATAAAATGATAAAGATGAAATGAAGCAGGTAGTATCTTATCTTCTAGTCCTCCCTCCTGTCTTAAGGACATTTGTTAGTGTAAATGTGCCATTTTTGAAAATCTGTAGGAATGTAAACGACAACCATTTGATTATATAATTTTTCCCCCTTTTTCCTACCATTACAATTTCATGGAGTCAGGCTCACATCAAACTTTGAACCTGCTAATTATCGTGTCTGTACTTTGAGCAGTCTGTCAAAATCTCTGTTTTGTCATCTGTGTTATGGAAGTTTTCATTACTAAAATGATTATGGAAGCACCTTAGAAAATGCAATGCATAGAGAGAGAGGAATTATTCACATCACCCCTGTGTTTCAATCCTGACATTATTGTAGTTGAAGACTTGGACATATATACGATGCCTCTGAACCACAGCCCTTCAGCAATTAAGTTTTAACAGCAACCACCACAATGATAATAATAAACAGCAGCAGCAAAACTTACAGGCTTAGATGAGGACTGAGACTATATGATTAAAAACATCTTTCTCCACTATAAATAGGTAGATACATAGATAGATGATTGAGAGATCGTTAAGAACATACATAGATAACAGAGAAGGAGATGATGCTGTAGGAACACGGCTTGTACTCCAGAAATTCTCAACACAATAGAGGACATAAGATAGATTAATAAATACAGCACATGGGAAGATTATAACTGCCCCAAAAGTAGAATATGGGAAAAATGCTAACCGATATCTCTCTTTCTAGAAGACCAGTTAGTCAGATCAAGATGCCTACACTGGCGAAGAAGATATTAGGAACAGAGCGAAGGCATCCTGATCTGGCTAACTTGGTTTTAGAAAAGGCAGCATTATCAGTCAGCATTTATTAGGTCCAAGCGGGACCAGCCACATAATTTGTAAGGCCCATGACAAAAGAAAAACGCAGGTCTCTTTGGTTAACTTTTCCTGGGAATTTCAGAATAGGGGCAGCTGACCATTAAGCTGAGGGCAGGATAGTTCAAAGCTCAGAACTGCCTGAGTGGCTGCACTGGCCTCGCCCTTGAACAGCAGAAGGCAACCGCTGCCTCCTAGAAGGTGACACAAAATAGGCAACTCCCAAACATAAGAAGGGGTCATGTGCTAGGCAGCCGATAAAGATGACAAAAGCTCATTATAGAAATAAAATATTTTTTCTCAGGCAGATAATCAAAGTTATGGAGTTTGATCTACTTGCTTTACTCCGAAACTCCTAAGTTTATCTCATAAAGAAGACCCTGACGGTAACACGCATGTACAGCATAGGAAGACATACACAGCCACTCTCTCCTCCCCAGCTTCTTTCCATCAGAGACCATCTTAGAGGTCCCCAACATTTTTTCAAAGCAGTCTCCAACATTTTTTCAAAGTTAAGATTGATCCTAAACCATTCCCTTTTTCTGGCCCAAATCATTTCTTTTCTGTTGCACTGATAACGCGTTGTTTTTTTGTTTTGTTTTGTTTTTTTGTTTTTTTTTTTAAAGATTTTTATTTATTTATTTTACAGACAGAGATCACAAGTAGGCAGAGAGGCAGGCAGAGACAGAGAGGGAAGCAGGCTTCCCGCTGAGCAGAGAGCCCGATGCGGGGCTCGATCCCAGGACCCTGGGATCATGACCTGAGCCGAAGGCAGAGGCTTAACCCACTGAGCCACCCAGGCGCCCCAACGCGTTGTTTTTCACTGTCCATCCATACGCTTCGGAATTACATTCTCTCAGCCCAGTCATGTGACTCTGCTGGAGCTGAGCTGCCCTCTCATACCCCTATTCCTCTTTTTCTTTTCTTTTCTTTTTTTTTTTTTTTTAGGAGAGAGAGAGAGAAGAGCACAGGCGAGAGCAGCAGTTGGGGGGGGGGGGCCGCAAGGCAGGGGGAGTTGGGGAGGGTGATCCTCATAACCTGAGCTGAAACCAAGAGGACACTTCACCAACTGAACCAACCAGACACCCCATCCCTATTCCTTTTAATGCTAATAAGGCCCAGGCCCAACCAGGTTTAAAACCCCCTTTTTCTAGCCACACTCTCAAACTTTAATATGCACTCCAAACAACTAGGGATCTTTTAATATGCAGATTATTATTCAGCAGGACAAGGGCCCGAGAGTCTGCATTTCTAAAGCTCACAGAGGAAGCCCTCTGCTGTGATCTGTGGACAACACTGGGAGTGGTAGGACCTCGATGGGTCCACAGGGTCTAGGGTTGTGCCCACTAACTAAAGCAAGTCAATCAACACATAGAAAGCCCAGGGATGGCTGAGCAGAGATGGAAAGAGAAGGTTAGACCTTTTTGTTTCTTCTTCCAGCGAGTTGTACCTGACCCCAGTTCCTCCTCACTCTAGTAATACAGGCCAATAAATCTACTTCTTGTTTAAAGAAGGCTGAATAGGACTTCTTCACTTGCAACCAAAAGAATACCTAGACTATAAACTTTCTTGAGATCTGACAGTGCCCAGGCTGTCCTGAACACAAGGCTGTTCCTTACTTGCTACCTTTGTAACCCGCCTACCTTATAGAATTTTGAATTCTGACTCATGATTAAGAGAAATAACTAGGAACAAATATATCATTGCCAAATCACTTGTTACATGTTTGAAATTCACTTACTTTTCTGTTATATTAAATAAGTAAAGCTAACAATACTTACAAGGCTTCTCTTTGATCTACTGAGTAAAAATAAAGGTAGTCCTTAAAAAAATTATTATTTCTAATCTGCTAGCCTCCTGTGTTTCCTGTTAACTTCTCTGTGGGTAACTATACCTTCCGGAACCAGGACAAGGGGTACAATACAGCTCCAGTCTGTTGCAGGAAACAGACATTTGTAGAACTAAACTGGTATTCTAAATAGCATGCTGTTGGGTCCTAAAATTCATGTGTCTACAAAGTATACTTACCCATGAAGGTGTAAACTAATTGTTATTCATTCTTGTTAAAAACAAACTGAGATCACTTTGCATTTTTAAAATTGGGCTCTCTGTTAAAGGCACTGTGGACTCCATTAATCATCCTCTAGCCACATGGCATAAATGATTAATCACCCTTGGAGAATAGGTAGGTGGCAGTTCTGAAGATGAGGTTAAGTAAACACTTGAAGAAGTCTTCCTGGTAAAAAAATGACTCATGGTGCTGAGAGGTGATAACGTCATTGTTCTCCGAAACAAACAGAACAGATATTCCCATTACAAGTACAAATAGTAGAGGAATTAGCAAATTCACAAAGCCTGGTTGTTAGCCTTTTGTTGGACAAATTTATACTGAGTCCAAGCCACAGCTGATCAGCACTGTCGTTTTGTAAAGCTAGGATAGATCAAGAGAGCAAAACAACTTGACCAGGTCAGCTCTTACTGAGTTCAGCTCTTGCTCACAGCCTTTCTTCCTTTGTCTATTTCCTTGGACCAGGTGAGGTGCCCTGCGTGGACTCCTGTGGTAAGGGCAGAACCTCGTCACCTGCAGAACCACACCGCACCTGTTTGCCTTTCTGAATCTCTCGCGGCCTCTTCCCACAACCCTCTGCATAGTTAAGCATTTAGCACAAAGTTAGTGTTTTAAATATCTGTTTACTACCTGGACAGGAAAGTTGGCAGATGCTTATATTACAACAAATTCAATTCAAATGGGAAGGGCACCTTTTGCTTGTAAGTTTCTTGCATAATACTGATGTAATCTGCTTTGAAAAGAAATTCATACAGCATCAAGTTTGAATGTTTTTTACAATGTATTAACATGAAAAGGTTTGGTATGCTATTGACTTTGGCTTAAAAAAATAATAAAAAATAAAAAAAACTGTGGGTGTTGTCCTTGCCTTTAAAAACATTCAACTCCAAAGTCATAATCAAGGGTTAAATACTATCGATGAAATAAAATTTTAAAAAAACAGGCAAGTACCTTACACACTGTCCCAAGGTTAAAGGAAGAAACTGGTATGTTTTTTCCTGCCATGAATTATATCAACAACTACCACTAGAGGGAGCGTCATCTCTTCTTATTCACAGTAAACAGTCCACTGCACCGAAGGCATATATTGCCATACCCATAAGCTAGTATTTACATGCTTCATTGTATGTCGTTAATTTATCCCTAAATTTTATATAAGCCCAAATACAGATATATTGATATCTATAAAACAATAATTTCATTTATATTTATTAAATAAATCATCAATGTACTCTCAAATGATCACTTTTCTTGAGGAACCTTACCTCTCTACACGTAATTTTTTCTCATTTTCATGGCTCTATGGACATGACAAATAAAAACATGTTCAGAATCAAAAGTAATAAGCCTTTCCATTCCAAAAATAGGTTAAAATTATATATATGCCTAAATAAATTAAAGGGAAAAAAGATTTAGCAGCCATCTTTAATTTAGTGATGAGTTTCCTCAAACTCTATCAGTGAATAGCACACTTAGTGTCTCAGAAATTTTTTCATGATGTTCCAGGCCAAAGTAAATACCCGAAGTTCTGTTTACTAAGTAGTTAGAGTTATCAACTTAAGACATATTTAGGTTCTAAAAATATATATATTTATTTTCTAACAACTTCACAGCTGTTTGAAAAAAATACACAGAAACAGAAAGAAAAAATATTTTATTTCATCATTCCACACTTACCATTATCAACTGTTTAACAAATTACCCCCAAAATTTAATGGCTTAAAAACAAATAGAATTGACCCTTGAAAAACAAGGCATTAGGGGTACTACATATTAACTTTTGGCTCCCCCATAATACCAATAGCCTACTGCTGACCAGAAGCCTTACAGATAATATAGTTCATTAACACATATTTTGTATATTATATGTAATATATACTGTATTTTTACAATAAAGTAAGCTAGAGAAAAGAAAATGTTATTAAGAAATTCATAAGTAGGGGCACCTGCGTGGCTCAGTGGGTTAAGGCTCTGCCTCCGGCTCAGGTCACGATCTCAGGGTCTTGGGATCAAGCCCGGCATCGGGCTCTCTGCTCAGCAGGGAGCTTAATTCCCTCTCTCTCTCTCTCTCTCTCTCTCTCTGCCTACCTGTGATCTCTCTGTCAAATAAATAAATAAAATATTTTTTAAAAAACAATAGAAATTCATAGTCGGTACACTTGGGTGGCTCAGTCGGTTAAGTATCTACCTTTGGCTCAGGTCATGATCCCAGGGTCCTGGGATTAAGCCCCATATCAGGCTCCTTGCTCAGCAGGGAGTCTGTTCCTCCTTCTGCCTCTGCCCCTGCTTTCACTCTCTTTCTCTCTCTCTCACTCTAAGAAATGAATAAAATCTAAAAAAAAGAAAGAAAGAAAGTCATAAGTGGAGGTGCCTTGGGTGGCTCAATCAGTTAAGTGTCTGACTCTTGATCTCAGTTCAGGTCTCGATCTCAAGGTTTTGAGTTCAAACCCTACACTGGGCTTCATGCTGGGCTGGCACTTACTTTAAAAGAAAAGAAAAGTGATAAGGAAGAGAAAATAAATTCACAGTGTTGTGCTCTATGGAAAAAATCCCATGTACAAGTGGACCCAAGCTCTTCGAACCTGAGTTGTTCAAGAGTCAATTGTATTTATCATTTCATCTTTTCTGTGGACCAGGAATTTGGGATGGGCTTGACTGGGTGTCTGTGCCTCAGAATCTCTCCTGAGGTTGTAGTCAGGACATCAAGTAGGGCTGAAAGGCCCACTCCCAAGATGACTCATTCATGTGACTATGGGCAGAAAGCTTCAGTTTCCTGTCGGCTGATGGAAAACAGGCTCAGTTCCTTGTCACATGGGCACCTCCATAGGGCTGCTTGATTGTCTTTACAACATGGCAGCTGGCTTCCTTGGAAATGAACATTCCAAGGGAGAAAGCAAGGAAGAACTTGCAATGCCTTTTATGAAATAGACTTGGAAGCCACACAGTCACGTCTGCCATATTGACTTTTTAGAAGCTAGTTACTGAGTTCAGCTCATACTCAAGATGAGAAAAAATTAGGCTCCAAGTCTTAGAAGAAACATTACCAAATAATTTTGGACACATTTTATCAACACTACACTTAACCAGTGAGGTCCATGCACCTGTTGGGCACTGTATTGATTAACTTCTGTGTCAGCTTGACAGAGCTAAGGGATGCCCAGAGAGCTGGTAACACATTGTTTCTGGATGTGTCTCTGACAGTATTTCTGGAAGAGATTATCATTTGAATCTGTAGACTGAATAAAGGAGATTGCCCTCCCAAACTCAGGTCTGTTGAGGGCCTGAGTAGAACAAAAAGGCACAGGAAGGGCAAATTTGCTCTCTGTTCTCTACCTGAACTGAGATATCTCTCTTCTCCCGTCTTCAAACATCAGCACTTCCAGTTCTTGGGACTTCAGATTCAAAGTGTGATTCACGCCATCGGCTCCCCTCATTCTTTGGGTTTGTTTTCAACCTAAAACACCAGCTTTTCTGGGCTTCCAGTTAACAGACAGGTCGATCATGGAACTTCTCAGCCTCCATAATCACATGAGCCAACCCCTCGTAATCTATCTCTTTCTCTATATCCATGTATCTGTGTGTCTGTGTGTGTGTATTTTTGTATCCTACTGGTTCTGTTTCTCTGGAGAACCTTGACTAATATAGGCCCTGTACACTCAAACTTTGGAATCAGATTAGGAACGGTGCCCTCATTTCCTGTTCCACGTTGATTTTCATGTGCTGTCTACTTTTTACCATAGTAACCACTGAGCACTCAGCCTCACAAAGATCTGTCTGCTATAAAAGCAATGTAGCACAATCCAAGTCCGAAGTTGTAGGCTAGTAGTTCATTAAGTGGCTAATAAATGTATTTCCCTTGAAAGTTTTAAATATGTCATATAGCCCCTATGAGTTGACAGTGGTCCCACCAGACTCTTCTAGTGCACAATTAGACTTAGTGACTTTTTTCTCGAAGATGAAAATTAAGGTTGAACCTATGTTTTAAAAAGCCCTTCTAAACATGTCAATAGTTTCTCTATTTGTATTTCAAACAAATTATAAATGAAAATGGGGGAGGCTATTTCTCCTATCCATGGTCTTGAAATAGAATAAAAGTTTTATCTTGTTAGGAATGCATGTGGAATGTAAAAGTATTCTATGAGCAGAATATTTTTCCTCTGCCCATTTTACCCAAACGTCAGCTGGATATGAAGAAAAAGCAGTACAAGAATGAGAAACACAACATTAAAAAAGCTCACTTATAGAAAAAAGTCGATATCTAAGAAAAAAATTTCATCCTTTTAATTAAGCAAACAAACAAAATAAACAAACAAAAAACCCATCTTTTAAAAATTCTCCTTTCCTAATATAAAGGTGTTTTAGTGTTGGTCAGGAGTCTGTGCCAAATGATTACACAGAGCACCTATTTCCTCACACGTAGGAAGTTAGTCTTCAATAGAAAGAAAGCTAAGGTAATGACAGGTCTTCCTGTTAATTATACCAGATAGAAAAACAAAACAAAACAAAAAACATATTTCTCTTTGCTCCTTCCTGAAATTCCACTAAAATAACAAAAAATTTTTTGTGTGTGCTTAAGCCCACAAAAGGAAGAGGTGATGACAGCAGACAATTATGGTCTACAAAACAGTGGAAGATGGAAAGCTGATAACCTAGCTGTAAATGATACAGGCTTTAGCTTTCTCTGTTATGCTAATGACCTGAAGAAGAAAAATCCCAACAATATGCAAGTTGAGTCATGCCACAGAGACTCAGAACATATCCATCAGTAAAGGAAGCATGGGCTTCTGAAGATACTGGGTTTGCAAGTGCCTTTGCTGAAAACAAGCAAATTTATTAAAAGTCCTAATAAGGAGACTGGCATAGCTCTTTAGTCCATGCAGGCACGTAACTATGTACCACAGAAGACGGCTGATTCTGGGGCACCTGGGTGGCGCAGTCAGTTAAGCGTCAGACTCTGGGTTTCAGCTCTGGTCCTGATCCCAGGGTCGTGAGATCGAGCCTGGCCAAAAAAAAAAAAAAAAGAAAATCAAGCATTAAGCATGATGTCTCATCACCCCTTAAAAATCTAGTGTATATTTCCCCCAAACAAAGACACACTTCTACCCAAATTTTGCCAACCATCTAAAGAGCCTGCTTTTCCTTTCTGGTCTAGGGTTGTGCCAAGGAATGCATTACTTTTACTTTTGGTTCTCATGTCTCTTCAGATCCTTTCAACCTACAGCAGTATTTCTGTCTTTGACTTTCTTAGTTTTAAAGCTTAGGGGGACCTAGGTGGCTCAGTCAGTTAAATGTCTGCCTTCGGCTGAGGTCATGATCCCAGGGTCTTGGGATTGAGCCCCTCACTGGGCTCCCTGCTCGGTGGGAAGTCTGCTTCTCCCTCTCCCTCTCATTTGTGCGCTTTCTCTCTCTCTCAAATAAATAAACTACAAGTTTCACATTCTATTGGATGACCCTCACACCGTGTGTCTGGGCCAGATGCACACTATGCATCCTTGGCAGGAATACCGTGGAGATCATGGCATGCTTTTCTCAGTGCATCTCATCAGGGGTTTCAAACTTAGCAAAGAAAATTTAAAAAAAAAAAAAAACTACATATGGGAAATTTCTAAAAAGTGCAGGAAAGGCAAGAAGCCAGAGTTTCCTATTGTAAAGAATTAGGAGTCCGAGAATTTACCCTACTTCCAAGCCAACAAATTAACCTGCCAGAGTTCCAGGGATGCTGGGAAATGACTGGAGACTCCTGGACCAGAAGCAAAGAATTTTATTACTCACAGAATAGCAAGCAGCATGAACCTCACGGTTGCTCTGACTCCCCTTACCCTCCATGTCCCATGGGGGTGACAATGAATGGCCCAGGTGGACACTTCACATGTTGTGGAACTGTATCACACCTGAGGACCCCTGAGCTTAGGGAACCCCAGTCTTTTAAAATGGGCTGAAATCAAGCCTGAATGACCTTCGCCCCAGAGGGGGACATCATCGTTAACATTCTGAGCCGTAAAGAAACCTGTGCCCTGCCCTTGAGGAAGACACTCTCACTATCTTCCAAAGCTGCTGACTGACTATACATACCTTCTTGAAATGCTAGTCTGGAACAAAGCTGTCAGTGTCCCTAGACATAAAATGTGTAGAAATGGAAAAAAATAAAAATAAAAAAGGACATGGAGAATTGTCTCCCAACATAGCCATAACAGAGTAAACTCTAGATATTGACTGAGCCAAAACTTGTGACTTAAATATACTGGGAGTGTGGAAGAATGGGAAGAGCGAGTCGGGAAAGGTGGCGTTACGGAACCTGGACTGGATTCTGACGGAAGAACCAAGCGGCACTCAGAGACTTTGGAGGATTGGAGGTTTATTTAACGCCAGTGGACTCGGAGGAAGCTGTTCTCAAAGGTCTGAACCCCCAGCACAAGCAGGGAGGGGGATTTATACCCTTCTACTTCTGCGTACTTGGTACTTCTGGTGGGCGTGGGAAATGGGGTAGAAAAGAAGAACCTGGAAGGGCTTTGAGACAGGGAATGGAATTCCTTGCTGGTTTGGTCGGCCATCTTAAGTACAGTGTTTCCCTTATCAGTGGGACCACATAAAAGACAGTAAATCCTAACATTCTTCTTCTTCTTCTTTTTTTTTTTTTTAATTTTGTTTATTTGACAGACAAAGATCACAAGTAGGCAGAGAGGCAGGCAGAGAGAGAGGAGGAAGCAGGCTCCTGGCCAAGCAGGGAGCCCAATGCGGGGCTTGATCCCAGGACCTGGGATCATGACCTGAGCCAAAGGCAGAGGCTTTAACCCACTGAGCCACCCAGGTGCCCCAATCCTAACATTCTATAGTAGTAAGTGATTAGATAAAATCTAAACTAGCAAATCAATGAAGAGAAATAAAAGTGTATATATTTTTTAAAGGAGAATAATTAAAGGGTTGAATGTGGTATTGCCTCTAAGACAGTTCTCCTGTTAACTCTCAGGAGACCATCTATCTATGACAGAAAATATGGATGGGATCAGGGGTGGACAAAGGTAGAAAAAAGATAGTGTTGGGATTTTATAAAAAGCCAAGTGTTATCTCACTTAATCTCTTCCTCTGACGTATAGGTTTATTGCACTTTAAAAAACAAAATCAGGGGCACCTGCGTGGCTCAGTTGATTGAGCATCGGACTCTTAATTTTAGGTTAGGTCATGGTCTTGACATCCAGATCCCCTGTCAGGCACTGCGCTGGACATGGAGATTGCTTAAGATTCTCTCTCTGCTTCTTTCCGCCTGCCCCACAGATCACTCTCTTTCTCTCTCTTTCAAAAATAAATAAAAAGGAGAAGGAAGTTCCTATTTTTAAAAAAAAAAGGTATGAAAATATATATAGCAGAAAGTAGAAGCTCCAATGCCCATTATTGGGAGGTAATGAATCAAGAAAGAGTAAGGCAGGGCATCTGAGCAGCTCAGTTGGCTGAGCATCCAATCTTGATTTTGGCTCAGGTCATGATCTCATGGTTGTGAGATCGAGCCCCACATCCATGTCCTCACTCAGGAGGAAATGTGCTTCTTTCCTCTCCCTCCCTCTTCCCCTCTGTTGGGTCCATGGTCAAAGGAGCGAGAGTGATACAAAGCGAAGGTCAAGCAAAGCTTTATTTTGCGCCAAGCATCGAGAATCAAACTGACCAGCTGGGGATGTCTCTTGCAAAGAGGTGACCACTCCCAGCCTTACAGACTAACTTTTATAGAGCAAAGGCCATGTGGTTGGGCCTGGCCACACACAGGTAGCCAATGAGATTGTTACACACAGAGAAAGCTGCACAGTCATGCTAGGTCCCACATGGGTGGCCAATTGAATTACAGTTCACCCCATAGTAGCTGTTTGAACTAGCCTATCACCTTGGTCAGAATTGGTGCCCAAAAGGCAGGGCCCACACTCCTTGGTAACTAGGGAGACAGTATATGTGCTTTACTGATTGGATGTCTCCACCTGACTCACTCACCCCTGCATTTGGGGCATTATCTCCACCTGACCTGACCCACCCTTGTATTTGGGCTTTGTCACCTGGGACTGGTTTCCCGGACTTGCTTTTAAGTAAGTTCCCCTGGGGGGCGGGAGGGGGGGGATTGGGCAGGGTCCATTTAAGTTTTACTGCATAAACAACAAAATGGCTGTTCAACCAGGGTGGGGCCGCTCTGGCTGAATAGGCCCTTACATTCTCCCCCTACTTGCATGCACATTCTTGCTAATAAATAAATAAATCTTTAAAAAAGGAAAAAGAACAAGGAAGGCATAAAGCTGGGAAAGGAGATCAATACAAAAAGAGCTGAGGGACTCCACCAGATGACATAAATAGGAATCCCTTAGAATGACAGCTGTGCAATGGGCATAGACGACAACCAGTTTCAACTTGAATGGTTGAAAGGACTGGGAAGAAATTTCCCTAGGTACAATAAAATGGCTCGAAAATGCCCTAACAGCTGGCAAAGACTTCGTGTTGGATCCAGTGCTTCTGAGCTGGGGCATGCCCGTAGGGAGAGCGGGTATGATTATTACCACAGAGCAGCAGACATAAAGGAGGTGATGGTCATGTAGTATGAACAAAAGAATATGCATGAAGGAAAAAGTAATCGTAATTTACTGCTCTGCAAACCTGTGGATATTCTTTATAATAATGTGAACATTGAGTACTAACCCCAACAAAGTGATAAAATAACCAGAGTGGAAAGATGGGTGTGTGGAGGAGGGAAGGGTACACAGGTGTGGTGGGAATAGGGGAGAAAGAGAACTAAATCCTTCCTTTCTACAGTGAGAACCTGATGGATCATGCATAAAACTGAAAAATCAAGAAGTAGCCAAATAAACGTGTCATCCAGAGCTCTAAAAGTAAACAAAATCCAGCAGCTTAATAATTGGTGAATGTAGTTTCCGTGGGGAAAAGAGGATGGGCAGAAATGACAAAGACGTGGTGTTTTTCATTATTATTTGCCTCCTGAAGTTTTAGACATTTATGTCTTTGATGTAAATAAGATTATTTGTTTTTTAAGAAATAAGGGATAGTTTGAAGAGAGGAAGGAAAGAAGGCAAAAAGCAATATGTCTACTTTTCATCTGGTATAACTGAAAATATTAATAGAAATATCAGGGGTGCCTCTGCCTTCGGCTCAGGTCATGATCCCAGGGTCCTGGGATCAAGCCCCGCATCGAGCCCTGCATCGAGCCCTGCGTTGAACCCCACATTGAGCCTGCATTGGGCTCTCTGTTAAGCAGGGAGCCTGCTTCCCTTCCTCTCTGTCTGCCTGTAGAATAAATAAATAAATAAATAAAATATTTTTTAAAAATAGGAATGTCAAATCCAAACTGATAGGATTTCCCAAAGTATACTTTTTTTTTTTTTAAGATTTTATTTATTTATTTGACAGACGGAGATCACAGAGAAGCAGATAGAGAGAGAGGAGGAAGCAGGCTCCCCGCTGAGCAGAGAGCCCGATGCGGGGCTCGATCCCAGGACCCCTGGGATCATGACCTGAGCTGAAGGCAGAGGCTTTAACCCACTGAGCCCACCCAGGCGCCCCAAAGTATACTTATTTTGTGTTGGTAGGTTGCAGGTAAAGGGACAGGCAAAACCTATAAAAGAAAGAATACTCCTTACTATTTACAGGAATAGGGAAATGAGGGCAAACCGAGAGGATGTTCTGACATGCCTTGGAAATACATGTTCCAAACCCACGACCAGTGGTGGGTTTTTCTTTTCTTAGCTGAATTTTCAGTTACCAGCAGATGTTATTGAGCAATCTGGAAACAGAAATTGTGGGGGGGGGGGGGGGAAGGAGGAGAAAATAAAAGGTCTACCACACCTTCTCTTCCATTACTATGTTCTTGTGGTTGCTACTATTTCACTTTAACAAATATTGGCTTTTCTGAAGACAACTGCCCGATTATAATTTGATTTTCAGGAATATTAACCAACACGCTCTGATTAGAACCAAAGAACATGTGTAGAAGATAACTTGTCATCACTGACTTAGCGCCCTCAGGAGTTCAGGGAAAGGCCATGTTTTCATTTCTACCAATGACACATCTTGTGCCCTGTATGGAGGCTAGTAATAGAGACAGCTTCCTGGTGGATGCATGTTCCTGGGCCCCAAAACCTTCTTGTTATAGATACATTCTCAACTTCTCCGAGTGCATCTACGTTATAAAGCCATGAGAAATTGACGGGTGCAATGAAACTCAACTGGCAACAATTCCTAATAAGGATGTCCACGGCACTCTTTTTTTAGCACTATTTTTAACAGGATTTCATTATAAAATACCTACTAACTCAACTCAAATCCCAGAACTGGAAACTAGGAAAACAACCTAACTTCATGTCAACAATCCCTATAGGCTGTGAGCCCCTCACAGAGCCAACCCCTTCTGGATCAGCACAGTGGAACCAACACAGTAGGACAGGAAAAGGATATACTAGAACTGACTCGTTCCATAAGTATCTAGTTATTTTTGAGATATTTAATCACTTTGAACCTAGTCTCTTTATCAGGAAAATCAAGAAGGTAAGGCCTTCTTTACATATGCTCTACCATACTAAGTACCTTTCTTAAGGAAGACACACATCAAATACAAGTGTTCCTTTTCCTCTAATTTCTCTTCTCGAAGAATGGGAAAAGAGTATGCTGGCTTCATGCCTACTTTTCCTTTTACAGGAGAAGTTTCCACACTCCCTCCTTTTATTTGGTATACAAGAAGGAAATGAAGAAATTAGCCTATGAAAGACCTCCTTGTGAGCTTGTATTCAATCCTTGTTAGAGGATTTGGAAAATCAGATCAACCCCCTGGGTTCTGCTCTTTCACTCTCAGGTCTGGACTTCCTTAAATCACTGACAGAGATTTTTTTTTTTTTTTTTTCCCTTAATGACATTGTCAAATCAAAGGCTAGCCAGGTCCAGCAGGATTGCCCTCTTGAGAAAGGGTCTCTTAATAGAGATGGTTTGATAATGGTAACTCACTGTCATCCTTTTTCAGGAAGTTAGAAGGAAAGGCTGTGAACAAAAAGCCCAAACCATAAGAAACACAGACAGAGGTGGGGATAGAATATTTTTCATAAGTTAGCAGTTTTTAATGACGAATTCCTCATCTTTTTCTTGGGTGTCATCTGTAATATGATCTTATGTTTGTGTAGAATATACAAAAATATTAGGAACTGGAAAAATATTAGATTCTTAAAATGGATAACCCCAATGTGCAGATGGAGAAGTTGTTCAGGGCAGAGCCTTGACCGTTAATTAGTAATGGCTCCCATTCTATCCCTGCACTTTTAGTTCGTGTACACAAGTGCATATAAAAACACATTTTTGTGTGCTGTACAGTTATGTCACTGCGTTGTTCTGCTATTTAGGAATTAGCTAGTAGGCTTTAGATTTATTTCAAAGAACTCTCAGCAAAAATCATGCTTTCTATCTAGGTGGGACAATTTAGAGGGCATGAGTATAAAAGGAGAGGCTAGGCATTTTGAGAATCCAAATAGCAAATAAGGAAATTGTCTGCCACCTTGTTGCTAACTCTAGAAATAAAAATGAGACTGTTTTGTCCCTCCTTTGTATTGTTCTTGGGTTCTTCTCTGAGTGCAAAAATGTCAAAGATGCTTTGTTAAAACCCAGGAAGTTGCTATACAACCTACATATGAAATTATTTCTCTCCACCTTTAATCCTCAGGATCTACAATTCTGCTATTTAAGAAACAAACTTGCTGTGTCAGAAGGAAGGGGAATATAACAGTAGACATCCGGATCAATCGTCAACTAGCTTTCCAGCTTGTCATTGCTCCTTAGACACCATGTGAAGAACTCTCACACTGATTTACCATAAAATGTGCCTATTTTCCATTAAATCTTGCTTGTGGCTTCACTGAAGCACTGAACTTACCAACATTTCAGGGGCTGACCCTGCAGGGCCACCTCTTAGACTTGTTAGTCCAGAAAATGAACCGTGCATAAGAGAGGCCTTGGGGGAAGAGATTTTATTCGCACCAGTTACTTTGCACATTGCTTAAGCTAGAGATGTTAGCAGTTCCTTGAAGAGAGCAGCATTAGTCAGACCCCTGGGGGCAACAGTGGGACATGGAACTTACCCTGTCACATGCTTGACAGAAACATGTCGGTTGAGACAGGCATAGGGCCGGACATAAGGAATCTGTTTTCGGAGCTTTAGGGAATCGGTGAAAGTATTATGTTCTTTCATGTCCTATTTAAAATTCCAGAGCCGCTATGTACCCACTGTATGACTTCGATGGAGTTGTTTAACCTTCAAAATCCACTTTCTTGGGGTGCCTGGGTGACATAGTTAAGCTGCTGATGCTTGTTTCAGCTCCGATCGTGATCTCAGGTTCCTGAGGTGGAGCCCCACGCTGGGCTCCGTGCTGATAACAGGGTCTGCCTGAGACTCTCTCTCTCTATAGTGTCTGCCTGAGACTCTCTCTCTCTATAGTGTCTGCCTGAGACTCTCTCTCT